>NC_072486.1:71995722-72342722 GCF_027574615.1 Eptesicus fuscus
GTAATATTAACTACTCACTATGAGAGTTGTATGACTTAAAAATGAAAATGAATTTGACCACAGAGTGGTGACAAATTTTTATTCCCATTTTATTATATAAAGAACTTGGATTCTAGAAAAATATTAGATTAAAACAGATTTAACTTTAAGGTGGTATTTATTTTCTCTAGAAATATATTTTACTTAAATAATTATAATCTATCTATAAGATCCTTTTCCACTTCTCTACTCACTCTATTCTCTCATTCTTATATATTTAACATCACTGATTTTCAGCTTTAAATTTTATGTAAGATAGCTATGAACTAAAAAAGAGCTCTCACATTTCACTAAAAAACAAAAAATTATTTTGGAAATAACTGAAGTTACCCAGCCATAGGTTTTTACTTCTTTATTGGAAAATGTATAGTTAAACATGTTTTGAAAATAAAATATTTTTTGTGGGCCAATATTTTAAGACATTGAAGCATAAAACATGCATTTTTCCCCCTCACTTGATTGTTCCTGTTTTGTTTTTCAATTTGAGTCACACCCACTGTGTATCCAGGATAAATAAAATGCAGGAAATTAATTAGTACTGAGTTCTTAATGTGCTAAGACTTTTATGTATTTTCCCCCATTTAATGATCTCAATATCCTTATGAGCTAATTATTATTATGCCATTTTACTCTTTAGGAAAATAGGATTCAACTTTAAATACTTACTAGTAGCCCTGCGCACGAATCCGTGCGGCAGTAGCTCTCTGCGGAGCCTGGCTGCTCCGCACCCGCTACCCACAGGCTCTCTGCGGCCCAGAGGTCCATTCGTGCCCCTGCCTGGCCAGAGGCCCATCCGTGGCTGGGAAATGCAAACGACTTCCCTCCCTGTTCTCAGGAACTCCGATGAAGGGGTTCCTTCCTCTTTCTCGGCCAGCTTTCACCCCTGTGCCTCCACCACCAGCCCCTCCTGTCACACTATCCTCCATCACCTCCACCCTCTGGCCGCCCGGACTTGACCTTGCCCGGGAGTCAGGGGGCCATTCGACTCTGCTCAGCTTTCTGGTTCCTTCTCTTCTTACACAAGCATTTTGCGCCCCGGCCTGGCCAGAGGCCCATCTGTGCCTGGGTGCGGAACGCTTGCCTTGTTGCCGCGGCGATGAAGGATTCTGCCAGGCCGCTCATGCTGCCTGCTCTCAGCGGCCACCCCCCACCACCCCGGGACTGGGGGACTCTGGCAGGGCTGAGAGGACTGGGTGCCGCCATCTTGTGGCTATGGGCACCACCATCTTTGTGACTGAGTGATGGTTAATTTGCATATTACCCTTTTATTAGATAGGATAGCCTTACATCTAACACAGGTGATGTTGGATTAGATCTAACTGATCCCAAAACTATTCTTTCACTACATTGGTATGGGGTAAAGTATTACTCAGTAAACTGAAATCATCGAGAATAGAAAATTATAGAATTAGTTTTCTTTATATTTCTAACAAGAAACATTAAACGGAGAAAAAATATTTTTACTGTTAATACCAGTGAAATAATTTGAATTGGAAAATTCAAATAGCTTCTTAAAGCCACACAGATTTTTGGCATTTAGCAAAGGAGACTGTGTGTAGTTGTTCCTTTGAGTCCCAAGAGGTCCATGCTACAGAGCAAAGGGTAAGAAAAGAGAAAATTAAAGAGAAATACCCTCTTCTTACCTTTCCTATACTCAGAAGAAGCCCAGCTGTTGGGGCACCTTCTGTCCAAAAATTCAGGCCAGAGTTCAAACCAATGTCCACTGGCAGAAAATGTAAAGGTTCAATTTGGGGTTTGAAGAGTAACAGAAATTTTCTTGCACCTAATATGGAATTCCCTGTGGTTATCTGTCAATAAGGGCACACACCCAGTTTTGTTTTGTAACATTATACAGAAATACTTTAAGTTGGAGTTTTTAGAAAATAAGACAAATTTTAAATTCTTATTAGGACCTTTGAAATGTTTGGGACTACACTGCATGTTTCACAACTACAGTGAAACAAATAAAACTTTGTGCACAAATAAATGTGTATGTTCATATGACTGTTGGCCATACATGTGTCTACTCAACTGGAAAGTGCTTGTCATTAGGTCTTTTTTCTCTTACTTGGAATTTTCTTTTTTCTTTTTAAAAATCTTTATGGTTGAGAGTATTACAGATGTATCTCTTTTTCCCCCCCATTGCCCACCTCCACCCAGTTCCCACCCCACCCCAGGACTTTACCACCCTATTGTCTGTGGCCACAGGCAATGCATACAAGATCTTTATTTATTCTGTTCCTGCCCCCCTATCCCCTTCCCTCTGAGATTCGTCAGTCTTTTCCATTCCATGCCTCTGATTCTATTTTATTCACCAGTTTATTCTGTTAATTAGATTTCTTATTCATTTATTTTTATTTTTAGACTCAATTATTTATAGACTAGAGGCCTGGTGTGCAGATTTGTGCACAGGTGGGGTCCCTCAGCCTGGCCTGCAGGGACCAGGCTGAAACTGGCTCTTCAATATCCTCCAAGGGGTCCGGGATTGAGAGAGGGCAGTTCTCGGGTGATGCACCCCAGAATTGGGCACCCTCTTCTCTGGTTCTGGGGTGCATCACCCAAGAACCACAGCTGCCAAGTCACTGCAGCTCGGCAGCTCCTGCATTGAGCATCTGCCCCCTGGTGGTCAGTGCGTGTCATAGCTACCAGTCAGACGGTCAAATGATCGGTCTGTCACTTAGGCTTTTATATATAACATATATATATATTTTTTTATTTTTTTTAATCTTTTTCTTTTCTTCTGCTTCTTCCTCTCCTCAAAGAATACCCTTCAACATTTCATGTAATACTGGTTTGGTGGTGATGAAGAACTCCTTTAATTTTTTTTTCTTGTTTGTGATGCTCTTTATTTGATGCCCAATTCTAAATGATAGCTTTGCTGGGTAGAGTAATCTTGGTTGTAGGTCCTTGCTATTCATCACTTTGAATATTTCCTGCCACTCCCTTCTGGCCTGCATAGTTTCTGTTAAGAAATCAGCTGACAGTCGTATGAATGCTCCCTTGTAAGTAGCTACTGTATTTTCCGGCGTATAAGACAACTTTTTAACCCAGGAAAATCTTCTATATGCCCAGTCATCTTATACACCGGAAAATATGGTAACTGCTTTTCTCTTGCTGCTTTTAAAATTCTCTCTTTGCCTTTAGCCCTTGGCATTTTAATTATGATATGTCTTGGTGAGGTCCTCTTTGGGTTCCTCTTGTTGGAACTCTGTGCTTCCTGAGAGTCTATTTCTTTTACCAGTTAGGGAAGTTTTCTGTCATTATTTCTTCAGATAGGTTTTCAATATCTTGCTCTCTCTCATTTCCTCCTGGCACCCCATAATGTGATTATTGGTATGCTTGAAGTTGTCCCAGAGGCTCCTTACACTATCTTCATATTTTTGGAATCTTTTTGCTGTTCTGATTGGGTATTTTTTGCTTCTTCATATTTCAAATCATTTATTTGATTTTCAGAATCCTCTACTCTGCTGTATATTATTCTTTATTTCAGTCAGTGTATGCTTAATTTCAGACTGGTCTTTACCATGTCTTTGGTATTCTCACTAAAATCCTTTAAAGTCTCACTTAGTCCCTGAAGGTTTCATGAAGATTCTTGAGTAACCTTACAACCATGGTGTTAAACTCTGTATCTAGTTGTTTGTTTTCTTCCATTTCTTTCATTTGTGACATGTTTCTTTGTCTCTGCATTTTGGCTGCTTCCCTCTGTTTGTTTCTATGTAGTATGTAGAGCTGCTATGTCTCTGGGAGTGGTAGAGTGGGCTTGTATAGTAGGTGTCCTATAGGGCCCAGTGGTTTAGCCTCCCCAGTCACCTGAGCTGGGCACTCTAGGTGCACCTCTTTGTGAGTCCTTGTAGTTGAGACTTGATTACTGTTGGTGTCACTGGGAGGAATTGACCTCCAGGCCAACTGGCTGTGAGAACCATCTGTGACTACAGAGGGAGACCTGCTGGGCAGGAAACACCACGGAGCGGGATTTGCTTCAGTTGTACTTTGGTGCTCACTGAGTCTGCCCCTTGAGTGTGTCACTTAGGATGTGTAGAGTTGTAATCTAGTATGGTCTGATGCTGACCACCAGGTGCACTGGCGTTGTGTCTCCAGGGAAGTTCAAAGTCAGACATTGCCTGGGGCCACCTAGTAGGAGCTACAGAGAGATCTGCAGATTCTTCCTATTTGCATCGGGTTTGGCATGCCCACACAAGGCCCAGCTGTGAAACAAGGCAGGCTGGTGCTAGCACTAGGTTTTGGGTCTTTTATTGATAGGTTTGGGGCTCCCTGACCCAGCTGAAGCTTGTCTGAGATATTTTAGCAAAATCTAAAGTCTGAGCAAGGACAGGCCATTAAAATGCAAAATCCGCTGCACACAGGTTTGGTGGAGCTATAAACTGGAAGGGGCAGGGTCTCAGGGAATCACCAGGATGGAGCAAACAGAAATGGCTGCCAGTCAACTCTGCGACCGGGGAGGTCCCAGCTCAGGAACAATACCCCCTGTGAGCGCCTCCATTTGGAAGAAAGCTGTCCCCAAGTTCCTACCCCAATGCCAGACAATCCAGCTCCTCTTCATATGTGTCTGGCTCCCCCAGAGCCTTGCCCTGGTGCTGGAGTTCAAAGGAAGTGGGACCTTGGAAGTTAAGTTTGTGTGCTGGCCCTTTAAGAGGAACACCTCTGTGTCACTGAGCCCCAATCCCCACTGGTTTTTATAGACTGAAATTACAGGGACTTCTCTCCCCAGCTATGGGATCCTGGACTGGGGGTCTGGTGTAGGGCTGAGGCCCCTTGCTCCTCATGTGAGGACCTCCACAGAGACAATCTCCCTCCTGATTAAAATAGTGGCACACATAGTTGCTGGTCCAGCCCTCCTACAAGTGTCAGTGTGTTTCTTCTTTACTTCTCTAGGACTTCCATTCAACCATCTTTCAGGTGGTTCTGGATGATGGTTGTTCTGTATTTTAGTTGTAATTCTGATGTGGTTGTGGGAGTGTTTACCTATGCCACTATCTTCCAGAATTTTCTGTCATTAGGTCTTTATGAGAACTATCCTTTCACATATTTTTATATGTGTAAAGTGTCCTCTTTACATTTGTCCTTAGGTTTTGTACTGTCCATGTTTTTGTGTGTTTTTCAGATTTCTTCTGTGGTTGATTTCAAGTTTCATATCATATGGTCAGAGAAGATGCCTGATATGATTTCAATCTCCTTAAATTTACTGAGATTTGTTTTGTGATCTAACATGTGGGCTATCCTAGAAAACATTCCAGATAAGGAAAAAAAAAAAAAAAGAAAACATTCTAAGTGGCCTTGAGAAGAATGTATATTCTGTTGCCTTGGGGTGTAATGCTCTGTAGACATCAATTAAATCCACTTGCTCTAGTGTGTCATTTAGAAGATCTATCCATTTATGTGAATGGGGTGTCAAAATCCCCTACTATAATTGTATTACTGTCAATCTCTCTCTTTATGTCCATCAAGATTTGCTTAACATATTTAGGTGCTCCTGTTGGGTGCATAAATGCTTACAAGGGTAATATCCTCTTGTTGGACTGATGCCATTATCATTATGTAGTGTCCTTCTTTGTCTCTTACTATATCCTTGGTTTTAAAGTCTATTTTAAAGTATTGCTATCCCAGCTTTTTTTTTTTTTCTTTTCATTTGCATGAACTGTTTACTTTTAGTCTATGTGTAACTTTCATTCTGAGATGGGTCTCTTGAAGGCAGCATATACATGGGTCTTATTTTCTTATTCATTCAGCTACTTAATGTGTTTTGCTTGGAGCATTTAAGCCATTCACATTTAAAGTGATTATTGATAGGTATGTATTTATTGCCATTTTATTTCAAAACTATGTTCTTCTGTTCTTTTTTTCTTTTTCTTCTTCCCAGTGTCTAGGTCTTTGATCTGACAAGTGTAAAACAAGTAAAAGTTAAATTATAGGCATTAAATTAAAAGTTAATATTAACTTTCAATCTTATTTCTAAAGAATACTCTGACAAAATAAAAAAAGGAATTAATACATTATATTTACATATAGCACTTTTGGGCATATAATTAAATTTAACTCACTTTAGTGCCTATTTATCAGGAGTCCACCATGTGTCAGGGCCCTAAACACAGAAAGTTGAGGTCCTATGGCTCAGCCCTCAGATGATGCACAGGCCCAGCGACACACTGATAAGACTACAAGAAGACAGTCACTATCCAACATTACCACAACAGATGCCAGACCACATCAACTGAAGTGTACTGTGAGTTAAATGTTTTAGAAATCCTATGATTATCTTACAAACAGCACAATTACTTTGGGGATTATTGTGTGCATGTATGTGTTTTAATCACATTCATTTGTAACATTTGTACATCTAATGTAACATTTGAAATATACCACAATTTTGTAACCCTGGCATTTCTTCAGTTTTTAATATACTAAGGACCTCAATAATGCACATGACCTTGGCCCTTCTGAATATTTGACAGGCTCTGCCAGCTGCAAGGCACTATCAACTCTATGAGAATAAGACTCAGTCCCTGCTGTCAATGAGCCTATTGTCAGCAGAAAAAAAAAATACAAAATTACCTATTACATATGATAGAATAAGATGAGGGCCATTCTAGAAATGCAAAGAACTATGAGATTCAGTGGCACTGAAGATCATTTCCAGTTAAGAATTAGAATATCTTCAAGAGGCGGTGTCATTGAAGATGGATCTTGAAAGACAAGGAGCCATTTGACAGTCAATGATGAATGGGACAGACATGAGCAGAGAGAGGCCTATTTAGGAAGAGCACCATTTGGCTGCCATGTGAAAAGTCGTGGAGGAAGTGAACATGCAAAATCAGATTGGGACCATGCAGTTCAGAACCACAAAAGCAGAGTAAGGAGTCCCTCTCCCACTGCGTTGGCAAAAGAAAATGAGTACGGAGTTTTGAACAAGGAAGTAGCATCCTCAAATGACATTTTAGAAAGATAAAACTGGAATAAACATGCACAGCAGCCTAGAGGAGCAGGAGGAGACGGTATGGGAAATAAGTGAGGAGGTCGTCACATCAATCTTAAGGCTGAAGATTCATCACTGCTTAATCAGAAGAATTTCATTTTTCCTTAGTCCTGAAGCCCCCTTTCTTGTATTCACTGTTTGTTTCCCAAACTATAAGCTTACTTTCCCTTAGAGGGTGATCAGAAGTTCTCTTTTGTTCAGTGTTTTGAAATACTTATTAAGAAGAGGGGCATTCCTCATCAAAAGTAAAACTTTTCTTCCTCATCCAGCTTGGCCTCTTTAAAAGAATCTAGATCTTATCCTGTCATATGCACATAGCCAGGAAATTCAATACCAACTCACAATAACAGGAAGCATTTAGTCTAAGACATCTAAATGACAAACATTAGTGTTTCCAGGTGTTCACTAAAGTTAGTGTTAAGAGTCAATCAAGTCACGGTTTTTTCCCTTGAATAAATGAAGAACAGAATGAGCACTTCTGAGAATGAGATTATTTTTCTAGTTTTTCCATTTGTTGAAGAATCAATTTTTTCAACTGTGCATGATTCCCCAGGCTATTTCAGTAAGTGGTTTAAACTTAAGAACATGACTTTGTGATAATAACTAACACTTATAAAGCACTCACTATGAGCCAGTCATGTTCTTAACACTATATATAAATTTACTTGACGGTTTCACACAAAAAAGAATTCCGCAGGTAAGGTTCACAGTAAGAAGAGGACAGAAGGAATTCCCAGCACTTGGAATAAGAAGTATGGAGAGTTATCTTCTCAATTCAATTTCTCCCTGATCGCATACTTCCAGGACAATGGCATTATTCAAGTGGAGAGGGCAAAAATCCAAGCTGCTGTTTGACTATTCATTTAACAAAGGTTACATGCAAGCTGTTGAATTACATAGTTTATTATACCATCTAATGTTTTGCAAGGAGGTTTTATTACTTATTAAACATATTTAAAGTTGCAAGAGAAAACACCTTAATATACCTACCAAAACTACATTTCAACATCTCTGTGGGTATCGTAAGTAATGCTGCAATGAACATAGGGGTACATATATTCTTTCAAATTAATGTTTCAGGTTTCTTTGGATAATTCCTAGAAGAGGAATCACAGAGTCATAAGGCAGTTTCATTTTTAATTTTTTGAGGTCAATCCATACCTTTCCACAGTGGCTGCACCAGTCTGCATTCCCACCAACACTGCAAGAGGGTTCTCTTTTCTCCACATCCTCACAAACACTGCTGTTTGTTGATTTATAGATGACAGCCATTCTGACAGGTGTGAGGTGATACCTCATTGTCATTTTAATTTGCATTTCTCTGATGATTAGTGATGTTGAACATCTTTTTATATGTCTATTAGCCATCTGTATGTCCTCTTTGGAAAAGTGTCTATTCATTTTTGCCCATTATTTAATTGGATTGTTTGCTTTTTGGTGTTGAGTTTATAAGTTCTTTATAAATTTTGGATATTAACCCCTTATCTGATGTGTCATTGGCAAAAATGTTCTCCCATTCAGTTGGTTCTCTTTTCATTTTGCTAATAGTTTCCTTTGCTATACAAAAACTCTCTAGTATGGTACATACAGTTGCATTTGTTTATTTTTTGTTTGTTTGTTTCTCTTGCCCAAGAAGATATATTAGAAAAAAATATTGCTATGAGAAATGTCTGAGATTTTGCTGCCTATGTTATTTTCTAGACCTTTAATCCATTTTGAGTTTATTCTTGTGTGCGGTGTGAGAAGGTGGTCTAGTTTCTTTTTTTTGCACTTACTAGTATCTGTCCAATTTCCCCAACTCTTTATTGAATGGACTATCTTTAGTTCATTGTATGTTTTTGCCTGACTTGTTGAATATTAATTGACTATAAAAGCATAAATTTATTTCTGGGCTCTATTCTTTTCCATTTATCTATATGTCTGTTTTTATGCCAGTACCATGTTAATTTTATTACTATGGCCTTGTAGTATAGCTTGGTATCAGGTAGGATGATTCCTCCAACTTTGTTCTTCTTTCTCAAGATTGCTGTTGCTATTCAGGGTCTTTTGTGGTTCCATAGAATTTTTTTAAACATTTATTCTAGTTCTGTGAAATACTCCACTGGTATCTTGATAAGAATTGCATTGAAACTGTAGATTGCTTTGGGTAGTATGGATATTTTAATGATATTAATTCTTGCTATCCATGAACACAGTATATGCTTCTATTTATTTGTATCTTGCTCAAGTTCTTTCATCAGTGTCTTATAATTTTTTAAGTACAGGTCTTTTACATCCTTGGTTAATATTGGATATTTTTATATCCTAGGTATTTGGTATTTTTTGAAGCATTTATAAGTGGGATTTTTTAAGTTTCTTTTTCTGATATTTCATTATTTGTGTATAAAAATACAATTGATTTCTGAATATTTATTTTTTTATTCTGCTAATTTACTAAATTCATTTATCAGTTCTAGTTGTTTTTTTCGTGTGGAATATTTAGAGTTCTCCATACACAGTATCATGTAATCTGCAAATAGTGACAGTTTTACTTCTTCCTTTCCAATTTGGATGCCTTTTATTTCTTTTTCTTGTCTGATTGCTTTCGCTACGACTTCCATTACTATGTTGAAGAAGGGTGGTGAGTTTCCATCAGTAGATGACTGGATAAAAAAACTGTGGTACATTTACACAATGGAATACTATTCTGCTGTAAAAAGGAAGAAAATTTACCCTTTGTGAAAGCAGGCATGAACCTGGAGAACATTATGCTAAGTGAAATAAGCCAATCAGAGAAAGACAAGTACCATATGATTTCACTTATATTCGAAATTTAATGAACAAACTTAACTACCAAGCAAAATAGAGATAGACTCATTGATAGCGAGCAGGCAGACAGCTTGGGGCAGAGAACAGGGGTAGGGACGAGGAGGTAGAGGGTTGGAGAAAAAAAAAAAGAGAGAGAGAGAGAGAGAGAGAGAGAGAGAGAGAGAGAGAGAACTCAAGGACATAAACAACAGTGTTGTGCTTGTTGAAGTGGAAGGTGATGGGTGGAGATGATAGAGGGCATAGAGGAGATAAAAAGGTGATGGAAAAAATTAAATTAGAAGAAGAAAAAGCTAAGTCTCAAATCAATGATCCAAGCCTCAAGCTTAAGAAACAAGAAAAAGAATTAAATATAAAGCAAATAGGGGAAGGAAACAAATTTAAGATCAGAGTATCAATGAAATTGATCCCTGGAAAAAATGGTGGCCGAATAGGCACATCTGTCATGCACTTCATCCCAGGTAAACTTGAAATACAACTAAATTGGAGGACATTCACCTGGCCAAGTGAGGTCCAGCTGAGGGGGAGACATATCAAGGAAGTATAGAAAATACCTGGAGACCAGTAGGAAGGGTGAGGTTGAGAGAGGGGCTGACCCAGTTCTCAGGAGCGGCAGGCTGGCATGTCAAGAGAGGAAGGCATGCTGGGCTATGAGAAGGTCTGTTCCCTCAGAAGATAGAGGCCCGGAACCCAGGCTGGGCTCCCCAGCCCAAAGCACCAGAGCCAAGATCCTCAGCCCTTGAAACATCCAACTGTGAAAGGCTGCAGGGCTGCTGGCTGCAGCAGAATGGAGCTGAGACCCATAGTCCAGGTAACATCCACCCAAGACAGGGCTGCTGGCTGCAGCGGAGTCTAGAGCCTGTCAGAAGAGAAAGAGCAGTTTCATTTCATTTTTTGTTTTGCTTTTTAACCCAGAGCAAAGGAGTTTTCATTTGCGGCTACTCACCCAAGGCTTAGGGGCGGGAGGAGATTCGGATTCAAGATGCCTAAGGAGAGGCTGGGTTGGGAAGTATAGCGAGGAGACTCGGAAAAAGAGCAGCCAGGAATCTTTGCTCATAGGCCCCCAAACCAAAACGGCCATTTTTCCAGAGAGGAGCTAGCCACTCCCAGCAGCCAGAGGGCAGGTAAAGAGAAAAACCCCGCCCTAGATGATACAGACCGCCCCACCCTCCGGAGCCCTGTATGCCACACCCTGCATTTTGAGCTTCTCAGAGAAAACAAGCCCAGCGGCCAAGCTTACCAGTTTGAACAGTCTCAGGAGCCCTCAGTACTGGAGTGGGAGAGGGGCCGCCCACCACACTATCCAGGGGAACAAAACCAGTAATTTCCCTGCACGGGAGAATTGATAAAAACCCCAGGTTTTCAGCAGACCCCGTTGGTCTCCATAGAAAATATCTCTGTCCAGTCAAGAGCAGAGTCATACTTTGGGCCACTCATGGAGGGATGGCTCTGGGACAGGGAAACACACCCACCATACTTCCTGAAAGCTAAACAGCACCTCCCACACCTAAAGCCCCTTCAGAAACAGACTTTTGAGTGATTAAGATTGACAGTGGGCTAGCAGGCAAAGCTGGGCAGAGGCTGAGACTGAGGAACCAGGAGAAGTTTGCTGACCCAGCCCTGGACTCTTTGTTGATAACTACTTTACAGGGCAGATTGCCTCCTCCTGCTTGCAGCCAAGGGCTGTGGAGACAGACACAAATGGTGGATCAGTGGATTACTTGGATCTTCAAGCACGTTGCTGAAAGCCAAAGGACAGTGCCTGACAGTGGTGAGCACCTGTTGCCGAAGACCAAAGAAATACCAAGTCCCCCCTAGAGAAAGGGAGGGACCCCGTTTATTAACACTAGTGGACTCCGGGAATAATTTCCAAATCAGAGTGAAGAAACACAAAGAGGGCTTCACTTTTTATAACCTCCTGGGGTCTTTGTCTTGCAGATATGGTTCCGCCCCCTTTCCTGGGCTTACAGGAAGGCCTCCAGGTGTTGGGGGTCCCCAGGCCATATCTGATGATCTGTCCTGGGGCCAGCGATAATGACCTCCCCCCCCCCCCCGCCCCAGGGCAGTGCATTGTTCACAGTTTTTATGGCCTGACACGCCTTGCAAGACCAGTTTCCTCTTCACACCTAAGTACCTAACAGGAAGTTCAGAATTGGCAGACAAAACAGAAGAGTAGGATCTAAAGCCAGCTCCCATGGGACACTACACTCAGATGAAACAAATGCCACTTCACTTTTTTTTCCTGTCTTTTTTCTTCTCTATTTTTCCCCTTTCCTTTATTTTTCCCCCTTATTAAATGTATCTTCTTTATCTACTTTATTAATTTGTTATTATTCTAATCAGTTGTTTTGTTCATATAGCTAATTTTCCTCTTCCTTTTTCCTACTAAAATTTTTTCCTGTTTCTTCTTTTCACTACTCAATTTTTTTCTCTCCCTTTTCTTTTTCTCCAGTTTTTTCATCTTTTTACTTTTTAATTCTGTATTCTCCTCCATTTTCCCTTTCAAATTGGTTTATTGTCTTAATTTCTTCACTCCCCCCTTTATTTTAAACTACTCTACTCTCCCTATTCCTTTAATTCTATATTCTTATTTTCTTTATTTCACTTTGCATCTACATATTCCTCCCCCCTTTTCTTGTGTGTTTTTTTTTTTAATTTGTTGTCTTGTTTTCTCATATTTTTTCTTTCTTTTTTCTATATTTTTCTATTATTCTTAATCTCTTTCCTCTTCCTTAATTCCCTATGCTCTAGCGGTTCCTTCTGTTAGTGCTGTAGGGGTCTTTTGTATATTTTGGTTTTATTCTGTTTCATGTTTTGTTGTGTTGTATTTTGTTCTTTTCAGTCAGCACTTCCACAACAGCACAAACGATGTGGTCACAGGTGAGCCACATAGTCAGCCAGCCTGAGAGGAGACTCCATCCACAAATGGGACAATAACATTCAAGACACAACTACAACAAAAGAATCCAATTAACTCAAGTAAGGGTATTTCCTAGAGCACCCAGTTCAGGAGATCTAAGGGACTGCACCCATTGGTCTCAAACCACTTACTACATAAGATCAACCCACAAAACCTGGGAGGCATAGCAGATCTAATACACAGAAACAAAAACAAAGGGACATCAAAAATGGTGAAACAAAGAAAGCAATCCTATATAATAAAAGGCTAATATGCAAATTGACCGAGTGGTGGAACAACCAGTCATTATAATGCACACTGACCAGCAGGGGGCAGATGCTCAATGCAGGAGCTGGGCTCATGGTTGGTGAGCACAGAAGCCAAGCTCATGGCTGGTGAGCGCAGCAGCTGTGGCAGGAGCCTCTCCCACCTCTGTGGCAGTGTTAAGGAGGCCCATGGGGAGCAGGCCTAAGCCATTAGTCAGACATCTCCCAAGGGTTCCCAGACTGTGAGAGGGCACAGGCTGAGCTGAGGGACCCCCCCCACCACCACCACCACCACCAAATGCAGGAATTTTGTGCACCAGGCCTCTAATCTCCAAATAAAAGAAAAGGAGGAATCACCAGGAAAGGAACTAAATAAAAAGGAGGTAAAGAATTTGTCAGATAAAGAATTCAAAGTAATGATAATAAGGCTGCTCAAACAATTCAGTGATAACTACAAGCAACTTAATGAGTATGATGGGGTCTTAATATGAATTATAGCAAAATGAAAAGATAGCTTGAAACAATAAGAATCAATTGGAAATTAGTAATGACATAGCTGAAATAAAGTACACCCTGGAAGGATTCAACAATAGACTAGAAGCAGCTAAGGACTAATCAGCTAAGGACTAATCAGCGATTTAGAAAACAAGGTAGGAAAAAAACACTCATTCAGAGCAGCAAATGAAAAAAAAAAAAAAATAGTAGGAGTAGAGTCAAAGGGAGTTTTGAGAAACATGAAACTTAAAAACATTCTCATTATAGGAGTACCAAAAGGTGCAAACTCTGAAAAAATAATAGAGAAGAACCTTTTTTAAAGAATAATGGCAGAAAATTTCCCTAACCTAATGAAGGAAAAAGTCACTCAAGTTCAGGAAACACAGAGAGTCCCAATCAAGATTAAACCACAAAGACCCACAGAGAGGAACATATTAATTAAAATAGCAAATATTAAGACAAAGAAAGAATCTTAAAGGCTGTGAGAGAGAGACACAAAGTTACCTGAAAGGGAGTCCCCATAAGACATTCAGCTTATTTCTGAACAGAAACACATCATGCCAGAAGGGAATGGCATGAAGAATACAAGGTAATAAAAACCAAGGGGCTGAACCCAAGACTATTCAGGAAGGCTATCGTTCAAAATTGAAGGTGAAATAAAGAGCTTCAAAGATAAAATAAAAAAGGCTAAAAGAATTTATTACCACCAAACCAGCACTGCAAGAAATACTAAAGCACTGGTCGGCAAACCTCGGCTCTCGAGCCACATTCAGCTCTTTGGCTCCTTGAGTGTGGCTCTTCCACAAAAATACCACGGCCTGGGCGAGTCTATTTTGAAGAAGTGGCATTAGAAGAGGTTTAAGTTTAAAAATTTGGCTCTCAAAAGAAACTTCAATTGTTGTACTGTTGATATTTGGCTCTGTTGACTAATGAGTTTGCCGACCACTGTACTAAAGGGACTGGTATGAGAAAAAGAAACTGAGAGAAAGAGAAGAACACAGGCATAAAGAATAAAAATGGCAACAAACAAGTACCTATCAATAATAACCTGAATCATAAGTGGATTAAATGCTCCAATCAAAAGACAGGGTAGCTGAATGGATAAGAAAACATGACCCATATATATACTGTCTACAAGAGACCCACCTGAGAACAAAGGACTGACAAAGACTAAAAGTGAAGGGATGGAAAAAAATGTTCAGGCAAATGGAAATTAAAAAATGGTGGGGGAACAATACTTATATCTGATAAAATAGACCTCAAAGTGAAGGTCATAAAAAGAGATAAGGAAGGCCACTTCATAATACTAAAGTGATTGATATAACAAAAGGCTATAACTCTGGTAAACATATATGTACCTAATACAGGAATATCCAAATATATTAAAAAAACTTCTGGAGGATATCAAAGAAGAGATCAACAGCAATACAATCATAGTAGGGACCTTTAATACCCCACTGACATCACTAGGTAAATCTTCTAGATAAAAAATCAACAAGGAATCAGTGATCCTAAATGAGACACCAGATCAGATGGTACTAATTCACATCTTCAGAATATTTCACCACAAAGTTTCAGAATATACATTCCTCTCAAGTACACATGGGACATTTTCAAAGATAGACCACATGTTAGGACACAAGCTAAGTCTTTACGAATTCAAGAAGATTGAAATCATATCAAGCATCTTCTTAGACCACAATGGCATGAAACTGGAAATAACCTACAATAAAAATGCTCAAAAACAATCAAACACATGGAAGCTAAATACCATACTTTTAAACAATGAATGGGTTAAAAAAGAGATCAAAGGAGAAATAAAAAATATCCTGCAAAAAAATGAAATTGAACACACAATAATCCAAAATCTTTGTGACACAGTAAAAGTATACCTGAGAGGGAAGTTCATAGCACTACATCTTATGCCAAAAAACAAGAAAAACTGGTAATAAGATACCTAACACAACAACTTAAAGAATTAGAAAGAGAATAAGAAAAACCCAGAGTAAGTAGAATGAAAGCATCAAGATCAGAGCGAAAATAAATGACATAGAGACCAAAAAAATAATACAAAAGATCCATTAAACCAAGAGCTTGTTCTTTGAAAAGATGAACAAGACTGATGAACCACTAGCCAGACTCACCAGGAAACAAAGAGAGAGGACCCAAATAAACAAAATCAGAAACAAAAGAGGTGAAGTAATAAGTGACTCCACAGAAATACAAAGTATTGTAAAAAAATATGAACAACTTTATTCCAACAAATGGAACAAATGTGGATGAAATGGACATGTATGTCCTAGAAAAATACAGTCTTCCAAAACTCACTCAGGAAGAATCAGAAAACCTGAATAGGCCGATAACTAAAAGCCCAGATCTGTATGGTTTCACAGGGGAATTTTATCAAATATTCAAAGAAGAACTAATACCTATCTTCCTCAAACTATTTCAAAAAATTCAAGATGAAGGAACACTTCCAAGCCCTGTGAGGTTGGCATTACCCTAATTCCAAAACCAGATAAAGACACTACCAAAAAAAGAGAACTAAAGACCAATATCCATAATGAACATAGATGCTAAAATCCTTGAAAAAGTTTTAGCAAATTGGGTCCAGCAACTCTTTAAAAAGATCATACACCATGACCAAGTTGGATTTACTCCAGGGATGTAAGGCTGGTACAATATTCACAAATCAATAAATGTGATACAGCAAATTAACAGACTTCAAGACAAAAATCATATGATCATATCAACTGGTGTAGAAAAAGCTTTCTCCAATATCCAACACCCTTTTTTTTAATAAAAACTCTCAGCAAAGTGAGAATAGAGGGATCATGCCTTAACATAATAAAAGCCATATATGACAAATGTCAGAAGCCACTGCTTGCCAATACTGTAAGTGCACCAAGAAGGCCGATGGACCTTGGGCGTTAGCAGGGCTGACACTAAACACCTTGTCTGTTGAGATAGTGGTGGCTCAAGGAAACTCCCCTAACCTGATAATCCTTTTACTGCTTACCAAACTTTACCTTTGATATGCTTGTATGCATTGCTAAAAGGCAAATGTGTATTCAAGTAAATAAACAGTAGTCCAGGCCAGAAGTCGGGGGTGCCTCTTCAAGAAGGAGGTCTCCACTTGGCCCCCAATGCCTTTTTAATTCATATTCCTTGTATAGTATTTTTATTTGTGCATCGGCCCCTCCTTCAGATTCTGAACCCCACCGCGAAGGTCGCAGCAGACAAACATACAAGAAACATCATATTCAATGGGCAAAAGCTGAAACCATTTCCCCTAAGAACATGAACAAGACAGGGATGCCCTCTTTCACCACTCTTGTTCAACATAGTACTGGAAGTCCTAGCCATAGCTATCAGACAAGAAGAAGAAATAAAAGGCATCCAAATTAGAAAGGAGAAAGCAAAAATGTCATGATTCATAGATGACAGGATACTGTACATAGAAAACCCTATAAACTCTATCAAAAAACTACTAGATTCAATAAATGAATTCAGAAACATCACAGGATACAAAATTAACACCCAAAAATGCATGGCATTTTTAAACACTAATAGTGAACTCTCATAAAAAGAAACTAAAAAAAAAAAAACAAAAACAACTCATTTACTATTGCAACATAAAAATTAAGATATTCAGGAATAAATTTTTTTTTTAATTTTTATTTTTTTTTCCAATTTTTTTATTAAGGTATTATATGTGTACATATTTTACCATTGCCACCCCCCACCCCACTCCCATATATGCCCTCACCCCCCAGAGTTTTGCATCCAGAGAGCCAAATTTTTAAAACTTAAACTTATAACGTCACTTCTTCAAAATAGACTTGCCCAGGCCGTGGTATTTTGTGGAAGAGCCACACTCAAGGGGCCAAAGAGCTGCCTGTGGCTCGTGAGCCGCAGTTTGCCGACCGCTGTGCAAGGGCAACTTCTTCTTTTTTTTATTTTTAATTTTTTTTTATTTAATGAATCTTTATTGTTCAGATTACAATTGTTTCTCCTTTTTCCCCACATATCTCCCCACCACCCAGTTCCTACCCCCCCTCTTCCCTTACCTCCCCCCCCCCCGCTGTCCTTATCCATAGGTGTATGATTTTTGTCCAGTCTCTTCCCATACTCCCCACACAGACACCCCTTTCCCCCTGAGAATTATCAATCCACTCCCATTCTATGCCTCTGATTCTATTAAGTTCACCAGTTTATTCTGTTCCTCAGATTTTTAATTCACTTGACTTTTAGATTCACTTGTTGATATATATGTAATTGTTGTTCATAATTTTTATCTTTCTTCTTCTTTTTCCTCTTTTTAAAGAATACCTTTCAGCATTTCATATAATGCTGGTTTGGTGGTGATGAACTCCTTTAGCTTTTTCTTATCTGTGAAGCTCTTTATCTGCCCTTCAATTCTGAATGATAACTTTGCTGGGTAGAGTAGTCTTGGTTGTAGGTTCCTGCTATTCATCACTTTGAATATTTCTTGCCACTCCCGTCTGGCCTGCATGGTTTCTGTTGAGAAATTAGCTGATAATCGTATGGGAGCTCCCTTGTAGGTAACTGTTTTTCTCTTGCTGCTTGTAAGATTCTCTCTTTGTCTTTTGCTCTTGGCATTTTAATTATGATGTGTCTTGGTGTGGTCCTCTTTGGATCCCTTTTGTTTGGGGTTCTGTGTGCTTCCTGGACTCGTAAGTCTATTTCTTTCATCAGGTGGGGGAAGTTTTCGTTCATTATTTCTTCAAATAGGTTTTCAGCATCTTGCTCTCTCTCTTCTTCTGGTACCCCCATAATTCTGATGTTGGTTCGCTTGAAGTTGTCCCAGAGGCTTCTTACACTATCTTCAACTTTCTGAATTCTCTTCACTTCATGCTTCTCTGGAGGAGTGTCCTTGGCCTCTTTGTATTCCAAATCTTTGAGTTGATTCTTGCAATCCTCTAGTCTGCTTTTGGGTCTCTGTATAATATTTTTTATCTCAGTCAGTGTATGTTTAATTTCTAGTTGGTCCTTTTTCATATCCTCAAGGGTCTCATTGAATTTATCGGCCTTTTCCATGAAATTCTTGAAAAACCTTATAACCGTGGTTTTGAACTCTATGTCCAGTCGCTTATTCTCCTCCATTTCTTTGGTTTGTGATCTGTTTCCTTGCCTTCTCATATTCTCTGCTTCCCTGAGTTGGTAGGGTAGTTTTGTCTACTAGGTGTCCTATTGGTTCAACGGGTCAGCCTCCCAGTTACTTGAGGTGGACACTCTTGGTGTACCCTTGTGTACTGTGTGTTCCCCAGCAGGAGCTACAGCAAGGGCTAGTTTTCTCCTCCTTTGCTTGGGCGGTTTTGGAGCAGTCTGGAGCTGTAGTTGGTTAAGCTGCCACAGAACAGGCCATTTATATGCAAAAGCCGCTGTGTGGAGCCTGGGCGGGTTTGTAGAATGTGCGGGGCGGGGCCTCAGGGCGGGGCGGGGTCTCAGGGTGTCACTAGGCTGGGGCGTGGCCAACGGCGATGGCTGCCCTCAGCCATCTCTGCCTTTCCACGTTTCCAAGTCCCTGCGCCCCGCGCTCCAGCGCAGTAAACAATGATTGCTGGGCGCACCACTGCAAAAAAGTCACTCTCACTTTCCGACCCGATGGCCGAGAGTCCAGCCTCTCCCCGTAGGTGTCTGGGTCCCCCGAGTGTCCCCAGAAACTGGATTTCAGAGTGATCGGGAGCTTGTCTCCCTGCAGGTTGAAGAAAAGCCGCGCACCCAGCCGCCCACTGGCCCGATTCGCGTGCCTCCGTACCTCAGCTTTTCAGCGATTGTGCTCCTTTCTCTTCTCAGCTGTAAATCTTCCACTCAGCCAGCTTTCCCGTGGTTCTGGGTGGTAGACGTTTTTGTCTTTTAGTTGTGTTTTTGAAATTGTTGTGTGAGGCAGCAGATTAGTTGTTTAACTATGCCGCCATCTTGGTTCCTCCTCAGGAATAAATTTAACCAAGGAGGTAAAAGACCTGTACTCAGAAAACTACAGGCCATTAAAAAAAGAGATAGAAGAAGATATAAACAAATGGAGAATATACCATGTTCATGGATTGGTACAATCAACATCATTAAAATTTCCATACTACCCAAGACGATCTATAGATTCAATTCAATTCCTATTGAAATACCAATGGCATATTTCATAGACCAAGAACAAACACTCCAAAAATTTATACAGAACCAAAAAAGACCCCAAATAGCCATAGCAATCTTGAGAAAGGAAAAGAAAGTTGGAGGAATCACAATACCAGATATCAAATTATATTACAAAACCACTGTACTCAAAACAGACTAGTACTAGCACAAGAACAGGCATATAGATCAATGCAACAGAACAGAGAACTCAGAAATCTACTCAAACCATTATGCTTAATTAATATTGACAAAGAAGGCAAGAGAATACAGTGGATCAGAGACAGTCTCTTCAATAAATGCTGTTCGGAAAATTGGACAGATATTTGAAAAAAAAAAACACACACAAAAACTAAATCACCATCTTAAATTGGATTGTTTGTCTTCACAGGATACAAAATTAACACCCAAAAATGCATTGCATTTTTAAACACTAAAACACCATACACAAGAATAAACATAAAAGTCTTAAATGTAAGACGTGAAACAATAAAAGTTACAGAAGAAACCATAGGCACCAAAATCTCAGATATATTTCATAGCAATATATTTACTGATACATCTCCTAAGACAATGGAAACTAAGGAGAAAATAAACAAATGGGACAACATTAAAATAAATAGCTTCCACACTGCAAAAGAAGCTATCAACAAAATAACAAGAGAGACCACTACATGGGAGAACATATTTGCCAATGACATATCTGATAAGGGTTTAATCTCCAAAATGTATATAGAGCTTAACAACTTATACAGCTTAACAAAAGGAAGACAAACAATCTAATTTAAAAAATGGGCAAAGGACCTAAATAGACACTTCTCCGAAGGAGACATAGAGAAAGCCAAGAGACATATGAAAAAAATGTTCAAAGTCACTAATCATCTGAGAGATGCAAATCAAAACGACAATGAGGTACCATCTCATACCTGTCAGAATGGCTGTCATTAACAAATCAACAAACAACCAAGTGTTGGCAAGGTTGTGGAGAAAGGGAAGCCCTAGTACACTGCTGGTGGGAATGCAGACTGGTGCAGTCATTATGGAAACCAGTATGGAGTTTCCTCAAAATATTAAAAATGGAACTGCCATTTGACCCAGAGATCCCACTTCTAGGAATATATCCTAAGAAACACAACACACTCATCAGAAAGAATATATGCACCCCTATGTTCCTAGCAGCGCAATTTATAATAACTAAGATCTGGATATAGCCTAAGTGCCCATCAAAAGATCAGTAGATAAAAAAAACTGTTGTGGGGAAGCAAGGGACTTGGTTGGAAAGTTTGTAAGGAGGAAATTCCGAAAGGTCTGAACCTCCTAGGGGAGTTGGCTGAAGGCAACCGCCCCTCATTGTTCCTTGACCTTTCCAAACAAGTCTGTGTACGTTTGGACCCTCGGGTGTTTACCTGAATCTTTGTGCTTAATCTTTATGCTTAAAGGGCACTGCTGATGTACGTTTCCTCCCAAGAATGCTTACCCTATTGATTGTATCTAAAAGTTAAACTTTAGCTCAAACTGGTGTTACAATAAAAGCATGAAGAGACAGGTGAATGAGGCTGTCTAGTTTCTATAGCCAGGCAGTCCCTTAGTCCTTTCTTTCACAGCAATTGTGTGTCTGAGTAATCATTCATCTGTCGCTCAGGGTCTGCTGGTCAGCCCCAGCAAATTGTGAAATTGTGGTATATTTACACAATGAAATACTACGTGGCAAAAAAAAAAAAAAAAAGACTGAGAGACACAGAAGTATGAACAGATTGTTAAACCTCAGAGGGGAAGCCGAGGAGTATTGGTGGGAACAGATCAATCAATGAACTTGTATGCATACATACATGACCCGTGGATACAGACAATGGGGTGATGAGGGACTGTGGGAGAATGGGAGTGGGCAGGAAGAGGTCAATAGGGAAAGGGGAATCTATGTAATACTTTCAACAATAAATATATATTTTTTAAAATGTAATGGAAGACCCTAAAAAAATACCAATAGCTTATTTCACAGATCTAAAACAAACACTCCAAAAATTTATATGGAACCAAAAAAGATCCCAAACAGCGACAGCAATCTTGAGAAAGAAGAACAAAGTTGGAGGAATCACATTACCAGATATATCTTATACTAAAAAGCCACTGTACACAAAATAGCCTGGTACTGCACAAGAACAGGCATATAGATCAATGGAACACAACCAAGAACCCAGAATTTGACCCAGACATTATGCTCAAGAGCATACAATGGAGTAAACAGGGTCTCTTCAATAAATGGTATTGGGAAAATTGGACAGGTGCATGCACAAAAATGAAATTAGACCATCAACTTATACCATATACAAGAATAAAGTCAAATGGATAAAAGACTTAAATGTAAGTGGTGAAACCATAATAATCTTAGAATAAACCATAGGCAGCAAATTTTCAGACATCTCTCACAGCAATATGTTTACCAATACATCTCCTAGGACAGTGGTCGGCAAACTCATTAGTCAACAGAGCCAAATATCAACAGTACAACGATTGAAATTCCTTTTGAGAGACAAATTTTTTAAACTTAAACTTCTTCTAACGCCACTTCTTCAAAAGAGATTCGCCCAGGCAGGGGTATTTTGTGGAAGAGCCACACTCAAGGGGCGAAAGAGCCGCATGTGGCTCGCGAGCCGCAGTTTGCTGACCACGGTCCTAGGGCAAAGGAAACTAAAGAGAAAATGAACAAGTAGGACTACATCAAAATAAAAGGCTTCTGCACAGCAAGGGAAACTGTCACTAATGAAAAGGAAGCCCGTATTTGGCAATGATACATCCAATAAGTGGTTAATTTCCAAAATATATAGGAATCTCATACAACTTAACAAAAGGAAGATAAACAATCTAATTAAAACATTGGCCCAGGACCTAAATAGACACTTTTCCAAAGTAGACATACAGAAGTCCAAGAGACATGAAAAATGTTCAAACTCATTAATAACCTGAGAGATGCAAATTAAAACAACAATGAGGTATCACCTCATACCTTCAGAATGGTTATCATCAATAAATCAACAAACAACAGTGTTTGTCAGGATGTGGAGAAAAGGGAACCTTAGTACACTGCTGGTGGAAATGCAGATTGGTGTAGCCACTATGGGAACCAGTATGGAGTGCCCTCAAAAATTTATACATGGAACTCTCATTTGACCAAGTCATCTCACTCCCAGGAATATATCCTAAAGAATATATTCCTGAATAAGAAAGAATCCTGAAACACCAATCAGAACAATACTCATAGCAGCACAGTTTACAATAGCTAAGATCTGGAAACAGCCCAATTGCCCATTGGCAGATGAATGGGTAAAAAAATCTGAGGTACATTTACACAATGGAATACTGTGTAGCTATAAAAAAGAAAGAATTATCACCATTTGCAATAGCATGGATGGACCTGGAGAGTATTATGGTAAATGAAATAAGACAGTCAGAGAAAGAGAAGTATTACATGCTCTCACTCATATGTGGAATCTAATGAACAAAATAAATGAATTAAAAAAAAAAAAGATCCAGAGACATAGAAGCATGGAACAGACTGTCAAATTGCAGAGGGAAGGTAGGGGAGGGTGGGTGGGTGGGAAGAGATCAACCAAAGAACTTGTATGCATGTATGCATAACCCATGGTCACATACAATGTGTTGTGAATACCTAGGTAGGGAATGCATTCGGGCTAGAAGAAGTCAATGGAGGGTAAAAAGGAGACATATGTAATACTTTCAACAATAAAGATTTTAAAATAAAAGAAATCAATGAAATTGAAAATAGAGAAATAATTGAGAAAAATTAATGAAACCCTTGCAAGAAATGTAAAAGAAATTCTTCAGAAAGAAGGAAAACTATATAGGTCAGAAACCCAGATCTATATAAAGAAAGAACATTAGAAAAAATGAAGGTAAAAAGCAAAAAATAAATAAATAATTCTATTGTACTGCATTTGGGTTTCCTTCAACTATATTTTAAAAGACCCATTACTTGATTAGTAAAACTGCAAATTATGCTTAACAACTATGCATATTGAAGTAATGACCAAATGGTTGTATTAAGATCTGTATGGAAAATAAACACATAAACATATTCATAATAGAAAACCTATACAACAGGAGTCTAACTAATCAGTATTACCCATAACAAGAGGGGATATTTTAGACATACAAACTCAAAATATAAATATCAGTTATATTTTTAATATATCACTGATTATAAACTTAATTAAAAATTCAAAGTACTAAATTCATTTGAAATTCATTAATGAAACCAAACATATTCATAAAATTAAAACTTATATAAATTATTTTTAAAATAGTATAATTAAAAACAAAATAACCTGCTTTGTACACATTTCAGAGAGGTTTTTAAATAGTTTGGATCAAGACTAGGAAGAGATGTGTCTTCTCTCTTCTCACCTGCCTCTGTTGGCTGAAAAAATACTGCAAAAATACGTTTTCAAACAAGAAATGTATTGAGTTATAAAATTTCTCATAAGGCCACATTAATTTGCCATCATATTACTCCCCCATCCATATATAAATTGAGATTGGAGTAAAAATGTAATGTTTGGAACTTGGAAATACTTCACTTTAACATAGTTCAGGTAAATAACCATGTTAAAATAAGAATACAAACATAAAAAAATGTCAAAAGACAGATATTTTATGCCATTTCTATCCTTACATCCTTACTGACAAATTAAACATGGACTGAATTAGAGTTTCATAGCAATATTCATAATTGACCGAATAACCATATCCAAAAATGTCTATTTACTGGATCACTGTGAGCCAGAAAAGGGTTTAATGAGGATGGTCTGCGTGGCTTTATCTCTAGTCCTCCCTGAACAGCATTCCCATTAATGCTGAGAATGGAGAATAGTGAATCCCAATCCACAAAGATCTCAACAGTCTGACACTGAACAATTGTACCAGGATAAAATAACTACATTGGTCTGCAAGTTGCATGAGCATGAAGTTCAAGTGGTACCTTTTGTGCAATGGCCTTGCATGTTTTAGTTATTAGCAAACTCCAAATAAGTCTACAGTGTAATGCAAGTGCCAAAAAAAAGTTAATATCTTCATTGAGTGTTTACTGTATACCAGATCAACATTAAGCCACATGACATCCCAGAATAATGCAAATTTGGGTTTGTGATTAGTTAGTTTATTGTCCAGCTCTCACTCTCAAAAAGGGATAAGCTAGAATTATTTTTCTGGGGGAAGAGGATTGGGAAATGACAGTCTTGATCTTTTCAAACTTTCTCAATACAAAACTTAATTCGTTGTATGCAACGTAAGTTTCAATTTCTTTCTTACAGTGCTTATTATGAAAATTCAGACTTATCTTCTCTAATAATAGACAAATATGCAAATTGACCACACCTCCGACACACCCACCAGCCACGCCCACCAGCCACACCCACCACCCAATCAGAGCGAGTATGCAAATTAATCCAAACCAAGATGGCTACAGCCACAGAGAGCAAGGTTTCCTAGGTAACAGAGGAAGCCAAGCTTTCCGCCTGCCCTAGCCAGGCCTAAGCCTCCACTCAAGCTACAAAGTTTCAATTATAGAAGGTAAACAAATTCAAACAAACTGCGGCAGAATGGAGCTTGAGAGAGCAGGCCAGGGTTGCCGCAGGCAACAGGGGAAGCAAAACTTTTCGCACACCCTGGCTGGGCCCACCCGCTTAAGGCAACAAAGTTTCAATTATAACCCCAACACAAATGGCTGCCTCGGAGGGAGCCCCAGGCTTGGCTCTGCTCCAGGCTACAAAGTTTCAATTGTAGAAGGAAAATAAATTCCAGATACCAGGGCCTCTGCTTGCGTTGCCAGGGGGTGTGGCCGGCCTGCAAACCACAACAGGCCCCTCGCTCAGGCCGCCCCACACCCTAAGGGAAACCCCACTTGATCCGGGACGCCCTTCAGGGCAAACCAGCTGGCCCCCACCCCTGTACCAGGCCTCTATCCTATCTAATAAAAGAGTACTATGCAGATTGATCATCACTGCAACACACAATATAGCTGCCCCCATGTGGTCAAAGATCCTGCCCCCATGTGGACACAAGATGGCCACCACAAGATGGCCAGCAGGAGAGGGAAGTTGGGAGGCACCTGGCCTGCAAGGGAGGGCAGTTGAGAGGGACCAAGCCTGCAAGGGAGGGCAGTTGGAGGTGATCAACCCTGCAGGAGAGGGCAGTTAGGGGTGGCCAGGCCGGCAGAGGAGGGAAGTTGGGGGAAAACAGGCTGGCAGCAGAGTGGTTTAGGGGGTGATCAGGCTGGCAGGCAGAAGCGGTTAGGGGCAATCAGGAAGGTAGGCAGGCAAGCAGTTGGAAGCCAGCAGTCCTGGATTGTGAGAGGGATGTCCGACTGCCCGTTTAGGCCCGATCCCGGGGATCGGGCCTAAACGGGCAGTCGGACATCCCTCAAGGGGTCCCATATTGGAGAGGGTACAGGCTGGGCTGAGGGACAACCCCCCTCCGTGCACGAATTTTGTGCACCGGGCCTCTAGTCAGTAATAACATGACAACCATGCATTTTAGGTAGTTGGAATTTTTAGACCCATTTATGGCAACTTTTTTCTTTTTAAAGTTAAATTTTTTATATTTAATACCCATACAGAAAAGTGCCCAATATATATGCAACTTGATTACTTTACAAAGGAATATCTAGGAATGAAATACCTGGATCCTGGGTTTTTCATATGTCTATAAAGCATTTGTTATGTGATGGTGAACTCAGAAATTGAATGTAAGTACCTGATTTATAATATTTTAAATTCACATCAGCACTTCTTACTGAGAGAGCCAACTATCAGACTTTCCTTTTTGAATAAGTAACTCCCCAACCCTTTGTTACTGGTTTCCAAGTTAGCACCTAAGTAAAACAAAGTTCTTTCTCCAACTCTACAGTGTGTCTTAAGAAATTGTTTCTGGTGTGTGTGTGTGTGTGTGTGTGTGTGTGTGTGTGTGTGTGTTGGGGGGGGGCACAGCTGGGAGAAGGAAATCTTTGTCAAAGGTATTTTTTCAAATGTTAATAATTTACATATACTTGTTCATTTTTTTTTTTTTGAGATAGCTATTTATCATTTCCTTGAAATCAACTTCATGGAGTGGCATGATTTCCCATTACGTAAATCATACTGTTCATCCCCAAATAAATTATGTTTGCTTAAATGTTCAACAATTATACTATTCATTACAAATTCTACCAGCTTCCCTGACCTTGATGTAAAAGCAAGCAATCTGTAATTAAAAATGACCTCTCTGGAATACTCTGTGTGGATCAATTACACAAAAGTTATTTGTAATGATAAGATATACATTTTAGTTAGCCAATGGTAGTACATTAACATGTGCTTGGGAAAATGAAGTCTTTCATGAACCAAGTTATTTTGTTGCTTACTCTTCTTTAGTATTTCTAATTCCTAGTCAGAACACTGATCCTTATTACTATATATACATTTTTAAAACCCTGGATGTACATGCAATTTGCTTCACAAAAACTAAATATTACTTCTGAACTACATCCAGCATGGCCAGGGGTGAACCTGAGGAAGGGCGGTGAAGGAATAAAGAAGACAGGCAAGAATACAGTTGGGACCAGGTGGATCACTGCACCTGGAGAAGGAAACAGTGACCCACCCTGTAAGCAGAAGTTTTATTTTATAGTCAGATCACACAAAGCAAAGCAAGGGGAGTGGTCAACATGTTTACAATGTTCTTGTGAGTTTCAAATCTATTTCGTTACTCAAGCCTTGTTTTGGCAGCACTTGCTGCACCTCCCACAGCCCATTAGCTACATTAGGAACAAGGGAGGACTACAAGGTCAAGCTTAATGTGCTAGGAGGGATTTGCCCTCCAAGCTGGGACTTGCATGTGGCTCTGCCACAGGTCAGTCTGAGGCTTGACCCTATAGCTGCTCACTACAACTTCTGGTACTTAACAGATACCTGAAAGGCTAGTGGTAAAAACCAATAATACTCTGGAATGGAGAAAATATATACTCTTCCAGGATAATAGTTTTCTGTTATCACAAACTATTCCAATTTTGTTTTTAGTGATGTAAAAATTTTCATTATCAGAAAGAAATGCAAAATACCAACCCTAATTCTACCCAAAAGAATACATTGTTAAATTCCCACTGGATATCCTTGAATTAGCAGCATTTCACATGGCCAATTACAAAAAAACTTATTTTTTCTCAGCTTTAAAATATTCTCAATGTAAAGAGCATAGTATAAGAGTAAGTGAGCCTGATTGCAAGATGCATTCATCATGGGAATTCAGTCTCATATCCTACCCATTTACTTGAGCAATTGAGGGACCTTCTGGAAGAACATTTATACTAAGGAAAGAGAGAACTGAGTAAACTGTCTTGATCCAATAGTAATAAAAATAATAGCCCTAACTGGTTTGGCTCAGTGGATAGAGTGTCAGCCTGCAGACTGAGTGTTGGATTCCAGTCAAGGCATATGCCTGGGTTGCGGGCTTGATCTCCAGTAAGAGGTGTGCAGGAGGCAGTCGATTAATGATTCTCATCATTGATGTTTCTCTCTCTCTCTCTCCCTCTCCCTTCCTCTTTGGAATCAATAAAAATATATTTAAAAAAATAATAAAGAAGGCAGTGTATTGTGCTGGGGATTACAGACTTATTTTAGGTTAGGTTCCCTAGAAGAGCCTAAGATGAGTTTTATCAGGGTGTTCTTCCAAAAGTGAAGGAAATAGGATAAGTCAGGGAAGCAAGAATGTGGTGCCAATGGATACTATTTTCAGTTTGCTCCCACAAGAAAGCCCTGGAGCACAGATTGCACCACAGAATTAACCTTATCTTGAAGCAAGTAGTCAGCTTTTTCTAACCCCTACTAGAGGCCTGATGCATGAAAATTGTGCAAGAGTAGGCCTTCCTTCCCCTGGCTGCCAGCACCGGCTTCCTTCAGGCACCCGGAACCCGGGATTCCCTCTGGCCGCTGACAGGCACCCAGGACCCAGGCTTCCCTCGCAGCTCTGGCTTTGTCCAGGTCGACCAGAAGGATGTCCGGTCTAATTAGCATATTATACTTTTATTATTATAGATGATTCAATCATTTGTCAAGATCTACTGGTAGGAATAGGAGGAATCACAGTCTCCCAGGAGAGAGTAATTGAGTTAGCAGGATGGGATGGCCAGCAGGGGAAAATGGATTCAATGCAGCATCAACTTCTACTATAGCATGCAATTTGATTGGACTTTGAATCTGGACACATAACTATTAGCTATACAACACTTGGGTTCCTTATCTATGAAACTGGGGAGAATAACACTTACCTCACAAGATTGTTTTCAGAATTCAACAAATGCTATACACCACTTGGGCTGGTGCTGATCTAAGTGCTCAATAAATAAATGCTTTTAAAAATGCTAAGTAGTTAGAAGAAAGAAGTGATTGAAATAATAGTATGGTTTGTTTCGATAGGACATGGTGCTTGGCAAAGCCCTAAAAGTAAGGAAATATTTTTGGGGTCTCCTTTCAGCAGAATAAAGTATTCTTGCTTGTTTTTATGATGTCTGTGTAATCACCACGTCTCCAGTGACTCAGTGGCAGCTCTCAGTGAAAAGCTAAAGTGGTGGGGTGAGGATGTGATTCTCATGATAGTAACAACTTTGCTCAGAAAATATAGAATAACCGGCAAAGTTGCAACACCCAGCAGAAGGGAACTAGAATGGGAAGAAAAGAGAAAATGGTTGAATCCATGCCATATCTGACCAAACTTATTTGTGAGGACAAATGAAACACTGAGGGGGGGTGGGGGCGGCCATGCCCAGCATAGGATTCAGGCTCCATAAGGGGGAAAGGACAGGGGAGAGGAGTTAGCTAAAGGAAAGCAATAGACCCTAGGACAGTGATGGGCAACCTTTTGAGCTTGGTGTGTCAAACTTCGCCAAAAAACTGAGCATAACTTGGGTAGTGTGTCACTTTGAGGAAAAAAACTAACTCCAAGACTCTAGTCGCAAATGTTTCATCCTCAGGAGCAGCAAATGTTTCATCCTCGGCACACGGCTGCGTGTCATCAGAAATGGCTACGCGTGTCAGTGCTGACATGCGTGTCATAGGTTCGCCATCACTGCCCTAGGGGCTACTGCTTTATCATTTTTATTGATGTTGGGAATGTTGCACTAGCTTACAAGCACAGGTTCAGGGGTGACTGGCATCAATTTCAGTCAGGTTTCCTGCAGCATTATTCTAGGTCTTAAGATATATCAGGGAATAAAACAGAGATGCCTGCTATGGGAACTTATACTCCAGTAGGACATAAACAGTAAATAAGCAAAGAATATACTACAGTATATTAGAAGCTGGTAACTGCTATGGGATTAAAAAAAGCATAGAGTAGGGTAAAGCATGTCAGAGGGTGAAAGGAGCAGGTTGCTGTATTAAATATGGTGGTCATATAATATACAGTACTAGAGGCCCAGTGCATGAAATTCGTGCATAGGAGGGGGGGTGTCCCTCAGCCCAGCCTGCACCCTCTCCTGGTAGGATCGGGCTTAAACAGGAAGTCAGACATCCCTCTCACAATCCAGGACTGCTGGCTCCCAACTGCTTGCCTGCCTGCCTTCCTGAATGCCCCTAACCGCTTCTGCCTGCCAGCCTGATCACCTCCTAACAACTCCCCTACCAGCCTGATTGATGCCTAACTGCTCCCTTGCCAGCCTGTTTGCCCCTAACTGCCCTCCCCTGTAGGCCTGGTCACCCCTAACTGCCCTCCCCTGCAGGCCTGGTCCCTCCCAACTGCCCTCCCCTGCTGGTCTGATCGCCCACAACTGCTCTCCCTTGCAGGCTTGGTCCCTCCCAATTTCCCTCCCCTGATGGCCATCTTGTGGCGCCCATCTTGTGTCCACATGGGGGCAGCCATCTTTGACCACATGGGGGCAGCCATCTTGTGTGTTGGAGTGACGGTCAATTTGCATATTACTCTTTTATTAGATAGGATAGAGGCGTGGTGCACAGGTGGGGGCCGGCTGGTTTGCCCTGAAGGGTGTTCCGGATCAGGGTGGGGGTTCCCTTGGGGCATGGGGTGGCCTGGGCGAGGGGCCTGTGGTGGTTTGCAGGCAAGCCACACACCCCGGCGACCCAAGAGAAGGCCCTGGTATCTGGGATTTATTTATCTTCTATAATTGAAACTTTGTAGCCTTGAGTGGAGACCAAGGAAGGCCAGGGTTGCCAGAGCTTAGCTTCCTCCATCGCCAGGGGCAACCCAAGCCTCCTGCTCTCTCCAGCTTTGTGGCTGCTGCCATTTTTGTTGGGATTTATTTATCTTCTATAATTGAAACTTTGTAGCCTTAAGTGAAGGCCAAGGCAGGCCAGGGCAGGCAGAAAGCTTGGCTTCCTCCATTGCCGGGGAAACCCAAGCCTCCTGCTCACTCTGTGGCCACAGCCATCTTGGTTGGGTTAATTTGCATACTTGCTCCTGATTGGCTGGTGGGCATGGCTTGTGGGTATAGTGGAGTGATGATTAATTTGCATATTACTATTTTATTAGATAGGATAATGGCTATATAACAATACTATATTGTATATTTGAAAATTGCTAAGACAGTAGGTCTTACAAATTCTTATCACAAGAAAGAATTGCAACTATGTGTGGTGATGGATGTAAACTAAACTCTAAACATATTGTGGTGACATATATATACACTAATATATATATAAATATATATATATACATATTTATAAAATCATTGTTATACATATAAAATGAATACAATGTTATATGTTAACAATATATATATATATAAAATATATATAGGGTGATCACAATAGGCCTTAGGAAGAGGTTAAAATTTAAGAAAAACATGAAGGAGCCGAAACCGGTTTGGCTCAGTGGATAGAGCGTCGGTCTGCGGACTGAAGGGTCCCAGGTTCGATTCTGGTCAAGGGCATGTACCTTGGTTGCGGGCGCATCCCCGGTGGGGGGTGTGCAGGAGGCAGCTGGTCGATGTTTCTCTCTCATCGATGTTTCTGGCTCTCTGTCCCTCTCCCTTCCTCTCTGTAAAAAATCAATAAAATATATTTTTAAAAAATAAAAGTTTTAAAAGAAAAAAGAAAAACATGAAGGAGGTGAAAATTAGTTTAGTAGATATTGTGGGGAGAGCATGTTAAACAGAAGGAACAGCTACAGTAAACAACGTAAGTCAGAAAATCTAGTGTGTTAAAGGAAAAGCAAGAAGAGAAATGAGCAAGGGGACAGTGGTATGAAATGAGGTCAGAAGGGTCACAAGAAGTGACCTGTGCAGCATGGGATTCAAAGAGGAGGAGCACTTTGCAGGGTTGTGGGAGCACACCTTGCTTTTGTGGGGGCACACCTGCCAGATTAGAAGAAGCCACCACCATTCTGTTGTTCTGTCCTTAAGTATCATCTCTTGCCTTTGGTTGTGTTTTGGATTAAACTGGATTAAATTCACCATCCTCTCTCCCATCCCCTGGTGCTAACTTTTCTCAAGTTTGTGCCATTCTTGGGATTTTCCTACAACTAGGACATTTTTTATCCTTAGCGTTTCACCTCCCCACTCTCACACCACCTCCATGCTCCCCTGGTCCAACACTTTCCTCTATTGCATTCTTCACCATGCTATGAGTGAATCCTATAGTCTGACTTTTGAGGTTACTCTCATTAAAACATTAATGAGTTAAGCAGGTCTTTTCTGTGTACCTCAGCCAGAAAATCATAGTTTGCCTTTGCCTTCTAAAAATGAAGAATTTGATGAAATGATATTCTAACAGGTGATATTTTAAAGTATTATAAACATATTTACAACATAATAGTAAATATTCCTTCTTTGTGTTTATCAAATCCTATCTTGGTGTCAGGCAATATTTGGACAGCTGTAATAAAAGAAAACTGGGTTCAAATACAAGCTTAGACTTAATAATTTTGGTTGAGTAATTAAACTTTCCAAGTCTCAGGGTTTGTTTTTTTTAAGTTTTTGTTTTTTTGTTAATCCTCATCTGAGGATATTTTTTTCCACTGATTTTTAGAGAGAGTGGAGAGGAGAGGGAGGAGAAGGAAGGGGGAGTGAGAGAGAGAGAGAAACATAGATGTCATAGAGACATTGATTCGTTGCCTCCCACATGGCCCAAGGCCAGGGATCAAACCTTCAACCCAGGTATGTATCCTTGAATGGGAATAGAACCCACAACCCTTTGGTGTGAAGGCCGAGACTCCAACCACTGAGCAACATCTGCCAGAGCCTGAGCCTCAGTTTCTTAAGCAAAATTGGGCTGACACATAATTCTCAGGGTGATTTTCCAACTTAAATAAAATAGCATGAAAAAAAACCCCATGTTTAGGTACTCAATTGTAATTCCATTTTTACCTTAAATATGCCCTCCTTGTTTTGTTGTTGCTTTTAATTAATTCACTCAAAACTCTCAGTCTTCAGAAAATCTATTCTTTAATTTATTGAATTATTAGTGACTCTCATTGGTTTGGTTAATCCGAATACTATAAGAACATAAGAAAAGCAATGGCCATAAAGCCAGGTCAGCAAGGAGACAGCTGCTTCTCACTCCCAAAAGATAAGAAATACCATTCAAATAGCCTTCTTTTGAGGATCTGTTTATTCTCCAAATACAAATTATGAGAAATACATTTATGAAATTCCATCTATACAACTGGTCTATTTCAATGTGAAAATTCCAAACATAGCTTTAAGCCAAATACATACAGGTTATTGTTAAATTACTACCTATATATTTAAAAGGCTAATATGCAAAGTGTCCCCTTGGGAGTTCGACCAAGATTTTGATTGCCCGCTATGACATGTGCTGACCACCAGGGGGTGGCACGGAATGAAGGAAGGCCCTGGCCAGTAGCAAGAAGGCCCCGATTGGCCCTTATTGCTGGCCAGGCCTAGGGACCCTACTCATGCCAGAATTTTGTGCCCCGGGCCTCTAGTTACATATAAATAAATATACATTTTTAAAAAATGAAAAATATGTGCAAGAGATATTATACAAGTTCATAATAACTCTTTATGAGCATTCTATGGCAGCAATGACTGCATAAATTCATTTTCTAGAGTTACATGACATCTTCCATATCCTTGCAACACTGAAAAAGGAAAGCTATTTGACATGGTGGAATGCAAACAATAAGTCTACTAAAGGGAAATAATCATCTCAATTTTCTTAATTTATAAAACATTGTAGAAATTTTAAAATCAATGTTGTCTACTAGACTATGAAAAAAATTAAAGGAAAGATAACTAATTTGATTATAAGAAACAAAATAAAATGTTAATTCCAATAGAATAAAATACTTGACATAAATAATAGCAGTGGGTTATATATTTCTTTCAAGTAATAACAACAGTGTACAATTCATTTCCTGCATAGAATTTACAATTACTCAGGTAATACATCATAATAAATAGAGCCATAAAATGTGTCAACATTTCAAGTAACCAATGGAATTCGCTTTCATAAAATATGGTACCTCAGAGACGATTGTTAGATATATTTAAAATGCTCAATTTTAAAGTTTTAGATCTTTGCTGTGTGGGAAAATTTGTACTATAACATTGGTTTTGATTCTTCTGTAAATTTAATTAAAAATTACCCTACAGTAAAAAAAAAAAAAAATCTTAAAAAAGCAAAAATATCAATTCTTACAGGTGTCTAATGAAGTAAGAATGACCCAGCTCTCTGTAAATCTGAGTTTAGGTCTCAGATCTCTTTGACACAACCTTGATCTAGTGGTCCCAATTATCAACTGCAAAATGTCATATCTACCTCTACTTTTCAAAGGATTTATGAAGAAATTACAGGTATGAAAATACTTAGAATTGTTTGAGTGGTTCTACAAATTTGAGTTAACTATTGTTTAATATTATTGGCTAAGAAATAAAATATATGAGCAACAGTAAACATTTATTTGACTTTTATGTAATACTTTGCCTATTATAACAAACAATGTGCCATCCATGAGAATATTAGGAAATTATATGAAAGATCATTCATACAAGAAGGCACAATGTCAAATCTAAGGCTTCATCTCTAAGTACTATTTTCCAGTTAATCACATATTGTATGTCATAATTTGATATTTACTCATCTGTGATAAGTATTTTTTCTGGTTTATAGATCTTGTCTTATAATTTCAACATAGTTGCAATAATATTTAAAATTCATTGTATTTTACACACATTAAGTCTGATAATGTCTTGTAGCAATTAATGTATCTAAAAGCCCTTTTTAAATATATATATACTAGAGGCCCGGTGCACGAAATTCGTGCACGGGGAAGGTGGGGAGGGGTGTCTCTCAGCCCAACCTGCACCCTCTCCAATCTGGGACCCCTTGGGGGATGTCTGACTGCCTGTTTAGGCCCGATCCCATGGATCGGGCCTAAACAGGCAGTCAGACATCCCTTTCACAATCTAGGACTGCTGGTTCCCAACTACTCGCCAGCCTGCCTTCCTGATTGCTCCTAACTGCTCTGCCTGCCAGCCTGATCACCCCCTAACCACTCCCCTGCCAGCCCAATCGATGCCTAACTGCCCTCCCCTGACACCCCGGTCACCCCCAAATGCCCTCCCTTGCATATTCCCTCTTTATTAGATAGGGTTTTTTCTTTAGCATATTGGACAGTCCTAACTGGTTTGGCTCAGTGGATGGAGCATTTGCCTGCAGAATCAAGGGTCCTAGGTACAATTCTGGTCAAGGGCATGTACCTTGATTGGGGGCACGTACCCAGTCGGGAGTTTGCAGGAGGCAGTTGATCGATGTTTCTTTCTCATAGATGTTTCTAGCTCTTTATCCCTTTCCCTTCCTCTCTGTAAAAAATCAATAAAATATATATTATAAAAAAAGAAACATTTAAGATTCCTCCATACTGCCTGGCTGGTGTGACTCAATGGTTGAGACCCCAGGCTGCCACTGCTGGAGGGGTTCGGGCCCTGGCCAGGCTGAGACCCCAGCCCAAGGCTGCTGCCTCAGCCCAGCCAGGCTGAGACCCCTGCCCAGGCTGCCATCTCAGCCTGGCTGGGGATAGCCCGGTGGGTGCCTTCCCTGGCCTGAAGATCGCGCTTTGGTGGTGCACTGCACTGCCGGCCTGACACCCCGGCCCCAAGCCCCGCGGCTCGCTTCACCCCAGATCGCGTACGGCTCAGGGGAGACCAGCCGGACACCCTGGACTGCCGCCACTGGGCTGGGATTGCTGTGTGTGGGGCGGGCACCTCCCAGCTAGACACCCTGGACTGCCGCTGCTGGGCAGACTTGGGGACTCCACTGGGGCTCGGGGCTAAGAGGACTGGGCACCACCATCTTGTGGCCATGGGCACCGCCATTTGTCACGGAGTGATGGTTAATTTGCAGATTAACCTTTTATTAGATAGGATACATATACACTGAGTGGCCAGATTATTATGATCCCTGAATGCATAATAATCTGGCCACTCAGTGTGTGTGTGTGTGTGTGTGTGTGTGTGTGTGTGTGTATATGTACATATATATGTATATATTGGAGACCCAGTGCATTAATTCGTGCATGGGTGGGATCCAGCCTGCCTGGCCAGGGGGAGGGGACATGGGCGGTTGGCCAGCCTGCCTGCTGGTCAAACTCCTGGTTGAGGGGACAATTTGCATATTAGCCTTTTATTATATAGGATATATATATAATATATATGTATTGATTTTTTACAGAGAGGAAGGGAGAAGGATAGAGAGTTAGAAACATTGATGAGAGAGAAACGTCAATAAGCTGCCTCCTGCACACCTCCTACTGGGGATGTGCCCACAACCAAGGTACATACCCTTGACTGGAATCGAACCTGGGACCTTTCAGTCCCCAGGCTGACGCTCTATCCACTGAGCCAAACCAGTTAGGGCAAAAGCCCTTTTTAAATATCTACTTTAAATCAGGAGCCCATTATATCTATTGAGCTCTTCTTGGTTCATCAATATGTTACATATTTAAAAGTACTCTTTAGTTAAGTAAGTTTTGGAAATGATGCTCTGGAATTTCACTATCAGCTACCTTTCAATCCATTTTTTAAACCTTGTACATTTTTTTTGCAATCTTTTCAACACAAAAATGTTCAGACATTCATGAGCTTCTACTGTTTCCCAGGTGTCTACAATGTAAAGTTTTGTTGGAATAAGAATTGACATACTTTTAAGGCACTCTTCTTCCACCATGCCTATCTATCTGCAGAGGCTATGTGTGTATACGTTAAAAATCTAGAAAGAGCCGAAACCGGTTTGGCTCAGTGGAGAGAGCGTCGGCCTGCGGACTGAGGGGTCCCAGGTTCGATTCCGGTCAAGGGCATGTATCTTGCTTGCGGGCACATCCCCAGTGGGGGGTGTGCAGGAGGCAGCTGATCGATGTTTCTCTCTCATCGATGTCTCTAACTCTCTATCTCTCTCCCTTCCTCTCTGTAAAAACAAAAACAAAAACAAACAAAAAAAAATCTAGAAAGAACAAATAAAATTACACAGATAATAAATAAATCTAGGAAGGCTGCCTGTACAATTAAAGTAAATAACTGAGTAAATTTCATAGTTAGTGCAAACAAGAAACAGATATAAAATCAAAGAAAATTACTCAAGGGAACTAATCATTCAATTCTCTACTTAACATCCCAGCTCAGAGTTTAACACTTGAGAGTAGTTTATTAAAGCTGGCGACAGTGCCCTAGCCAGTTTGGCTCAGTGGATAGAGCATCAGCCTGCGGACTGAAGGGTCACAGGTTCGATTCCGGCCAAGGGCACATGCCTGGGTTGTGAACTCAATCCCCAATAGGGGACGTGCAGGAGGCAGCCGATCAATGATTCTCTCTCATCATTGATGTTTCTATCTCTCTATCCCTCTCCCTTCCTCTCTGAAATCAATAAAGATATATATTTAAAAAAAAATAAAATTAAAAAAAGCTGGCGACAGTGAAACAAGGAAGGGCCTAGGGCAGTGGTCGGCAAACTCATTAGTCAACAGAGCCAAATAGCAACAGTACAACGATTGAAATTTCTTTTGAGAGCCAAATTTTTTAAACTTAAACTTCTTCTAATGCCACTTCTTCAAAATAGACTCGCCCAGGCCATGGTATTTTGTGGAAGAGCCACACTCATGGGGCCAAAGAGCCGCATGTGGCTTTCGAGGAGCCGTTTGCCGAACAGGCGCCTAGGGGGATAAAAGAAGCAATAGGAGAGAGACTAGGCAGGGCTGCTTTGGCTCTTCAGAAATGAATGGGAAAGAAATGAGCCAAGGCGGGGCTGCTGTCAGCTCACTGGAAAGTCAGAGAAAAGTGGGCCTTGGAGACAGATTCAGGGAGTTAGCTTGGGACGAGCTGCCACTGTCCATTGCTCCCCTTGTTGAAAATCTCATGGGGACCCTGAGAGTATGGGAGAAAGAAAATTCCCTTGAAAAGAAGATTTAAGTAGGCATGACCCAAGGAGAGTGTACCTGTTAGTGAATACTCTTAATATCCACACACACCTCTGCTCTTCTACACATCCCCCTACTACCACCCCACTAGAGTAAATCAGCCACTATTCATCCAATTTTCCAAGCCTAAATTTGGTTGTTATCCCCGAGACCCTCTTTCCTTTTCATTCCACCTCTCATCTATCTACTGTCTCCACAAAACATGTATGTGTATACACGTCCTGAATCTGGCACCTCACCGCAGTATATATACTAGTCCAAAGGTAACTGCTCTAGACCTGGCTTCCCAGATCCTTCTACACAATGATTTTCAAACATGGGCTACATATTAGAATATCTGAAGAAATAAACATGACATTCACAAAACATTTCATTTACCATTACTTATTGGTATTTGGTTAATGCTTCTTAACTGATACCCATTTCATCATTTCCTGATGATTTTTTTTTCCTCTTAAGGATATTTTGTTCTCTGACCCAACCACATTCCTTAAAGAATACAGATCCAGATAAGAATCTATTTTTGTTTTCGTTGCTTAACCTCAATATTGTGGTTCTTTCCATTTTCCTAAAGGATACAGGTAACTGCCCTAGGTATAACCCCAACATCTTTCTTCCACAAGTCTGGATGCATATTAAAATCACCAGAGGAGCCTTGAGAAATATCAACTCCTAGGCCCTACTCCTTGAGATTTTGATATAATTGATTTAGATTGGGAATAGCTAGAATAATCTCCAGAGGATTCTAATGTACAGGGATGGTGAGGACTCAGACTGTTATAATAGTAGGATTCTTAACCTTTTGCACTCGGATGTCAAGTGTGACTCGATAAGGTTAGCATTGGTAGCAGCTCTTTTTACACTCTTTGAATGTATCAATAATTTGAAATATAAAAAAAATCCAAATAAATAAGTTTGTATGAAAAGAAACTCCAGTTTTTTAATTCTACTGCCACGCTTTGTAAAATCTGGGGTATTTAAAAAATTAAATCCCGAGTAGAATAAAGGAATCGAGAAAAAAACAAGCGAGTGCAAAGGGTTAACTGGTATTCCTAATTCTACTCTTGCTCGCCTACAGTCTTTTTTCCATGTAGCCAGAATGACTCTTTAAAGTGGAAAATCAAATCCTTTTAACTTTTTATTTTCACACTAAGAATAACACTGCAAAGAAGACTTCTTTGAAACCCCTATTTCAAATTCCTATTTTCCTCCCATTATTCTCTATTCCCTTTACCTGTCTAATTCTCTTTGTAGAAGTTATCCTTACCTGATGTTTAATCATATGTTTATTTGTTTCTCTGGCTAGACAATAAACATTCTGAGGTCAAGGGTCTTATCTGTCTTTTTTACAACTTCATCCTCCATGCCGAGAAAACATAGTAGGGGCACAGTATTTGTGGAATCAATTAATAAAGAAAGATAATAAAGAAATTGCTTATTTCTCCATTTGACTATCTGGTGCACATGAATTTTAATTATTGAAAAAAATATCTGTTTACTATTTTTATGTCTCCAAAATTATCTTTAAAAGAGCCAGTTAGCCCAACTGGCTCCCAGACAAAATTAAGTATTAAGAACCTCAACAGAATTTTTTTCAAATTATTAAAAGTACTACCACACATATTATGCTAGAAAATAAACAAGAATTACAAAAATGTGGTAACATTAAATTTAAAACAAGTTCCCAGCATTATCATGTGTAATGGTAAAATGAACTGTGAGTCAAAGCTTAAAAGATTAAAAAAAACAAAAGCAAACACACACTCAGGACTAGCGGCTACCTCAATTTCAGTAATATTTATCAGGTCCACCCGGTTTCTTGCCCGCTTTGTTTTAGCAGTCTCCTATAATCAGTGAACCAAGCAGGACACTGCAGTCATTACCAAAGAGGGTAGGTGGCTTTCTGACCTACTCCAGGAAGTCACCCTGGGGGAATTCCCCAATCTCTTCAGACAAATCCAAATTACTGATTTCTTATCTGGCCAGGAATGAAGCTTGTGATAAACCTGCAAATGAACTGAGGTTTATTCTGAGTCTGGTTTACTAGTCTGAGGATGCTATGTGCTTTGTAAAGGAGTGCCTCAGAGACAGTGTTATGGTGTGAGAGAAACAGATATCCCTCTAGGAGAGAGCATGCTTTTGTGGGCATCCCAGTTTCTGAGTTACACTTGAGCCCTACTCTGGAGCCGGAAAGCCTGCAGTGACTATCCCATTTATCAGTTGTATTATCTTGGGTAGTTTACATAACTGTTCTGTACTTTAGTTTCCTCATCTGTAAAATGAAAATAATAATTTTAACACTTACCTCGATAAGTTATAGCGAAGATTTTGTGAATTGATGAATATAAAGTGATTAGCAAAGTGCTAAGTGTTAGATAGTAGTAACTTAAAGCATGGATTACAGTGCTGTTTCCTGCCTTTGCATTCCAGCCCTGTCAGGTAGGTGATCTTGGGTAGATGATTATACCTTTCTGTGTCTCCATTTCCCCTTCTATAAAATTGAGATAGTATTTACCTCAATGGGTATTAAATGACTTAACATAGGTTAAGCGCCTAGGATAGTGACTGTAATGTGGGACGTACTGTAAAATGAATTTACTATCATTATTCTTGCTACTAGAGGCCTGGTGCACGAATTTGTGCACAGGTGGGGTCCCTTGGCTTGCCCAGCAATCGGGGACGATTGGGGCCTGCCTAAGGGGGAGGGATCGTAGGAGGTTGGTCAGCTGCATGAGGTTGGCTGTGAGAGTGCACTGACTACCAGGGGGCAGCTTCTGCTTTGAGAATCTGCCCCCTGGTGGTCAGTGCACATCATAGCTACCGGTCGGTCAACTGGTCTTTCGGTCATTTGGTCATAATGGTCACTTAGGCTTTTATATATATAGACTAGAGGCCTAGTGCACGAATTTGTGCATGGGTGGGGGTCTGGCTGGCCTGGCCCCAATCGGGGTGGATCAGGGCTGGGCCTGTTGGGTGGAGGAGATGGTGGGAGGTTGGCCTGCCAGCCCGCCTTGATCGGGGCCCAATCAGGGCCAGGCTGGCTGGGGAAGGAGGGGCCGCAGGTGATTGGCTAACGGGGGAGTGTCAATTGTGGGCGGGGCTGGCCATGAGGAGGGGCAATGAGTGGTTGGCTGATTGGTGTTGGGGGGCCAATTGGGGGTGGGGCCAGCCAAGGGGAGGGGCCACAGTTGGCTGGCCGGTCCTGCCCCTGATTGAAGTGGGGGGCCATCGGGGGTGGGGCTGGCCTGGGGGAAAGTCCACAAGCTGATGGGGTAGGGGGGCTGGCCAGGGGGAGGGGTGACAGGCAGTTGGCTGGCCAGCCCCACCCCTGATCGGGGGGGGGGCTGATCTGGGGTGGGATCGGGCCAGGGGAGGGGTTGCAGGAGGTTGGCCTTCCGCCCTGCCCTTGATCGGGGTGGGAGAGGCTGATTGGGAGTGGGGCCACCTGGGGGGAAGGGCCGCGGGAGGTTGGCCGGTTGGCTGGCTGCAGTGGAAGTCATAGTGACCAGTTGTTCTAGTCGTTCCAGCTTTCCAGTCTCTGGCTATATACAGTATATATACTAGAGGCCGGGTGCACAAAATTCGTGCACGGGGGTGGGGGGTACCTTCAGCCCAGCTGGACCCTCTCCAATCTGGGACATCCCTCTCACAATCCGGGACTGCTTGCTCCTAACTGCTCACCTGCCTGCCTGCCTGATCACCCCTAACTTCCCCCCCTTGCCAGCCTGATCACCCCTAATTGCCTCTGCCTGCGAGCCTAATCACCCTTAACTTCCCACCCTGCCAGCCTGGTAACCCCCAACTGCCCCCCTCTGCCAGCCTGGTCACCCCTAACTGCCCCCCACCCCGCCAGCCTGGTGGCCCCTCACTGTCCCCCTCTGCCGGCCTGGTCACCCCATGTAGCCTGCTGGTCAGTTGTTTGGTCATCCCTTGCTAACGCCCCTGCTGGCCTGGCCGCCCCTCGCACTCTGCTGATCAGTCGTTTGGTCGTCTCTTGCTAACACCCCTGCCAGCCTGGTCACCCCATGCAGCCTGCTGGTCAGTCGTTTAGTCATCCCACGCTAACCCCCCTGCCAGACTGGTCGTCCAACGCAGCCTGCTGTTGGTTTGTTACTGTGAGGGTGTTGTGACCAATTTGCATATTAACCTTTTATTAGTATAGATAGATTATCATCATCTTAGGTTACAATTCAGTGCAAGGTTTTTGAGACATTGATGTCTTTCAGGTCTCCTGCTTCTTTAATCAGTATTTCTCAGGCCCCTGTGTTGCTTCCTTTCCTTTGCTGGCTTTCTAAAAGAATAGTCATTCTCTAAGGATATGTTCCTGGCCTTCTGATCTCCTCATCCTATCCCTTCTTCCTTGGCAATATCATTGCTTTAATATGTCCGTTATTACCTCTTAGGAAGATATTTCCTAAAGCTGAACTGATAGCCCAGGTCCCTCTGGGAGCTCCAGATGCTATTTGAACATGGACGTTCCTCAGCATTTCAGACTGTCACTGTGCAGAACAAAGCTTATCTCTGTTTCCTCAAAATGTTTTCTTTTCTTGTGTTCTTGCCACATTAGCTTTGACTCCTCCCACCTTATCCTTCATGTACAGTCACCCTGGCTGGATGGCTCAGTTGGTTAGAGTATCGTCCTTCTGTACACCAGAAGGTTGTGGGTTCAATTGCAAGCAAGAGCACATACCTAGGCTGAGGGTTTGATCCCTGCTCAGGGTGTGTGTGAGAGGCAACCGATCAATGTTTCTCTCTCCCTTCCTCTCTCTCTAAAATCAATGAAAAAAAAAAGTATATTCTCGGGCAAGGATAATAAAACAATAACAAAAAACAAACAGAAGAGTTTAAGTGTCTTTAAACACACACACACACACACACACACACACACACACGCGCGCGCGCACGCACAGCAGAACACGTCTTTCTTCAGTTTAAAAACATTTCGGGTTCTAGTTAGGTTGGCAGAGTATGTAAATGCAGTGCTCACAATCTCCTACAACCACATCAGTAGCACCTGAAATATAGACGAACAGAAGTCCTAAAACGAAGGAAACAGAAGAAGGCACATCAAATCTGGTAGGAGGGGCACAGGCGCAAAAGTTGCTGGTCCCATATCCAAGTGTGGCAGGAAAAAATCGGGAGGGATATTTCATCATTGGAGATTCCTCCTGAGGAACGAGGAGTCCAAGCCCCACACCAGGCCCGCCAGGCCAGGGTTCCAGTGCCATGGAGAGAAGTGCCCATAATTTCTGGTTTTGAAAACCAGCAAGAATTATGACCTCAGTCACAATTGGAGGGCTTTTGGAGTCCCAGATATTCCTCTTTAACGGCCCATGCCCAGTTTCACTTGTTCTGAGCTCCAAGGTGTGTGGAGTAACAGCTCTCAAGGCTTTAGGGAAAGGAATGGAGGGGCAGCTTTCTGCAAGACAGAAGTGCTGGCAGAGACCATTGTTCCTTTGCTGAGCCTTCACCCCACAGAGAAGGTGCCTTATCTGAGTCTCCATCAACCTAGCTAACACTGTTTGCCCCGCTCTGGAGATTCCCTGAGACCCTGTCCCAACCAACTTTTGGGCCCACCCAAATTTCCAGTGGCTACTGCATACAAATGGCCTGTCTTGGATCATGCTGCAAACTTTCCTAGAATTTCTCAAAGGTTCACAAACTCCAAACAAGTAACATCTGTCCTCAGCATGCTCCATACCTCTTGCTAAGTGGCCCCAGGCCCAGCACCAATAGCAGCTGGTCTTGGTTTGCAGCTTGGCATTTCCCAGGCATCTCCAAACCCAGCACAGGTAACAGCCATCTGTAGACCACTCTGTAGCTCAGGCGGAACAGGGCACACGTGGCAACTGATCTCGGTCTGCACCTGCTGAAAGGTCCCAGAGCCAGCGCATCCGGTAGACAGCTTCAGAGCACACCGGGGCACCACCCAAGCACCTCCACAAATGACACACTCAAGGGGTGAACCCAGTGGGCAGCAGAGCCCCTCTGAAGTGAGTCCTGCTCCATGGCGTTGGCCCCTGCACAGCAGCTCCTCTCTGCAATCTTGGCCAGTCCTCAAGCCAATTGACCTGAGGGTAGTCCCTCCCATTGATGTGCCAACAGAAATCAAGGCTCGGCTACAACAGGAGGGTGCACGCAGTCTACACAGGGTGCGCACCTGAAGCACCTGAAGCACCTCATTCGAGAAGTCTGGGTGTGCCACTGGGCCCCACAGGACACTTACTACATTAGGCCACTCAACCAAGACTAGGAGACATAGCAACTCTACCCAATACATAGAAACATACACAAGCAGGCAGCCAAAATGAGGAGATAAAGGAACATGTCTCAAATGAAAAAAAAAAAGAAAAGAAAAAGAACAAAATTCCAGAAAAAGAATTAAATAAAATGGAGACAAGCAATAGATCAATGTTTCTCTCTCACATCAATGTGGTTTTTTTTTCTCTCTCTCTCCTTTCCTCTCTCTCTCAAATCAATAAAAACATATCCTCAGATGAGGATTAAAAAACAAAAACACTTGTGAGCTCCAAGAGACTGCTTGTTTTGTCTTTGATGTTGTCTCCCCAAACCTAGTTGTACCTGGCTGTGCTCAATTATCCATAACATTTATTGAATGGATGCATTTAGCGAGGCATGACCCCCAAAGTACCAAACTACCTAAAAATAGTCATCTCTGAAAATCTCTGAAGTAAATAACTCCAAACTCTTACATCAAAGATTCCTTAAGAGAAAAACAATTACTACAAAACTTTCAAAGACTAGTGCCTGGTTACCTTCCTTTTAAATCAGCTTCAGATAGTAAATCTGCTGTTCCTTGGTGGGTCTACTTTTCTGTGGTATTTCTCGTGGAGGTTGGATGCAGAAAAGTGGGTCTGGGCTGCTTTCACCTAGAGTTGTTTGTATTAATTACTTGCTCTCTGAACATGTAAATAATTTCTTCTTCCCCACTCTTTTGATCCACTCTCTCCCCTTCCTTTCTTGACTGAATTTTTCCTTTAGTGCGTCTACACTCTCTAGGTGGGAAAGCGTTGTTTGTTTTTTAAAAATATATTTTCTTGATGTTTTATAGAGAGGAAGGGAGAGGGATAGAGAGCTAGAGACATCGATCAGCTGCCTCCTGCACACCCCCTACTGGGGATGTGCCCGCAACCAAGGTACATGCCCTTGACCGGAATCGAACCTGGGACATTTCAGTCCGCAGGCCGACGCTCTATCCACTGAGCCAAACCGGTTTCGGCAGGGAAAGCGTTTTGATGCTCTTAAATTTCTGAACCTACAACGAGATCTCAGATCACGTGAAATTTAAAGGGAGAAGTTCTCCTGGCTCGTTCGTGAGCTCCCATTTGTCTTGAGTGCATGGGTGGTACTCCTTAGAGATAATATCCTGGCCAACAGCAGTCCCTCTCCAAGGGTACGCATGTTTGGCAGTGGGTTTGGAGCGGGGTGGGAGCTGGGTGAGGGGGGGAAGGTGAAGGGGACGGGTGTGAAAGCATAGTCATACCTTGGCATACAAATCCCAACTCTGCTCCAGCTACAAGTGGGGCAATCCTTAAAGCCCAAGAACCTCTTCAAACAAGTCCCCTGTCAGCCCCACTTGCACCGGGAGACACGCAGGTTTCCTATCTCTCATAGCCACGGGGCTGCAGAGAGGGATGAGGGGCGCAGCACCAGCTACGCGCCTGCGCCTAGGAGCCCCAGGCCCGGGCTGGGGCACGTCCCGCCTTCCCGCGTAGCCCAGTGCGCAGGCGTAGGCGCAGGCGCAGGGGGCGGGTCGCACGCGGAGCTGTGCGGGAGGGAGGGCCCGGCGGCCATGGCGGCAGGCAAGGCGGCGAGCGTGTTCCGTGGCTTCCCGGTGGCTGGTGGAGGCGAGAGTAGCGAGAGCGAGGATGACGGCTGGGAAATTGGGTATCGCGACCGGGCATCTCAGGTATCAGAGGAGGCTTTTTCTTCACTGTGCCTACGTCTGCCTCCCCTGGCCCTCGAAGACCCGGCCTCCCCCTGAAACCTCTTCCTTCCTCCCCTGTTTTCACTTCCTCCTTTGTTTTTCCAGTGGAAATACAGGCTTTGGGACTTGAGACAAACCCGCAACGCGTTCGTCCGGTTTCCTTACTGTGCTTTTCGTCCACTGCGCTTCTTTAGGTTGTCCATGTGGTAGCTCGTCACGTGGGCTTGGGCCCGCCATTACCTGGTCGCCTTTAGAGGTCATTTGAGACATGAATTCTTGACAAACTTCGTCTGTCGCCCACCACCACCATCCCGCCCCCCACCCCTCCAAAACCATTTACCTGTTGCAGTGGAAATGAAAATATGTATAACTACTTTCTTTTTTTTTAACTGTCTGCTTTTTTAGAAATTAAAAGGACCGGTTCCCACGGAAGACAAGAATGAAACATTTAAGAAAGCATTGACCACAGGAGATATTTCATTGGTCCAAGAGCTCCTAAATTCTGGTGAGAAATAAGGGATAGATTCAACCCAACACAATTGTCTTAAGTTCACAACTGTTTCTGATTTTAAAAGGTTCGAGTTGCTTTTCTAAGGGAATCACAGCGAATGTGAGTGGATCAAGTGTCCTAGATACCTTTCTTGACTCTGCGTTCTCTTTGCCTTTTCTTCCTCTAATTTGGAATGCCTCCCTATTACCTTCCATTAGTTCTTCCGCTTCAAGAGGCTTATTCTGACCAATCCTAGCCAACTAATATTGTGTTTTGCTTTTTTTCAGCGTTTTCTTGATCTATTAATATGTTTCTCAAGAGTTGATTTTAGTTATGACATCTCAGTTATGGTCTTGTCCTGTGCCGGGTGTGTGTGTGTGTGTGTGTGTGTGTGTGTGTGTGTGTGTAAGATGAGGCCTGGTGTAGGAATCAGGATATTTGGGTATCTGTTCCAGCTGTATTGACTAGTCAGTGTGGTTCCTTGGAAAAGTCATTTAAACTTCCAGAGCATCAATTTCTTTATGGAAAGCATCATAATTCTGGCCTGGGTCCCATGACATTTTTTTTCCCTGTTGATCAGATATTATTTTTAAGAATTACCTTGACATAGAAATTTGAGTTGTTGATTATAACGATTGAAATTACCCAAATGAATAACAGGCATTTACCATTGGAGTGGAGATGTGGGGGTGGGTGGAGGGATTGAGCAAAAAAGAAAAGAGAGAGAACTCATGGACATAGACAACAGTGTGATGATTGAGGGGGGAGGGATGGAGAAGGTGGACAATGCATAGAGGGGGTAAATGGTGATGGAAAATAACGTTCATACACAAAATAGTTAAATAATATTGTATATAGAAAAATGTTTGTCTTCTATGCTAGAGATGCCTTGTGGTTTAGTGCAGTAGTCGGCGAACTCATTAGTCAACAGAGCCGTAGTTTGCCGACCACTGGTTTAGTGGAAAGCAAGTCATTTTGGAAACAGTACAGTTCTGGGTTTGAGTACTAGCCCTGCCATGGATGGCTCTGTAATTTTGACCAAGTTACCAAACCTTCCTAAGCTTCAATTCCCCCTGCCCCCCTTCAATGGGCTACATTGTATCAAAGATATTTGGGGGGGAGGGAGGTTAAAATGAAGTAATACATTAGTAAAGTTCTTAGAACAATAAGCATCATGTAAATATTAGCTGTTATAACAAAAAAGTTTATGTGAATTTGTGGACAATGGAACTTGAGTTGTAAGTGAAGAATGAAATTGGATGAAATTCAGATAATTAAACGAGACCTAATACCTAACATAAACACATGCAAAGAATGCACATAGTGTTGGATGTGATGTAGTAGGCAGAAATTTGTTTTAGAAAAGAGAGTTTGCCTTAGGAGTAGTGGGACTAGGTACAATGAAGTGATGGAGGCTCCCGAAGGATGAGAACTTGAAAAGATCCTGCTGGTAAAGTAGGAATTTAGTAAACGTTTTAAAATCGTTTAATTACAGAAAATTTTAAAGTTTGTTTAAAACAGCAAATAATAATATATAATTATAAATAGAAAGGTTTATTTCATCCCACTGCCTCTGAAGTCTCACTTTCACTGGTAATTCCGTTTTAGCATTTCCTTGTTTCCTTCTAGATGTTATTACTTAACACTTCTTAAAATATTTTTATTTTTTGCCTTTCAAAGTCATTCTTGACTTTGATAGATATTTTCTGCATCAGTTGAAAAGTTTAATAAAATTAAAGCTTCTGTTGAGTCAGCCACTTTTAACAGTTCAAAGACGTCTCAGTTTTTGTTACTCTGCCATGTACTACTTTCAGTTCTCTTTAAATTATTAAATATTTCAGACATTCAGAAAGGTATGAAGATGTCTCTCCTTCCCCCTGGAGATTATCACTCTCCTATCGTTGGTATTTATCTTTCCTATGCAAATCTTTAGACTTTTACTCTGTATGTATATATCCCAAATCAATATAGTGTTATTTTGAATGTTTTTGAGTTAGAAATATATTGTGTCAATCTTCTTAAACTTACTGATTTTACACTATGCTGGGTAGAGCATAATAGATGGTTTTTTGAATATTAGAGGTAATTATTATTAAGCTTTAGAGGTGATGATTATTAAGAATTTTTATACTAACATGCCACATTTGCTTTTTATTCACACTGTTTCCTTTTTATATGTGCACTCAAGTTTGGGCAGTAATATCAATAAGGAAACAATAATGAGAAAAAATAATGTTTTCTCTGATCTTATTTATAGGCTTTCAATTGCAGCCATTTAAAGAAGAAAGTTTGTTAGGTTGAGCCAACAGTATATGTTTGTACTAAGAAGGTTTTATGGTGTTTTTTTTCCTTCAATTTCTTTTTAAAAAAATAAATCTTTATTGTTCAGATTATTACAATTGTTCCTCTTTTTTCCCCCCATAGCTCCCCTCCACCCAGTTCCCACCCTACCCTCTGCCCTTACCCCCCCACTGTCCTCATCCATAGGTGTACGATTTTGTCCAGGCTCTTCCCGCACCCCCCACACCCCTTCCCCCCCAAGAATTGTCAGTCCACTCCCTTTCTATACCCCTGATTCTATTATATTCACCAGTTTATTCTGTTCATCAGGTTTTTAATTCACTTGATTTTTAGATTCACTTGTTGATAGATATGTATTTGTTGTTCATAATTTTTATCTTTACCTTCTTCTTCCTCTTCTTAAAGAATACCTTTTAGCATTTCATATAATACTGGTTTGGTGGTGATGAACTCCGTTAGCTTTTTCTTATCTGTGAAGCTCGTTATCTGACCTTCAATTCTGAATGAAAGCTTTGCTGGGTAGAGTAATCTTGGTTGTAGGTTCTTGCTATTCATCATTTTGAATGTTTCTTGCCACTCCTGTCTGGCCTGCATAGTTTCTGTTGAGAAATCAGCTGACAATCATATGGGTGCTCCCTTGTAGGTAAACTGTTTTTCTCTTGCTGCTTTTAAGATTCTCTCTTTGTCTTTTGCTCTCTTTTTTTTTTTTTAATATATTTTATTGACTTTTCACAGAGAGAAAGGGAGAGGGATAGAGAGCTAGAAACATCGATGAGAGAGATACATCGACCAGCTGCCTCCTGCACACCCCCCACCGGGGATGTGCCCACAACCAATGTACATGCCCTTGACCGGAATCGAACCTGGGACCTTTCACTCCGCAGGCCGATGCTCTATCCACTGAGCCAAACCGGTTTCGGCTGTCTTTTGCTCTTGACATTTTAATTATGATGTGTCTTGGTGTGGTCCTCTTTGGATTCCTTTTGTTTGGGGTTCTCTTTGCTTCCTGGACTTGTAAGTCTATTTCTTTCACCAGGTGGGGGAAGTTTTCTGCCATTATTTCTTCAAATAGGTTTTCAGTATCTTGCTCTCTCTCTCCTTCTGGCACCCCCATAATTCGGATGTTGGTACTCTTAAAGTTGTCCCAGAGGCTCCTTACACTATCTTCATATTTTTGGATTCTTTTTTCTTTTTTCTTTTCTGGTTGGGTGTTTTTTGCTTCTTTGTATTTCAAATCTTTGACTTGATTCTTGCGATCCTCTAGTCTGCTGTTAGATCTCTGTATATTATTTTTTATTTCAGTCAGTGTATGCTTAAATTCTAGTTGGTCCTTTTTCATATCCTTGAGGGTCTGGCTAAATTTATCGTTCTTTTCTAGAAAATTCTTGAAAAACCTTATAACCGTGGCTTTTGAACTCTATATCCAGTTGTTTGCTTTCCTCCATTTCTTTCATTTGTGACCTGTTTCTTTGTCTCCTCATTTTCACTGCTTCCCTGAGTTGATAGAGTGGTTTTGTGTGCTAGGTGTCCTATAGGGCCCAGTGGCTCAGCCTCCCCAGTTACCTGATGTGGACACTCTTGGTGCACCCCTTTGTGGGCTGTGTGCACAGTCTTGTTGTAGTTAAGCCTTGATTGTTGTTGTTATCACTGGGAGGAATTGACCTCCAGGCCAATTGGCTGTGAGGATCAGCTGTGTCTATGGTGGGAGAACTTCTGTGCTAGAGACATCCTTGTGAGACAAGACTTGCAAAAGCCTCTGTGCTCAGCTTGGATGGAGCGGAGTCTCAGTGCAGAGCAGACAGCAATGGCTTCCCGTCAGCCCTGCCCTAATAGGCCCCTGGGTCTCAGTGTCCCATGGTAATCACTGCAAGCACCTCTGAGAGAAAGCCGCTCTTGAGTTTCGCCCACTGTCAGTCCATTTTCTCCCCCGAATGAGTCTGGGTCCCCAGAGTCTTGCCCAGAACTGGAGTTCAGAGCCATCGGGAGCTTTTTTCTCCCTCCCGATTGAAAAAGCCAGCTGTGTACTCAGTTGCCAGCCCTCTCTGCCCGCGTGCCTCCATACCTCTGCCTTCTGCAGCTCCTCTGAGTCTCAGTGTGCTTTCCTCTTCCCTTCTAGTTGTAGAATTTCCACTTAGCCAGCCTTCCTGTGGTCTGGATTATGTCCGTTTTGTCTTTCAGTTGTATTTTTGAAATTGTTGTGTGAGGCATTAGTTTAGGTATTTACTTATGCTGCCATCTTGGTTTCTCCTATGTTGTTTTCTCTCATTAATTACTGTGTACCTTATATCAGTTGGAGTTAACACATTCAGGAGTAATCTTTCAGTAACTTAGTGTGGATATGATCTCCCTCTTTTTGGATAGACCCCTTTATAGCCACAGACTATAAAACTATAAATAAAAGGTGTTAAAGGCAACTTTTATTCTATTTTCTATCTTTTCTTAATATTAACAAATATTTCTTAGGTTGAAGTGAGAGAGAGATTGCCAATTAAATCTTGATCTTTTTATTGAAAAGGCTTTACATACATTGAATAGGCTTTGTCCACTGCCTCATTGTATTCTTGCTCTCGTATCACATCTTCCCCAGTCATGGATAGAAACCTTTTTATATGATCACATCAGTCAGTGCTGTTGGATTAAAGCAGATGACTTCAAGGATTTTTACCATTAGTGACTTGAGAATTTTAAGGTCAGCTGGCTCAGCTGGCTCTTGTTTTTGCTAAACAAGTTATTAACTGTCTTTTCCTGTCCCATTGTCATTAATAGCTTTAAAACTTCATCCTAGTCCTATGGCCTTAGGTCTCATCTATGCCTCTTCTTATTCTAGCACATGGCTTGTCATTCATTTGTCCAAGGCAGACCCTGATGGTCATTTTGACTAGTTCTTTTCTATCACTTATCCTTTTCAAAGTAATTTTAAATTCTGATGATCCTGCCTTTAAAATGTTCTTTAGTTTTCCATTCTCTTTCTCCCCACTACCTTTGCTGTGACTTTTACATGGGCTTCTAGTCTGATAACTGGTCTCCCTGCCTCCTGTTCCACTCTCAACAGTGGTACCTTTGTTTTCTTTATAATACAAATATAATGGTGTCCATTCTTGGATCACAAAGTGCAGTCAACATTTCTTAATAGAGCTTTCATATTCTAACCCTAATCTATCTTTTTAGCTTCATGTTTGGCCAGTCACCCATAGATAAATTTTGTGTTAGGAAGGAAATTAAGGGATCTTAAGAATATACATGGTGTTCACTACCAAAGAAATGTATAAAAAATATTCTAATTTTTAAAAAATTTGCCCCTGTGAAACCTTTCCAACTCCCCTAGAGAGAAAATGGTAGCATGTAAAACCTGTTATAACATAATAGTTTTATATAATACATTGCTGGGGCTGACCAGCAGCCCCGGAACGATGGATGTACAGATTACTCAGACATAGTTTGACTGTGAAAGAGAGGGCTAAGGGGCCCTTGGCTCTAGTGGCCAGGACAGCCTCTATTACCTGCATCGCTAGGCTTTTATTGGAATTTTTATCTTTAGATATAATCAGTAGGGTGAGTAATCTTGGGAGGACACATGTGTTTACATTGTCTTCTAGGCAAGGCATCCAGGGATTAAGATTAAGGATTCCAGTAATGGTGGTGGAGTTTTTTAAAAGCTTATTTTTATTTTGACAGGCATTAGTGTAGATTCTAGCTTTCAGTATGGATGGACTCCCCTTATGTATGCTGCTAGTGTTTCCAATGTAGAGCTGGTTCGGGTCCTTTTGGACAGAGGCGCTAATGCAAGCTTTGATAAAGGTAAGATGTTTTGAATATTTAATGTGAAAATTTACTTTGTATATTCTCTGTTTATACACCTCATTATATTGTGTTTAGGTGTGGTAATGTACAGTTTCCATGTTCTGTTTTTTATGTATTCACTTTAAATCTTTTTCCTTGAAAAAAAAAATAAGGGTAAGGTGTTTGAGATTATGTAACTGATTATGTTTACTGTGATTTTCTTTTTTTTTAAAAAATATATTTTATTGATTTTTTTACAGAGAGGAAGGGAAAAGGATAGAGAGTTAGAAACATCGATGAGAGAGAAACATCGATGAGCTGCCTCCTGCACACTCCCCACTGGGTATGTGCCCGCAACCAAGGTACATGCCCTTGACCGCAATCGAACCTGGGACCCTTGAGTCTGTAGGCCGACACTCTATCCACTGAGCCAAACCGGTTAGGGCAAACTGTGATTTTCTTGATGCAAGTGAAAAAAAATTAAAGCAGTTAAAACTCTTTTTATAGTTATATTGGGTGAATAACATATAGAATAAAAATTAGAAACCATAGATATTTTTAAAGCTCTCCAAAAAGGTATATTCCATTTATTTTATTTTTTATAACTAGTTGTGTTATTATGTATCTTTAGCTCTTATGCAAAAGGGTTTGGGTTATTTTTATAAAGTAAAAATGCATTGAAAGAAAACATCAAAGCATTCATAATTTTGTGGAAAATTACTTGAAAATCAGTCCTTGGAATTTAAAACTTAACTCTGAATTATATTAAAGTTGTTTCAAAGATAGTTTATTAAATCCATATTATTCTATCTTTTTTATTAAATAAATTTCTACTCAGCTCTTCTTTGAGTGCTCTTGAAAAATAGGAGTATATGCAAGTTCAGTTTAATTATTATATTGAATTACTGATCACTTGTTTTTAACATGCTTCACATGGACAACTAAATTCATTTCATAATTCAGGTATAGGTTTTATTTTAGAATTAACTTTCACATTAAGTTTGTACCTACATTAGATATTTGTAAAACCATTTATATTTTGTTTTCTCATTTATATATTTTATATAAATTCCCATCTTAACAGTTTTATGTTTAATCAACTGCTGTGATGAGTTTTTCTGTTGTGTCATTTTAAAATATCACCCAATGAAAGCTAAATTTAGGAATGAGATTTTTGAAGTGTATAAAATATTCTCAAAAAATAATAGTTTTCTTTCTCTGCTGTTGTAATCAGAGGAATACCTTACAGTTAGAAAGCATTTTATATTTTTTCATAGAATGTATACATAAATTCTTTTATGTAGTCAACAACAGCATCATTAGGTAAAGAGGGCAGATATGAGCTTCCTATCTACAAATTAGGTCTACTGAGATAGTAAGGTATCACTCTAGTCACAGTTTATTTTATATATATATATATATATATATATATATATATATATATATACATATATATACATATATATATATATATATATATATATATATATATATTAGAATATATATCTTTATACGCAGTCAGTATGGAACCACTAATGTAAACCATGACTGCCTTGACCTATTTTGAATTTTTCTATTTTATTTAAGAAATATTTTTGTTTTTTCAATCTACCCTGATCTCTGCTGATGCCATAGAACCTAGGGGAAGAAGAGTTTTAGTAAATAGGGTGAGCACAGAGACATCAAGTAGAAAAGGACTGAGAAGATCATTTTCAGTAGGATGGTTTAGGTATAAACCAGGTCAGTGAGTTGTCAAATGAACGAGAAGTAAAGAAGTGAAATCAGAGAATAAGCAATCATTGTTTTTCAACCATGATTACAACAAGGAAAACTTTAACCAACCAAAAAGTGTTCAACTCTGGGCAGTATCTCTACATCTACTCCATGCTCTTCCCTACTTTCCTAGTCTCTTGAAGAAATAATAGGGAAAGGAAATTAAGAAATGAATTACAGATATAATTTTGAGGTAATCCATCTCTAATCTCATTTTTTGATGAAGGAAGACATAAACTTGTCTACTAAGAGAAAGGGATTTGGAAGTAGGTTGTAGAATTATAAGAGTGCAGTACTTTTTATTATCTTTTGAATAGTAAAGGAAGTCAATTAGATATACCTGTTGATGTGGTTCTCATTTTTCTATTCAATATAGATAAGCAAACTATTTTGATAACCGCATGTTCTGCTCGTGGCTCAGAGGAACAAATCTTGAAGTGTGTAGAACTGCTACTTTCAAGAAACGCTGACCCAAATGTTGCTTGTAGGTAAGAGCCTTACTATCTGTTCAGAAGTGATGGATACTTTGATTATCAGACTTAAAAATGATTTTTTAAATCCTCACCCAAGGGTATGTTTATTGATTTTCAAGAGAGGGTGGGAGAGAGGGAGAAAGAGAGAAAGATCAATGTGAGAAATATTGATTGGTTGCCTCCCATTCAAGCCTCCACTGGAGATCAAACCCACAACCTAGGTATGTGTTCTGACCGGGAATCGAACCCGCGCCCTTTTGGTGTATGGGATTATGCTCCAACCAACTAGCCATGTCTGATAGCATTTTTTATTTTTTAAAAATTATAAGCAGTGTGTATTTACTTGGCCATATAATTGATGAATGAAAATATCAGATGATTTATATAAGATGATCAAAGGAAGGGCGCATATCATGAAGGTAATCTTTTAGCTTTTAATTTTTAGAACAATATCCTAAGAATTTGAAATGAAAAGGAAAGGAGGACAGTAAACTATTATTTCCTGTGAATCATATACTCAAAAGAATATGATTGAGCCATAATAGTAAGCCTCTTAACTTAGTGTTCTCTCTAACATTTAAATCCACTAAACAATTTTATACAAATGCTAAGATATATATCCAAAATAATACATCCAAATGTTTTCATTTTCCTAAGAGTTTTCAATGAATTATGTTATATATATATATGTAATTGCCTAAATGCGTACAAAACAAATAGTAAGATGTTCTTGCATCTTTTGAAATTCAGTAATTTTTAAAACATGAACCAGGTTGCTTAAAATTTCTGTCATTGACTTCTTTCTTCTCTGGCTCCATTTTCCTGTTAAATCTCTTTCTGATTTATTAAATCTTCAAAATGAAGAGAGTGGGAAGTAATCTCAATAGAAGTATGTCTAGCAAGAATAAAATAATTATTCATCATTCATTAATTCAAATAATAATGATCTAGTGCCTAATATGTAGAAATAACTAGGTTGACTTTAGGAGTTTTTTCCTAATTTAGTTCAGGTTCTACACCTGGACAGCAGCTTTGGAAGGTACTGTCCAACTTTAGATAATCCCTAGGTCCTTTATGAGATCCAAAGATTTTGATTTAGTAAAGTGGTTCTGAAGCAAGACCTATTTTGTCTCCCAGTGGACATTTGGCAATGTCTGGAGACACTTATGTCTGGAGAGAATCTTCTATCCACTACCTCCTGCTTGCACCCTACTGGGGATCGAGCCTGCAACCCAGTCCTGTGCCCTTACCAAGAATGAAACCATGAACACTTGGTTCATGGGTCCATGCTCAACTACTGAGCCACACGGACTGGATCCTCCCTTTACTTTTCAATCTGTGTGTCTTTTGATCTGAAGTGGCTCTCTTGTAGGCAACATATGCAATGTAGTTGTTTTGTCAGCCATTCAGCTACCCCATGCCTTTTGATTGGAGCATTTAATCCATTTACATTTAAAGTAATTGTTGATATATAGTTATTGCCATTTATTATTCATATTTATTATTGTTTTTCCTTCTTAATGAAGTCCCTTTAACATTTCTTGTAATACCAGTTTGTTGTTGAACTCCTTCAACTTTTTCTTGACTGGGAAGCTCTTTATCTTTGATTCTAAATGATAGCCTTATGGTTAGAGTAATCTTGATTATAGGTCCTTTCTTTTCATCACTTTGAATATTTCTTACTAGTCCTTTCTGGCCTGCAAAATTTCTGTTGAGAATTTAGCTTACAGTCTTATGGGATCTCCCTTGTAAGTAACTACCTGCTTTTGTCTTGCTGGTTTTAAGATTCTCTCTTTGTCTTTAACATTTGGCATTTAAAGTATGTGTCTTGGTATTGGCCTCCTTGGGATCATCTTGTTAAGGACTCTTTATACTTCTTAGACTTGTATGTCTATTTCCTTCACCGTTTAGGGAAGTTTTCTGTTATCATTTCTTCAAATATTTTTCAGTCCCTTGCTCTCTTCTCTGATAACTTTGTGATATGAATGTTGTTATGCTTGACATTGTCCCAGTTTCCTCAGACCATCCTAATTTTTTTATTCTTCTTGTGTGTGTTTCTTTTTTTTTTCTTTTTGCTATTCCAAGTGGCTGTTTTTCGCTACCTTGTATTCCATATTGCTAATTTGATCCTCTGCTTCATCTAATCTACTATTGATTCCATGTAATGTGTTCATTTCCACTTTTGTAATCTTCATTTATGAGGGTTCCTTTTTATGTTTTCTTTTTTTTCTCATTTTTTAATTTTTTATTGATTAAGGTATTACATGTGTACATATCTTCCCATTGTCCCTCCCACCCCACTCCCATACATGCCCTCACCCCCCAGTGTCTTGCGTCTATTGGTTATGCTTATATGCATGCATACAAGTCGTTCTGTTGATCTCTTATCTTCCCCACCCCTCCCCAACCTTCCCGCTGTAATTTGACAATCTGTTTGATGCTTTACTGCCTCTGTATCTATCTTTTTGTTCATCAGTTTATAATGTTCTTTATTATCCATAAATGAGTGAGATCATGTGGTATTTTTCTTTCATTGACTGGCTTATTTCACTTAGCATAAATGCTCTCCATTTCCATTCAGGCTGCTGCAAATGGTAAGAATTCCTTCTTTTTTATAGCAGCATAGTATTCCATTGTGTAGATGTACCATAGTTTTCTATCCAGTCATCTGCTGACGGGCATTTAGGCTGTTTCCAAATCTTAGCTAATGTAAATTGTGCTGCTATGAACATAGGGGTACATATATCCTTTCTGATTGGTGTTTCTAGTTTCTTAGGATATAATCCTAGAAGTGGGATCACTGGGTCAAATGGAGTTCCATTTTTAATTTTTTGAGGAAACTCCATACTGTTCTCCACAGTGGCTGCACCAGTCTGCATTCCCATCAGCAGTGCACGAGGGTTCCTTTTTCTCCGCATCCTCGCCAGCACTTGTCATTCATTGATTTGTTGATGATTGCCATTCTGACAGGTGTGAGATGGTACTGCATTGTCATTTTAATTTGCATCTCTCAGATAATTAGTGACTTTGAGCATGTTTTCATATGTCTCTTGGCCTTCCTTCTGTCTTCTTTTGAAAAGTACCTATTTAGGTCCGTTGCCCATATTTTTATTGGGTTGTTTATCTTCCTTTTATTGAGTTGTATGAGTTCCCTGTAAATGTTGGAGATTAAACCTTTATCAGTGATAACATTTGCAAATATGCTCTCCCATACAGTGGGCTTTCTTGTTTTTTGTTGATGGTTTCTTTTGCTGTGCAAAAGCTTTTTATTTTGATGTAGTCCAATTTGTTTATTTTCTCTTTAGTTTCCATTGCCCTAGGAGTGGTATTGGTGAAGAAATTGCTTCAGCATATGTCTGAGATTTCTCTGCCTGTGCATTCTTCTAGTATTTTTATGGTTTCCTGTCTTATGTTTTAGTCTTTTATCCATTTTGAGTTTATTTTTGTGTATGGTGTAAGTTGGTGGTCTAGTTTCATTTTTTTGCATGTATCTGTCCAATTTTCCCAACACCATTTATTGAAGAGACTGTCTTGACTCCATTGTATGTTCATGCCTCCTTTGTCAAATATTAATTGAGCATAGTGGTTTGGGTCAATATCTGGGTTCTCTATTCTATTCCATTGGTCTATATGCCCGTTCTTGTGCCAGTACCAGGCTGTTTTGAGAACAGTGGCTTTGTAATACAGCTTGAAATCTCATATTGAGATCCCTCCTACTTTGTTCTTCTTTCTCAGGATTGCTGTGGCTATTTGGGGTCTTTTTTTATTCCAGATGAATTTTTGGAGAGTTCTTTCTAGGTCTGTGAAATATGCTGTTGGTATTTTAATGGGGAGTGCATTGAATCTATAGATTGCTTTGGGTAGTATGGACATTTTAATGATGTTGATTCTACCAATCCATTAACACGGTATGCTCTTCCATCTATTTATGTCTTCCTCTATCTCTTTTTTCAATTTCCTGTAGTTTTCTGAGTAGAGGTCTTTTACCTCCTTAGTTAAGTTTATTCCTAGGTATCTTAATTTTTTTGATGCAATGGTAAATGGGATTGTTTTCTTAGTCTCTCTTTCTGTAAGTTCACTATTGGTATATAGGAATGCCATAGATTTCTTTGCGTTAATTTTGTATCCTGCTACATTGCCGAATTCATTTATTAAGTCTAATAATTTTTTGATGGAGTCTTTAGGGTTTTCTATGTATGGTATCATGTGATCTGCAAATAAGGACAATTTTACTTGTTATTTTCCATTTTGGATGCCTTTTTTTTCTTCTTCTTGTCTAATTGCAAAGGCTAATACTTCCAGTACTATGTCGAACAGGAGTGGTGAGAGTGGGCATCCCTGTCTTGTTCCTGTTCTTAGGGGAAATGGTTTTAGTTTTTGCCCATTGAGTATGATGTTGGCTGTGGGTTTGTCATATATGGCTTTTATTATGTTGAGGTATGATCCTTCTATTTCCACCTTGCTGAGAGTTTTTATCAAAAATGGGTATTGGATTTTTTCAAATGCTTTTTCTGCATCAATTGATATGACTATGTGATTTTTATCTCTCAATTTGTTTATGTGATATATCATGTTTATTGATTTGCGGATATTGTACCATCCTTACATCCCTGGGATAAATCCTACTTGGTCATGGTGTATGGTCTTTCTGATGTACTGCTGGATCCGATTTGCTAGAATTTTGTTGAGGATTTTGGCATCTATGTTCATGAGGGATATTGGCCTTTAATTCTCTTTCATTGTGTTGTCTTTATCTGGTTTTGGTATTAGGGTGATGCTGGCTTCATAGAAGGAGCTTGGAAGTGTTTCTTCCTCATTAATTTTTTGAGATAGTCTGAGGAGGATAGGTTTTAGTTCTTACTTGAATGTTTGGTTAAACTCCCCTGTGAAGCCATCTGACCCCAGGCTTTTGTTTGCTGGAAGCTTTTTAATGACTGCTTCAATTTCTACCATAGTTATTGGCCTATTGAGATTTTTAGATTCTTCCTGATTGAGTTTTGGAAGGTTGTATTTTTCTAGGAATATGTCCATTTCCTCCAGGTTGTCCAGTTTGTTGGAATAGAGTTGTTCATAATATTTTTTTTAACAATCCTTTGTATTTCTGTGGGGTCTGTTGTTATTTCTCCTCTTTTTATTTCTGATTTTGTTTATTTGGGTCTTCTCCCTTTGCTTCTTGGTGAGCCTGGCGAGAGGTTCATTAAAGAACCAACTCTTGGTTTTGTTGATCTTTTGTATTGTTTCTTTGGTGTCTATGTCGTTCATCTTCGCTCTGATCTTTATTATTTTCTTCCTTCTGCTTACACTGGGCTTTTCTTGTTGCTCTCATTCTAACTCTTTGTGTTGTAGGGTTAGATAATTATTACCATTGTTTCTTGTTTTTTATGCAGTAGGCTTGTAGAGCTATGAAATTTCCTCTGAAGACTGCTTTCGCTGTGTCCCATAGATTTTGGATTGTTGTGTTTTCATTGTCATTTGTTGCCATGATGTTTTTTATTTCTTCCTTGATCTCTCTGGTAACCCAGTCATTGTTTAATAGACTGCTGTTTAGTCTCCAAGTGTTTGATTTTTTTGGATTGTTTTTATTGTAGTTGATTTCCAGTTTTATGCCATTGTGATCTGAGAAGATGGTTGATATGATTTCTGTCTTCTTGAATTTGAAGAGACTTTGCCTGTGTCCTAATATGTGGTCTGTCCTTGAAAATGTTCCGTGTGCACTGGAGAAGAATGTATATTTTGTAGTTTGGGCGTAAAATGTTCTAAAGATGTCAATTAAATCCATCTGATCTAGTGTGTCATTTAGGATTGCTGTTTCTTTGCTGATTTTTTGTTTAGTTGATTTATTCAGTGATGTCAGTGGGGTATTAAAGTCCCCTACTATGACTATATTGCTATCAATCTCTCCCTTGATATCTTCCAGAAGTTGTTTTATGTATTTGGGTGCCCCTGTATTGGGTGCATTTATGTTTACCAGAGTTATATCGTCTTGTTGAATTGCTCCCTTTAGTATTATATAGTGGTCTTCCTTATCTCTTGTTATGGCCTTTACTTTGAGGTCTATTTTATCAGATATAAATATCACAACCCCAGCTTTTTCTCATTTCCATTTGCCTGAAAAATGTTTTTCCATCCCTTCACTCTCAGTCTGTGTGAATCCTTTGTTCTGAGGTGGGTCTCTTGCAGACAGAAAATATATGGGTCATGTTTTCTTTTCCATTCAGCTACCCTATGTCTTTTGATTGGTGCATTTAATCCATTTACGTTTAATGTTATTATTGACAAGTACATGTTTGCTGTCATATTTTTCCTTAATGTTTGTGTTTCTTCTTGCCTTTCTCTTTCTTCTTTTTACAGCAGTTCCTTTAGCATTTCTTGCATTGCTGGCTTGGTAGTGATAAACTCTCTTAGCCCTTTTTTGTCTGTGAAGCTCCTGATTCCACCTTCAATTTTGAATGATAGCCTTGCTTGGTATAGTATTGTTGGGTTCAGTCCCTTGCTTTGCATCACTTTGTAAATTTCATTCCATTCCCTTCTGGCCTGGAGTGTTTCTGTTGAGAAATCCGTTGATATTCTAATAGGAGAACCCTTGTAGGTAACTTTCTGTCTCTCTGGCAGCCTTTAAGATTCTTACTTTGTCGTTGGTGTTTGCCAATTTAATTATGATGTGTCTTGATGTCGGTCTTTTAGGGTTCATCTTATTTGGGACTGTATGTGCTTCTTGGACTTGCATGGTTTTTTTCTTGCCAATATCAGGGAAGTTTTCTGTCATTATTTCTTCAAACAGGTTTTCTATTCCTTGTTTCTCTTCCTCTCCTTCTGGTACTCCTATTATGCGAATAATGTTTCGTTTTGTGTTGTCCCAAAGCTCCCTTAGGCTCTCCTCTTGCTTGTTAAGTCTTCTTTCCAGTTGCTGCTGTGTTTGTGTGTTTTTTCCTGCCTTGTCCTCTAATTCGCTGATGTGGTCCTCAGCCTCTTCTAGTCTACTGTTTAAGCCTTCCATTGTGTTCTTTATTGTAGCTATGTCATTCTTAATCTTTGGTTCCTTTTCATGTTGGCAACATTCTCATTCAGCTCCTTATAATTCTCTTTGAGGTGTGTGTATTTGTCATCCAGCCATTTAAACATCCTTATAACCATTACTCTGAATTCTTTCTCTGATAAGCTGCTAGCCTCAATTTCATTTAACTCCCTTCCTGGTGATTCCTCTTTTTCTTTCCTTTGGGGATTGCTTTTTTGTCTTCCCATGTTTTCCTGTAATGTTTTAATTGTAGATCCAGTTGCTTTGCTACCCAGGTTCTTTTGGGTATGGTGCTACTGGTGTAATCTCTCAGTTCTCCTGGGCTTGGTAATCTAGTGTACCTCCCTACTTGAGCTATTTGGGTTCTCTTGATGTAGGCCTATGAGCTTGAGAGGCACAACTGCGGTGTCTAGAAGTCAGCAGCCTTGGAGGGGAATGTCCCAATTTTTGCTGTCTTGCATCCTTAATTGAAATCACGTGTGCCCAGCGGAGACTCACAGTGGCACCCAGGAACCGTCTGTTGGGGTGATGGGGATCAGGGGCCTGCACTCTAGGAAGGCATGACTGTGGTGTCCAGAGTTCTATAGTTGTGGGGTGGGCAGACAGCTTTTGCTGCTGCACCTGTGGTGGATAGGCGCTCACTCCCAGTGGTGGCTCACAGGGTCACCCACGGTACGTTTGCCTGCGAGGCACACTGAAGCACTCTGAAGGGCCCTGGCAGTGTAGCCGCATAATTGAGGCGCCTGTGGGCAGGTATCCAGGGTGAGTGAATTCAGAATTTCTACTGCCGGGGGGAGGGCGGGAGTGTGCCCCTGTTTGTCCAATATCACACCCAGGGAGAGCTCACAGTGGCTCCCATGAGTGCCCTGTGGGTAGATGGGCTCAGGGTGCCTGCCTGTTGGAAATTCGCATCTGTGGAGGTGCATTTGCAGGCGCAGAGCTCTGACGCACTCTGAGGAATCCTGGCACTGAGGTTGAGCAGCTGGGGTGAATGTGGGCAGTTATTCAGGAAGAGGGAATTTAGAATTTCTACTGTGGGGCAGCACGCCCTTGTTTGTGCAGAATCACACCCAGCAGAGTCTCACAGCTGCTCCCCTGAGCACGCTGTGGATAGATGGGCTCACGGGGCCTGCCTGTTGGAAATGCGCATCTGTGGAGGTGCCTTTGCCTGCGCAGAGCTCTGATGCACTCTGAGAGGCCCTGGCACTGAAGTTTCACAGCTGGGGTGTCCGTGGGCAGTTATTCAGGAAGAGGGAGTTCAGAATTTCTATTGCAGGGCCGCGTGCCCTTGTCTGTACAAAATCACACCCGCGGGGGCTCCCAGTGGCTCCCACGTGCTGCCTATGGAGTGGTGTGCCCTGGATGTCTGCGTGCTGGAAATGCGTGAATGTTTTGTTAGGAGTTCTGCCGCTGGGGAGGGGGAAGTTGCACTTACTGCTGCCGAGCGGTGCACCTTTCGAGGTGGAGGTCCCAGGGTCCGCGGGTCTGCAGGTGGGGCAGCAGGATTTTGGCTAGAGTGGCTGCTGGGTCGCGGGACAGTTCCAAGGCCTGTCTGGTTGGTGGTGCTGATGAGTTCCTAAAAAAGGCCATTCTCCCCTTCAAGATGGTATGGGCTCCGTGCCGGAGTCCCACAGTCCGCATTCTGGGGAGTGCCCACAGCGGTGGTTGTCTCTCCTTGTACAAGAGAGCCTGGTCTGCCAGCCCCTGCTGCTCCTACAAGGATTTAACTGTCCCTTACTCACTCACACACTCACCACACAGATTCACACACTCTCCTTTCATACCCTCACTCACTCACTTCCTCTCCCTCACCTCCGTCCTGCCAGCTGCCATCTTCTCCTCCCTTTTTATGTTTTCTATCTTCTTTATTATGTTTTTTTATCTCTTTGTTTAAGTTCTAGTTCATCTATTCTTTCCCTAATTTCACTGAGCATTCTTATAACCAGTGTTTTGAACACTACATCTGGAAGACTGCTTGCTTCAGTTTTATTTAGTTCTTTTTCTACAGTTTTATTATGTTCTTTCGTTTGGAACATGTTTGTCTCCTTGTTCTGATTGCCTTCCTGTGATTGTTTCTCTGTATTAGGCAGAGCTGCTACATATCCCAGTCTTGGTAAATTGGCCTTTCGTGTTAGGTGTCCCATGAGGCCCAGTGGCACAGTGTTTATGGTCACCTGATCAGATCCTCCAGGTGTTTCTTCTTTATGAGTTATGTGTGCCCTCCTTGATTGAGGTTGGCACATTAATTGGAGGGATTGAACCTCAGGCTGTTTAGTTGTGATTATTGGCAGTTAAGTAGCTGTTGTGCAGGGGCTGACTTTACTGAGTTACGATTCATCTTTGTGGGGCTCTGGTGCTGGCTGAGTCTACCCTTTGAGTGTGTGGTTTGTAGAATTGTTTGTGTAGTGCACCCGTGTGGTCTGAAGCTGGCCACCAGGTGTGTTGGTCCTGGGACCTTTTGGAAAGGGTTCTGGGGCAGGCCAAGGTCAGCTGCTGCCTGCGCCTGCCCAGGGCCACTTGGTATGAGCTACAGAGTGATCTGAAGATGTTTCCCACTTATGCTTGGCATGGAGGTCCCTGGAGGATGCTAAGCTGTGAACTGAGGCTGGCTGCCTCTAGTGCTGGGCTTGGAGTTGTTTATTAAGAGGATAAGATGCTGCTATTTGGGGTTGTATACCTTTGAGAGATTTTTGGGAAAGACTAGAACATGAGCCAAGATAGGCCGTTTGTATAGAAAAGCCACTGGAATTTACTTGAGTGGGCCCCAAATTTGGGAAGGTTGGGGTCTCAGGGAATCATCAGGATGAGGCAAATGTTGTCAGCCAGGTTGATGGAGACTCAAACAGATATGGCACCCACCTGTGTGTGCAGGCTAAGTTGGGCAAGGGCTCAACAAAGGAACAATGGCTTTTCCCAGCACTTCTCTCTGGGATAAAGCTACCCCTACAGCTCTTGCCCTGAAGCCAGACAATTCACTTCCTGCATATCTGTCCCTAGCACCTTGAACTGCTGCCCCATTGCTGGAGTTCAGAGTGAGTGAGTCTCTCAGTAAATAAGTGTGTGGGCCCTTTAAGAGGAACATTTGGGACTACAGCAGCCTACTGTCTCACTCAGTCACAATCTTTGCTGGTTTTCACAGCCAGAAGTTATGGTGGCTTCTTTTTCTAATACTAGAATCCTGGGCTGGGTGACCTGGTGTGAGGTTGCTCCTCAAGTGGGACCTCTGCATGTGAAATAGCTCTCCAGATTTTTAACCACCACATATGGGTGTGGGACTAGCCCCCTCCTGCCTATCTGATTGTGGCTTCTTATACATACCCTTAGCATTGTCTAAATTTTTAAATTGTTTTTTACTTATATATCGTCTGTTAGCTCTTTAATTTTTTGTGTTCCATGTAGATTTCTTTAATCTTGTGAAAAATAGCATTGACTTAATATTTAATGATTAGCTCTCTATATAAGTACGTAAACATCTATTTTGTTCTTTTATTTCTTCTTAGGTTTAAAAATTCTTTTTTATTTTCTCTCCAGTGGGACTAATAGTCAAAACATGCAAGACATGATAACTTGAGCCTGGCCAGAGTTGCTCAGTGGTTGAGCATTGACCTATGAACCAGGAGGTCACAGTTCGATTCCCGGTCAGGGCACATGCCTGGGTTGTGGGCTTGATCCTCAGTGGGGAGGTGGGGGGTGAGAGGGGGGAGTGCAAGAGGCACCAGATAAATGATTCTCTCTCATCATTGATGTTTGAATCTCTCCCTCTCCCTTCCTCTCTGAAACTAATAAAAGCATATTTAAAAAATGACAACTTGAAAACCATTTTAAAATTAACACAAATCACAGCTTGTGTTTCTCTTGGATCTTGCTATTGGCAATACTTAGCGCGTTGTACTTTGTCTAGCAAATGTGGGAATTTAATACTGGTTTATTTATTGGGGTCTTAGAATTTGTTTCTGTGGTGATGTTTTTATTTAGTTTTTAAAGGAAACATGTATTGAATGTTTTCTGTGTACTGGTTATTGTGTTAATTGCTCTTAAATATGTTATTTAATATATTCCTTACAACTAGAGGTAGATGCTATGTTATTTGTACATAAAATAAAATTGGCACTAGATCATTTAAGTCTTTGAGTATAGCAGAGGTTTAATTTGAGCAGGATCTACCATTGGAATGAAATTATATTTTCCATTTTCTCTGTATTTGGGATTATATTACATATTTTCTAATTGTTGCAAAACACGTGTTTGTGTTAAATTGCCTTATGTCTTTGGGTTTTTCCCTCTCCCTAAATTATTGTAGGTAATTGAATATTTTGAATTTAAAAGTCCACAGATTGCAATGGGAAGTACTATAGGAACAGAAAAATATTGCTACTTTAATTTGGCTTAATATTTAGCCCTGAAAACAAGGTGGCCTGTGATCAACTTAATTGGAACTTGGCAGTTGTGCCAACTATGGACTTAACATTCCTTTTTATTTGCATTGATAATGTGGTAACAAAAGATATTATAAATTATGAAAGTCTAAAAGGTCTATATTAGATTATTAAATACAGGATAAAATTTAAATCCTTCTTCAATCTTGCCTTAAATTTAGAATTGACATTTTTATTGTTGGATTGACTTTAAAAAGTATATATAATAAACATTTCTGCATTTAGCAATTACATAGGTTTTCTTCCCAGTTTGCTGAAACATTTTCTTAAATAAATAAAAAAATTCATTACATTTAGAAGGCATTTTTTTCTGGCAGAAGAGAGTGTTCTATTGAGATTGCTCAGTCATGAGGTAAAGGTTTTGTAAAATGATGTGACACTTTAATTTCAATAGGTGTTTTATTAGTGTTGATAAGACAGCACACATTAACTAATGTTCAAGGTTTTTACGTAATCATTGTGTGATCATTAACTTGTCAAATGTTAGTGCCCATTTTAACAAATAGAAAATACTCTGGGAAAAATGTTGCTTTCTTTCTCATATTATAAATTTAGTTGTAAATGTCAGAAGCAGTTTGGTAGATTGAGGTCTAATTTTGTATTATAATGTTAACTTGTTTTTTAGTTTTGAGGAAATAAGTGATATATTTTTGTTGAAGTCACAAAAAATATTTTCAGAAAGAGTTTGTTAATAGCTTATTTAGAAAATATTACTAGAAATTGTTATTTTTGTGATTTTTCCCCCTGTATTTTTCAACTAAATTGCCTGTCCATATCCTATGCTCATTGTTTTATTTACCTGTTTTCCTTATGTACCTTTAGGAGCTGATCTTAACTTTGTTAGCAGTTTTACATGTTTGCAGACAATTACAAATATCTTAGTGTTACTTTACATGAATAGGGCATAGCATTAATATTGCTATTTATGCACAGAATGGAGATGAAGGAAGTCCTTAACAAAAGCACAGAAGCAAAGACTTAACATTTTAAAAAAGAAACAAAACTATCTTCCAGATTCTGACTTGACTTTTTGACTTACTGGTGTCTACAACCAGTGGTAAGTTGTGTGCTGGCATTTATTCTCCTTAATTGTGGTCACATGGGCATATATAACTTCAAGGGAGCGAGTAAGTATAATCTTAACTGTTTTCACAGAAGTGAAATCAGTAATAATGGTGGGCAGCCCTGATTATTTACCACCTAAATATATTTTCTTCATGACCACAATAATTGTATTTCCTTTTTACTATGTGCTTAAAGCAATAACTAATTTTGAACATAAATTTGCACCAAGAAAATTTTTTTATCTCAAATTGTTTCATTTGCTTTTATATATAATTTGCCCCAAATTGGTTCTTTCTTTGTAATGTCTATTAGGTTCATTGCAGTTTTGATATTGTAATCCTTTAGGGCAGGGTTGTGGAACATCCAGCCTATTGGCTATAATAAGGCCCTCGAAATCTTTTGGTCAGACCCTGCCAGTGCATTAGGGGTGAGTTAACTAAATGTTTTACCAAATATAGCAGGCTAAATTTTAAGTTGATAATTTTGTATGGCCTGCGAATGATATTATAAATGGCCCTTGGCAGAAAAAAAGGTTCTATACCCATGCTTTAGGGGCTACTTTTATAGCCTCCTAATTGATATTTTTTACTGCACTACTGTATTTTAGTCTGGTCTATATGCTGCTACCTGTTGAACACACTTCTTTTTGTTTATTAGGTGAAATCTAAAATTCTCAATAATTTGATTCCATTTTATTTATTCGTTATATACTCCCTAATTTCTTTTCTTCCCTTTGACATATTTTTAAATTAAATTTATTGGTGTGACACTGGCTAATAGGGTCATATAAGTTTCAAGTGTACATTACTATGATGCTTATTACTGTGTATTGCTGTGTGAAGCCACACAGCAACTAGAGAAGTAAAGACGAAAGACTTGGAGGAGGGGCAAAGGCACAGAATGAACTGATCTGGCACCCAAGTGGTCCATTTTTTAAATTCAGAGGGAGATTTTCCCTACAGAAGCCACTGTGGGGAGCAAGTGGTCCCAGCTCCACACCAGATCCCCCACCCAGGGTCCCAGAGCTGGGAAGAGAAGTCCCTGTAATTTTGGGCTGTAAAAACCAGTGGTGATTGTGGCTCAGGGACACGGAGGCTGCCAGACAACCAGCTGTCCCTCTTAAAGGGCCAGGCATGAAATTATTCAAACTCACTTCCTCTGAGCTCCAGCACCATGAGGCCTTAGGGGACCCAGACATATACACATAGTAATTATCTGGTATGGGCACAGGAACTCAGGGGCAGCTTTCTACCAGACAGAGATGCTTGCAGGAGTTATTGTTCCCATGCTGAGACCTCCCTGTTGCAGAGCTGACTGGCAATCATATCTGATTCCCCATCAACCTGGAGCACACTGATTGTTTCACGCTGGTGATTCCCTGAGACCCCACCCCATTCACTTTGCATCCCCATCCAAGCTGATTGCAGCAGCTTTTTCATATGAATGGCCTGCCCTGTCTCGGGATTCAGACTTTGCTAAAATCTCTCAAATAAGCTGCAGCTGGTGTCAGCATCCCCCAAACATACCAATAGAAGGCCCAATACCTGGCACCAGCACCAACTGCCTTCACAGCTTAGGCTTGCCTGGGAACTCCCAAACACAATACATAAAAAGAGGGAGCTGGAGATCTCTCTGTAGCTCTTGCCAGGTGGCCCCAGGCAGTGGCTGACTTTGCGCCTCCCTGGAGACCCAGGAGCCAGTGTACTCAGTGGACAGCTTCAGACCATACCAGATTACAACTCTACACATCCACTAGTGATACACTCAAGGGGAAGACTCAGTGAGCACCATAGCCCTCCTGAAGCAAGTCCTGCTTTATAGTGTTTCCTGCACAGCAGCTCTCCCACTGTAGTCACAGCTGGTCCTCAAAACCAATTGGCCTGGAGGTCAATTCCTCCCAGTGACACCAACAGCAATCAAGTCTCAACTACAACAAGGTTTTGCACACAGCCCACAAAGAGGTGCACCTAGAGTGCCCAGCTCAGGTGACTGGGGAGGCTAAGCCACTGGGTCCTCTAGGACACCTAATACACAAGGACAGTCTACCAACTGCAGGAGACGTAGCAGCTCTACATAGAAACAAACAGGGAAGCAGCCAAAATTTAGAGACAGAGAAACATGTCACAAATGAAAGAAATGGAAGAAAGAAAACTACTAGGTACAGAGTGCAAAACCATGGTTATAAGGTTAGTCAAGAATCTTCATGAGCCCTAACCGGTTTGGCTCAATGGATAGAGCATCAGCCTGTGGACTGAAAGGTCCCAGGTTCGATTTTGGTCAGGGGCATGTACCTTGGTTGCGGGCGCATCTCCAGTAGGAGGTGTGCAGGAGGCAGCTGATCTAACTCTCTATCCTTCTCCCTTCCTCTCTGTAAAAAAATCAATAAAATGTAAAAAAAAAGAAAGATGAAGAAGGGCACATCACTTCCCTTTAAATACATAAATAAAAAGGAATCTTCATGAGACCTTCAAGGGACTTAGTGACACTTTCAAGGATCTTAGTGAGAATGCCAAAGATATAAAAAAGGACCAGTCTGAAATTAAGCATACACTGACTGAAATAAATAATAATATACAGTAGAGTAGAGAATTTTGAGAATCAAATCAATGATTTGAAATATGATGAAGCAAAAAATACCCAATCAGAACAAAAAGATTCTAAAAATATGAAGATAGTGTAAGGAGCCTCTGGGACAACTTCAGGCATACCAACATTCACATTAAGGTGGTGCCAGAAGAAGATGAGAGAGAGCAAGATATTGAAAACCATTCCTTCACTTTCATCCTGTGTGAGTCTTTTGTTCTGAGGTGGGTCTCTTGTAGAGAGCATATATATGGTTCATGTTTTTCTTAATCATTCACCTGTCCTATGTCTTTGGATGGGAGACATTAATCCATTTACATTTAAGGTTATTATTGATAGGTATTTATTTATTGCTATTTAACTTTGTAATCCTGTATTTCTTTCTCTCTTCTCATTACAGCAGTCCCTTTAGCATTTCTTGTAGTGCTGGTTTGGTGTTGATAAACTCCTTTAGTCTTTTTTGTCTGTGAAGCTCTTTATTTCACCTTCAATTTTGAATGATAGCCTTGCTGAATAGAATAGTCTTGGTTTCATATCCTTGCTTTTCATTACCTTGAATACTTCATGTCATTTCCTTGTGGCCTGTAGTGTTTCTGTTGAGAAATCAGCGACAGCCTTATGGTAGCTCCTTTGTAGGTAACAATTGCTTTTCTCTTGCTACCTTGGTAAGATTCTCTCTTTGTCCTTTTGGTAATTTAATTATGATGTGGCTTGGCCTGGGCCTCTTTCAGTTCTTGTTTGGGACTCTGTGTTTCCTGAACTTGTATGACTTTTTCCTTCAGATTAGGGAAATTTTCTGCCAATAATTTGAAACAGATTATACCTTGCTCACTTTCTTCTCCTTTTAGTACTCCTATGACAAAGATGTTGTACATTTCATGTTGTCACAAAGCTCCCTTAATCTGTCCCTGGTTTTAAAATCATTTTTTCTTTTTTGTTCTCTGATTGATTGATTTTTTTCTACCCTGTCTTCTAGTTTGCTGATTCTGTCCTTGGCTTATTCCTCTAGTGCAGTCATCGGCAAACTGCAGCTCGTGAGCCACATGCGGCTCTTTGGCCCCTTGAATGTGGCTCTTCCACAAAATACCACGGCCTGGGCGAGTCTATTTTGAAGAAGTGGCGTTAGAAGAAGTTTAAGTTTAAAAAATTTGGCTCTCAAAAGAAATTTCAATTATTGTACTGTTGATATTTGGCTCTGTTGACTAATGAGTTTGTCGACCACTGCCCTAGTGCATTACTTATTTTTGCTGTGTCATTCTTCATTTCTGGCTGGTTGTTTTTCATAGTTTCTATACCCCCTTTCAGGCTGTTGAGCATATAATTATTACTTTTAACTTTGTATATGTCAATTTGCTTATCTCCATTTCAGTTAGCTCTTCTTTGGGAGAATTCTCTTGTTCTTTCACTTGGGGCCTATTTTCATTGTTTCCCCATTTTGCTTCCCTTGGCATGCTTGTATCTATTTATTAGGTAGATCTGCTATGACTCTCAGTCCTGATGCACTGGCCTTATCTAGTGGGTGTCTTCTGGGACCCAGTGGTGTAGTTTCCTTAATCTTCTGATCTTTCCTTAATCTGTGCTCTAGAAATATCCCTTGCATGGGTTATGTCAGGAGTCCTCTAACTTTTTAAAGAGGGGACCAGTTCACTGTTCCTCAGACCGTTGGAGGGCTGGACTATAGTTTAAAAAAAAACTATGAACAAATTCCTATGCACACTGCACATACCTTATTTTGAAGTAAAAAAAACAAAACGGCAAAAACACCCGCATGTGGTCCGCGGGCCGTAGTTTGAGGACGCCTGGGTTATGTGGACTCTCCTAATGTAGTTGGCTCCTAACTGCTTTGTCCCTTTTGTGGGTGAACTCAGTCCTCAGGCTTGCTGCCTATGAGGCTCAACCCCAACCACATCGTGGCAGCTATTTTACAGGAGTTGACAGAACAAGACAAGATAAGACAGGACCAAACTGAAAACAACATATACACACAAAATAATAGCTAATAACAATAACCAAAACAACCCCACCCCACAATAAAGCATAATAAATGAAAACAGGAAGAAAGCAAAATAAAAAGGAACAGTATAATACAAGACACCAAAAAAATAGAGCAGAGGGAAGAAAAAGAAAGGAAAATGTGAAGGAAAAGAAGGTGGAGAAAATAAAAATAAGAACAGAAGACGAGAAATATGCATGTATATGTGAAATAATTATAATAATAATAAAAGGTAATAATGAATAAAATAATATATGGAATAGGAAAAGAAAAAATGGAGAAGAAATTTAAAAAGTTTTTAAATGCAAAGAGAAAAAATGCATAAAGACAAGAAGGGATATGAGAGATCAAAGGAGAAGCAGAAATGAAGTCTGAAAAAATAGAATATTATTTATTAAGTAATATTTAAGAAATGAAAAGAAGACAAAAGAAAAACAAGTGGAGTTCAGCTCTGCAGATTTCATTGTCTATTGCACATTCACCTTTTGGATCTGCTATTTGTGGCACTCACTGGATGTTACTCAGATGTTGTCCAAGACTGATCCCTTGGTGTGCCGGTCACCAGGCATACCCATAGGTTCTCTGGTGTGATCAATGTCAGTTGCTATTCTGCCTGGCTTTTGGCCACTAATCTGACATGGCAGGTATGAGTCCCAAGCAGTGCAGTTGGCGGGTCCTCTGAATCACAGAGATTGGGTCTGTCTCGGGACTTGCCCCTTGAATGTACCCATTCTGAGTTGTTCCCTCTTCCCCTCTGGATCTTTTCTCTGTGGAGGTATCCCGGAACTGGCTGGGGTGATTTAAGCAGACTTTTGTTGAGGGTAGTGCTTATATTCTGTAGGAGTGGGGTTGGCGCTTCTCTTTTTCCCTTTGGTGTGCTGGCTGCCTGTACTCACTGGGGAGCTTGGATTTGCTTTCCTGTAATGCTGCCAAAGGGCCCAGTGCACAGCCCTTTGTTTCCCGAACAGAATTCCACCCAGACAGAAAACCACCTGAGAGACACTGTTGCAACACCTCAGCTCTGTCGGTCTCCCTGGCAGTCCCTTGATGCCACTCAGATGCAAAAACAAATATAAAAAGAAAGCAAATACAAAAATCAACTCCTCTTGGCACTTCAATCTTTCTGTGTAGCCTGCCACTCTTGGCCAGGGCTTCTGCCCAGGCTCCAGCTGGCCAACTGTTGGTGATCCTCACACCATCAGAAGGAGCCTTTGGGGAACAGATTTCTACCCCTATACTGTTTTCCTTTGGCTCAGATCACAGCAGAATGTGTAGACCTAGCAGAGTCCTAGGTTAGGGGCAGAGCGCCTTCAGTGTGCTTAAGGTGGAAGTGAAGTAGGGAAGTGTCATCTCTTCCTCCCTGCCCCCCAGGCACATAAACCAGCCCCCATCCAGCTCTGCTCAGTGTTCTCCCAGGGACTGTAGGATCTCTCAGAGTCACTGCTGGGTGTACCAGTCTGCTCTCTCTGCAGCTTAGCTCTGTGGTGTGGAGTTTTGCTACTTGGCTCCTCCTACATTTCCAGATCAGAATAATTGTCCCTGGTGCTGAAACAAAAATATTGCTCTTTGCCTGGCCTGTTGTGGTTTGTTCTTTCAAGGTGGATCGAATCTCCACTGCTTCTTACCACCCAGTGCTACATGGGTTCCCCTTCCCTTCTCTGTTTTTCTGAGTTGGGGAATCCCTGTATGGGGCTTAGACCCTTTGCTTGCAGAGTGCGAAGGGGCTCCACTGCCATAATATCTTTCCAGCTTCCCAGCTGCGCATCTGTGCAAGTTGACTCACTCTCTCCACATCTCCTCATGTCTTTTCTCTGTGTTTCCTGTTCACAATATTTCATATTAGCTTCACTTTACCTGGTTTTTCATGATGGTTGCCCTGCAGTTCAGCCACAAAACCATTTGGTGTTGGGAGCAAGCGGTCAGAGGTTCCACCTACTCTGCAGCCATGATGGATCTTGTCTCTGTATATCTTCTGATGTCATCTTTTTTCTTCTTTAACACAGTCACTTTTTAGTAGTATGCTGTTTAATCTCCACATATTTGTGTTTCTTTACTTCTTTTTTGCAGTTGATTTCTAATTTCAAGGCATTGTGGTCAAAGAATATGCTCTGTATAATTTGTCTTCATGCGTTTGTTGAGGCTAGTTTTGTGACCCAACATATGGTCTGTCCTTGAGAATATTCCATGTGCAGTGGAGAAGAGTATACAGTATAATTTGATGTTCTGGGATGGCAGGCTCTGTAGATGTCAATTATTTTCACTTGGTGTAGTGTAACATTTAAGGCTTTGTTGATTTTCTGTTTGATCTGTCTAAAGCTGTCAGTTAAGGTCCGCAACTATCATTGTGTTTTGGTCTGTTTCTCTCTTTAGTTCTGTTAGTAGTTGCTTTATGTAATTCAGTACTCCCTGATTGGGTACATATATATTCAGAAGTGTTATGTCTTCTTGATGTAGTGTTCCCTTTGTCATTATAAAATGTTCATTTTTGTCTCTTGTTAACTTTGTTATGTCCATACCTTTGTCAGGTACAAGTATGGCTACACCTGCTTTTCTGTGGATGTTATTTGTATGAAGAATCATTTTCTACCTTTGTCTTTGCAGCTTAGATGTATCTCCTTGAAAGAAGGCTATGGTTGGATTTTAGTTTTTATCCACTCTGCTACTCTGTGCCTCTTTACTGGTGAATTCAGTGCATTTATGTTTTGGGTAATTATTGATGTGTGAGGATTTTCTATAGCCATTTTATCTTTTCTTTTCTGGTAGCTCTGTGCATCCATTGGTTCTTTTCCTTTGTATTTGTGCCTGTTGTTTTGTTTGATGGTATTCCATTCTTATTTCCTCTGTGTCCTCTTTTCCTACACTGTTTCTCAGTTTTGGCTTTTTTTTCTGTGTGGTTATCATCATATTTATGAAAAAGTTTTATATATACAATAGTCCTTTTTCTTTTGAATGCATCTGGTCTCCATCCTCCTTACCAAATTTAGACCTTTACTCCCTCCGCTTTTATATTTTTTTGTTGTCACAAATTACCCCTGTTTATGCTGTAGGTTTGTTAGTGATCTTATTCATAGATTTGTGACCTTTTGTTCTTTGTTTCAGGTAGAATAACCTACTTGAGTATTTCCTGTCATGGAGTTCTTCTGGTGATAAAATCTCTCAACTTCTGTATCTCTGCGAACGTCTTTCTCTTTCATATTTAAAGGATAACTTTGCTGGATATATTTTTCTTGCCTGGTAATTTCTCTCTTTTAGTTGTTTGAATATTTAGTTCCACTCTCTTCTGGCTTGTAGAGTTTCTGCTGAGAAATTCAATGATAACCTAATGGGCTTTCCTTTATAGGTTATTTTCTGTTTCTTTATGGCTGTTTTGAGAATCCTTTCTTTGTCGTTAATTTTTGACAGCTTTAATACAAATATGCCTTGGAGAAGGCCTCTTTGGATTGAGGTAACTAGATGTTCTGTTTGCTTCTTGGATTCAAAGATCTAGTTAGTTTTTAACCTTTCCCATAGATTTGGGAAGTTCTCCACTATTTGTTTGAATTGGTTTTCTGTTCCCTTTTCCTTCTCTTTTATGGTATGCCTATAATTCTTATATTACTCATTCTGATGGAATTCAGATTGTTCTCATAGAGGTTTTTTTTATTTTTTTATCTTTTTAAGCTCAAGTCTCTCTCTTCTTCCCTCTGCATCATTTCTATCTTCAATATCATTGGTCCTTTCCTCCATTTGGTTTGCTCTATTTCCTGTGCTCGCTAGGTCATTCTTTATCTCTTTTATTGAATTCTTCAGCTCTAGGATTTCTGTTTGGTTCTCTTTTAAAGTTTCAATCTCTTGGTGAAATACTAGTTTTGTTTGTTTTTTTTTAAACTCGCTAAATTGCCTGTTGTATTATCTTGCCTCTGAGTGTTTTTAGAACTGTAATCTTGAATTCTCTGTCATTTATGTCATATATTTCCATGTTTTTAAGTTTGTTTTCTAGAGTTTTATTTTCTTTCTGAGCTCTCTATCTTGGTTATTCATGGTATTTAATGGATTCCTTCTCTTTCTAGGAATCAAAGGGTGAGTGGGACTTTTCCAACAGATTAACACAAAGAGGTCTTTCCATTCTTTTTCAGTAGGAGGTGCTAAATCATAAGTTTCTTTTTAACTCTGAAATCCCAATGCTGTCCCCTACAGCCTCTGCAGCCAGTGTAACCCTGATGTGTCAGGTAGAGGTGGGCTGGGGGAATCCCCTAGCTTCTTTGTTGTTTTACCCTCTCAATAATGGCAATGTGGGTCTTCTGCTGACATCCCCGTGTCCCGATTCTGTGTCACGGAGTGCACCTGTTGCTCAGGGAGACGTGATTCTGTAGTATTAGTTAGTATTAGTGATTCTGTAGTATTAGGCTCCCATTTAATGTGCTCCACATTCAGACACCAAGAGCAAAAGGGCAATCTCGGGAAGGTTTGTGGGTGGGGGGTGGGGAGGAGGCCAGGTTTTGTGGCTTTGTTTCTCTGTCTGAATTGCTGACTGCCTGACACCACAGCTGCTCTTCTGTGCTATGTTCTTGCCCAGGTTTCCTAGCTCAGCCATAGCTAGTGCTGCTTACTCCTGCAGGAATGCCCATGTCTCTCTCTTTCTCCCAGCTGAGAGGAGTGTCAGCCACAACTGGATTCCTCCCCTCTCCAGCAGAGCTCCCGGCTGCCAGGCCACATCCCTGGCACCTCTCATACCCACTTCCTTTCGCCTCCCCCTTTGCTCCACTTGCCCATCTTTAGATGTTTCAATGTATGGATTTCTCAGGGGTATTTGTGTGTTGAGCAGGGACTACTTTGTTGAGTTATAGCTGTTTAAATTGTTGAAACTTCAAGGGAGAAGACCAAGGGAATCTCTCATGCCACCATTTCTCTGTCACCTTTGACTTATTACTCCCTAATCTCTAACTTTTATTTCATTTATACAATTTCAACATCATTACTCAGATATATGCTCATTTCTGCCTCTATGTTTTTGTTTTCCCCTAACTGTGCATTTAAATTATTCCTTCCAGGGCCACATTAATAGTCCATTAAGCTTTCCATAAGAGCCCTTTATGTTTGTAAGTATTTGGGATGGGTGATTAGCTTGTTTAGCATATGTTTATACATCTCATGTGTTGTTTTCTCATTGTTTTTAATGTATGAAAAAGTCTTGATTTCACTGTGAGCCACTTGACTACCATGGTACCATACATATTTTTGATTCCTTCACAATTCTTTCATGAGAAATTTATCATTTTCATTGAATTTAATAGATTTGAAGTAGAATTATCATATGACTATTTTATTTACATAACTGAACTGAAACATATAATTTTCGAAGTAATTAATTCATTAATCCATTTGTACCATGGATTGTATGAAGCATGACTTAGAGCCTGAAGATCTTGTTCCAAATACTATCTCAACAACTTGTCCAAGCTAATACACTATCAAGACTTTTTCTAGTCTTTGAAGCTTAGTTTTTTAAGTGATTAATAGATGTGATACCTAGCTAACAAGCAGGGTTACTATGAGAATTAAAACAAGATAATGAATGTGAAGGTACTGAGCATGTTGTCATTTCATAGTAGCTGTTTACCAAATTTTACATTTACTTAAATTGACAATGTATTTTCTGTGGTATTATGAGTCACAATTCCTAAAATGCACATTTCTGATTGATTTATGAAACTTAGTTAATAAGTATATATTTTATTTTTCTTTAAACCTTTCTTATCATTTTAATGGTACCATTAGCCATATATATACACATCCATCTGCATATTTATACATATAGTCATCATCCATCTGTAAATCATTTGGTCTGTTTTCTATTCTACATTTTTAAAAATATATATTTTATTGATTTTTTACAGAGAGGAAGGGAGAAGGATAGAGAGTTAGAAACATCGATGAGAGAGAAACATCAATCAGCTGCCTCCTGCACACTCCCCACTGGGCATGTGCCCGCAACCAAGGTACATGCCCTTGACTGGAATCAAACCTGGGACCCTTCAGTCCGCAGGCCGACACTCTATCCACTGAGCCAAACCGGTCAGGGCTATTCTACATTTTTATTGAGATCTAATTTACAAAGTGAAATATATAGTTTTTAAGTGTACAGTTTGAAGGATGACAAATAAATATACCCATGTAGCTCACATTCACTTTTCCATTTCCCTAGAAAGTTTCCTTAGGTCCCTTTCAAGACAGTCCCCTAGAGGCAACTCTTGTTTTTATGTTTTACCCTCTTTTATTTAGCACATTATATATTAGATACTCTTTTTTAAATATATTTTATTGATTTTTAGAGGGAGGAAGGGAGAGGGATAGAGCGTTAGAAACATCGATGAGAGATAAACATCAATCAGCTGCCTCCTGCACACGCCTACTGGGGATGTGCCCGCAACCAAGGTACATGCCCTTGACCTGGAATCGAACCTGGGACCCTTCAGTCCGCAGGCCGACGCTCTAGCCACTGAGCCAAACCAGTTAGGACTATGTTAGATACTCTTAGTGTGTGAGTTATTTCACTCAGCCTAGTATTTTTATTTACATTCATGTTTTTATAGCAGTAGTTCAATTGTTTTTATTGCTGAGATATATTTCAGTGTTTGAATATATCACAGTTCTTTTTTCTTCTAGTTTTCTTTTTGTTATTGATTTCTAGCTTAATTCCACTGTGGGGTGAGAACATGTTCTATATTTCACATCTTTGAAATTTATTAAGACTTTCTTGATGGCCCAGCATATGGACAGTTTTTGTAAATATCCCATGTACATAAAAAAATAATGTAATTTGGTAGTAGTTGTGTATAATGGTCTGTGTGTTGTATTAATTAAGCCACATTTGTTAGTTATCTTGTTCAAATCTAGCTGACTACTAATTATTTTGGCTTTTTCTGTTAGTTACTGTAATGTGTTTTTTGGTCAACTTTTGCTTATTTGTTTTAAAGCCACCATATTCCTGATACAATGACTTTATTCTTACGCAGTGTGATTCTCAGTAAATGTAGTAATACTTCTTAATTGCAATACACTTTCCTATTAGAATGGCTATATCAGCTGTCTTTTAGTTTAGTGTTTTTGTTTTGATGGTATATCTTTTTTTTGGTCCTTTTTTTTAACTTTTCTATATGCTTTTATTTAAAGTAAGCAACCTATAGATCCCTTTTTAAAATCAAGATTTATTAATAATAGTTTATTCTAATTAAAATATTTAGTCCATTTGTATTTAGGGTGCATGCTGATATATCTGTTCCATTTAGTTAGTGCTCTTTTTTCCAAGATTGTTTTTGATTCATTTTTTAATTCAGTTTCTATCTTGCTAATTTCTCTATTCTTCTATTATTCTTTGAGTGGCTATTCTAGAGATTATAACATGTATTCTTTACTTATTAGAGTCTATTATAATTTAGTACTTTTATCAATTCCTGGGAAATGGCAAGAATCTTAGAGTATTTTAACGCCATTTGTCCATCCAATTTTTGTAGATTTACTCATGTATTCATTTTATTTGGTGTTCTTCAGTCCACCCAACATTTTCATGTTTCACTCAGGGATTATTTTTCTTCTGAAAATCTTTTTTCAGTGTATTTTCTAGTGACAAAGTCTGTTTTTGTTTGAAAACCTTTTTTTTTTTCACTTTAATTTTGAAAGTTATTTTCATTGACTACATACTTCTAGGTTAGAAGTTATTTCCTTTTGGTATTTTTAAACTGTCATTTTGTTGTCTCCTACCCTACATTTTTCTATTGAAAAGCCAGCTGTTAAGTCTTATTCTTGATTTTTTGAAGGAATTATGTTTTGTCCTGTGGTTTTTAAAAAAAGATTTTCTAGCTCTAGCCAGTTTGGCTCAGTAGATAGGACATCAGCCTGTGGACCAAAGGGCCCTGAGTTCGATTCCGTTTAAGGGCACGTACCTTGGTTGCAGGCTTCTCCTCGGTCCTGGTCAAGGCGCATGCAGGAGGCAACCAATTGATGTGTTTCTCTCACATTGATGTTTCACTCTGTCTTTCCCTCTCTCTTCCACTTTCCCTAAAAGATCAATGGAAAAATATCCTTGGGTGAGGATAAATAAAACAAACAAAAAAGGTTTTCTATTTGTCTTGTTTTAGGTAACTTTGTTATGATATCCTTAGATATAATTTTCTTTGAATTTGTTTAGCTTTGGGTTCATAGAACTTCTTTGATATACATATTTAATGAGTCTGGGAAATGTTTCAACTAGTATATTTTCAGATATTTCTTTTGCCTCATTCTCCCTCTTCTTTCCAACTTGGGTTTAGACCATTACACCCCTATCCACATACGTTTCTTCACACTCTTCGTTATTTTCCATCCTTTTTCCTCTTCATATTTCACCTGGGTGTTTTCTCACAGCCTATCTTCCAGGTTGCTAATCCTCTTCTGTTATAGCTAATCTGCTATTACATCCAACCATTAATATCTTACTTTCAGTAATCCCATTTTTTCCAGTTGTAGAGTTTCTGATTGCCTCCTTTATTCAAAAAAATTCTGATCTCTAAATTTTTTTCTTTCACACCTATTTTGGAGTGTGCTTATGATAACATATATAGATCTGTTCTTACTGTCTTTCTTTTTTATTTTGGTCAACTGGTTTTATCTCCTAGAATGCCTAGTAAATTTTTATGAAATGCTAGAAATTATGTATAAACATTTGTATAGGTCTCTTTGCCTCCAGAAAATATTTAATTTTCTTCTGCATGAGAGAGACTTTTTTTTTTTTTGAGGTATTATATGTGTACATATCTTACCATTACCCCCTCACCCCACACCCATACATGCCCTCACCCCCCAGAGTTTTGCGTCCATTGTTTATGCTTATATGCATGCATACAAGTCCTTCGTTTGATTTCATAACTCCCCCACGTCTCCCTAACTTTCCCCCTGTAATTTGAAAGTCTGTTTGATGCTTTACTGTCTCTGTATCTATCTTTTTGTTCATCACTTTATAATGTTCTTTACTATCCCTAAATGAGTGAGATCATGTGGTATTTTTCTTTCATTGACTGGCTTATTTCACTTAGCATAATGTTCTCCAATTCCATCCAGGTTGCTGCAAATGATGAGAATGCATGAGAGACTCTTGATCTGCTTATGGATTATAATGGTTCAGGCTGTGTTTTGGGATTGGTCTATTTTCCCAATATCCCTTCAGTGGTAGAAATTCAAACTTGGAGCATTTATCTGACCCACTGGGGTAAATGAGTGGTCTGGATAATGGATGTGAGATGGAAGGCAGGTTGTGTAGATACGTGAATCCTTCAGGGGGCAATTAGAGGGTTATCTGGGGGTCCAACTGAATATCCAGGCATTGATTCAGGACTGGAAAGTTCAAAAAGCTTTAAATTCCCAGGCTAGTAAGAATAAGAATGGAATCTTTCCTCATGCCTCAACCTTCATAATGTTCATTTTAGCAGCTTGATTAAAGTGACTCCATTTTATATGTTCCCTATCTTCACTCTTTCCTTAGGGTCATAAATGCAAAAATTTGTTTCTTCAGTTTTATGGAAATAATGAAATCCCTTATTAGCTTTTCAGCCTCTTAACAACTGGTTTGTAGTCCTCCTCCCTCTCTTCCTACACATATCTGTGTGTCTTAGCCTTTTGCACTCGGATGTCGAGTGTGACTCGACACGGTTAGCATCGGTAGCAGCTCGTATGTCGAGCCACACTCGACACGCAGTTTCACCGCGGGGGGAAGGGGGATTTTTGTCTATTTTTTCAGTATCTTTTCTTGTTTTCATTAGCATGAAAGGACAAGTAAAATGTAAATGCTGTCTCAACTGATGCCAAAAAAGAAAAAATGAAAAACCGATAACGCATGTGAAATTTATTAGGAAACTAGTACATGATCTTGTTGGAGAATTCAGAGATGGTACACTAACTTCCAGGGGTAGATTTTTATCCACTAACTTAGAGCAATGTTTAGATGGAAAGCTCTATATAATTACAGCTCACCCTAACAAAAAACACAAAGATTGTGTTGTTTGTTCTAACAGAAAAATCAAAGGAGGAAGAAGGGAGACGATTTATATTTGCGAAACATGTGAATGTAAACCAGGTCTTCATGTGGGTGAATGTTTCAAAAAATATCACACCATGAAAAATCATAGAGATTAAAATTACTCTTTGAATGTATCAATAATTTGAAATATAAAAAAATCCAAATAAATAAGTTTGTATGAACAGAAACTCCAGTTTTTTATTCTACTGCCGCGCTTTGTAAAATCTGGGGTATTGAAAAAATTAAATCCCGAGTAGAATAAAGGAATCGAGAAAAAAGCAAGCAAGTGCAAAGGGTTAGATCACTTTTCTGCTATTCCTTTTTTTTTTTTCTTTCTAGATTTAACTCTTAGAGTTCTTGTTTGGTAGCCCTGAATCCAATTTTTGTGTTTTCAGCCCAGCCCCATAAGGCCTACAACACAGGCCATAGCTTTCTGCTTATGCTACCCAGGAATTGGCAAATGTCTTCTTAAGGGAACAAGTGGCAAGGAATGTAGGACTCAACAAATGCTTGTTTTCTACCCAGGATCTTGGCTTCTCATGTTCTTGTTGCCTTAGTTTTTCTACAATGCCTCAAACATAGTTTCTATTTTACAGCTTTTATAACCTTTGTTAGTAGAAGGGTTTATCTAATAAAACTACTCTGATAGTTGGAGATGGATGTCCTAGTTATAGCATTTTATCATTGTCAAAATTTATAGTTTTCCATAAATTTCCCAGCTAAAGCTGATTAAATAGAATAAAAACAGCAGATAATACTGAACTACACAGTAAAAATCTGACATGAAGACAAACCAACCATTTTACACTTGGTACAGAGAAATGATACAGATATCATTATGAAGGTACATTTTTTCCCCTGCCAGACTGATAATTTTGTTTCTACTTTTTCATGTATGCCATCTAGTGGAGGTTTTGTAGAAATGAAATAACAAGAAAGTAAGATGAATGAAAGGCTCTGTATCATCCAAAAATAATTTTTAAATTATAGTAACATATATAAATCTTACTATTTTAACCCATTTTTAGCCATTAAAAATTTTGAGGAAATTTGGTAGATGAATAAAAATACAACTTAATATCATTAGTAAATTCAGCTGGGTTTTGTTAGACAATATATGCTAAGCACTAGAAGATACAAGATTCAAGATCCAGTCCATTCCTGAAGAATTTGACAGTATAGACTACAACACTTAAAGGCATTTATAACATAGTAACATTAGAGGAAGAATAGGGTGTCTCTAGGAATCAAAATTAGGAGAATTTAACTGAGATGAAGATGACAAATGGAAGAAACTTCCTAGAAGTATATCCTTTGAACTGAAGTTTAAAGAATGAATAGAAGTTAGCCAACTACCAGTAACTATGGTAGAAAAGGATATTCATGCCCTGGCCGGGGTGGTTCAGTTGCTTAAGTGTCATCCCTTGTATAAAGAGGTTGCTGGTTCAACTCCTAGTCAGGGCACATGCCTAGGTTGCTGGCTCAATGCCAGTAGGGGGCATGCAGGAGACAGCCAATTGATGTTTCTCTAAAATAAAATAAATAAAAACATATTAAAAAAAGGAAAAGAGAAAATTCAATGTGGGTGCATGTTTAGACAGAGAAAGAGAGCCCATTAGATTCAGGCAATTTATAAATTATGTAACCAGATCATATGAAATTAGTGTAGAAAATGAGCAAACTCATATTCATCATTGGCTAGATAATAATCTGTGTAATCTTTGCTTAAAAATAAATGAATTTAATCCTGAAAACTATTGAACAATTCTAAGAAGAATGAACATATCCTATCTAATAAAGAGGGAATATGCTAATTGACCCTCTCGTCATTGCAAAGATGGCGGTGCCCACAGCCAATAAGGAGGGAATATGCTAATTGACTGCCACACCCTCAAATATGGCGGCACCCACAGCCACAAGATGGCAGTGCCCAGTCCCCTCAGCCCTGCCTCCGGAGTCCCCCAGTCCCCTCAGGCCCCCCAGCTTCTCAGGGCCAGCCGGAGGCACAGGCAAGCCTCCGATTGTGGCTGCCCAGCTGCCCAGGGCCATCTGAGGCTCAGGTAACCAGGGCTGGCCAAGGCTTGCACAGCCAGAAGTGACAGCAGCAGAGGTGTGATGGGGGCATCGCCTTCCCCTGATTGCTGGGTCGCCTCCCGCCCCTGAGAGCTCCCGGACTATGAGAGGGGGAAAGCTGGGCTGAGGGACCGCCCCCCTCCAGTGCATGAATTTTCATGCACCAGGACTCTGGTTATTTTATAAAGGTTATTCTGACACCAAGTTGAAGATGAATTGGAGCCAAGAGGTTCAATTAAAAGGCCATGGACTACATATTCAAAATTGATAATAGCAAGTAAATTTGCCTGAATTTGAAGAACATTAGTTCAATTGTACTTCAAGATAGTTTTCAGAATTGATTTTTATTTAAAATTCTGACCATGCAAGGTTTTTGTTAAAAATTTCAAGAAGTATGTAACTTAGAAAGTGAAAAGTCTTTTTCCCCTACTCTTCAGTTCTTATAGCAGGTTGTTATATATTTTTGCAGAACTTCTTCCATATGTTACCATTTTTGTTTTGTTTTTAAATGGTATTATACAGTATATAGGGTGGAGTAAAAGTAGGTTTACAGTTGTGAGTTTGAGAAAGAGTTTATGCTTGTATTATTATTTATTATTATTTTCCATATGAACAACTGTAAACCTACTTTTGCCCCACCCTGTATACTGTATTGCAATTGGCTTTTTCAACTTCTCAGTGTTTCATGGGCACTATACTTGTCAGTGTGTATAGATATAGTTCTCTTTTTATAATGGCTGCATAATATTCCACTGTATTAATATGAAATAATTGCTTCATATTTTACTGAAGAACATTTGGGTAGTTTTCAGGTTTTTAGTATTATAAAACAATGTTATACTGAGCATATCTGGGAACTTGTGTAGGTTTTCTATAGAACACATTCCTAAAGTAGGGTTGCTGACTCACAGATATATGTTTATTTAGAATTGTGATATGTGCTGCCAAATTGTCTTAGAAAAAGTTGAATCACTTTATACTACCTCTGACAGTATTTGAAAGGACCCACACAGTGATATCACTGGATATTTTTAATTTTCCAATATGATTTATAAATAATGATACTTCATTTTAATTTGCATATTTTCAATAATACTTAATTGATGTCTTCCATGTTTTTGTGAGTGGTTTATATTTCTTTGTATATTAAGTACCTGTGACCTTTGCCATTTTTCTATTTGGTGGTTCCACTTGTTTCTTAGTGATTTATAAGACTTTTTGTATACATGGACCTTTTAGCTTCTTACTGTTTTATGTGTTGAACTATTATTTCTAATTTGTTTTCATGCTGTTATTGTTGTTGCTTTTAGTTTTTATGTTGTAATTTCCATTTCTCTTTAGAGAAAAGTTGTCAGAAACTAACTTCCCCAAAAGTCCTGGACTCAGAGAATTTAACAGTTTACTTCTTTAAACTTCCAAGGAATAGATTACACTAATATAACTTAGGTAGTTGCAGAGCATAATGAATGATCAGAGCATACTGAATAAATCAGCAAAATGAATGTTATCAATAAATTAAAGGAATACTATCCAGTGATTCAAATGGGATGCGTATTAACTTTAAAAAATGGTTCACCCCCTGCCTGGTGGCTCAGTTGGTTGGAGCATATTCTTGTACACCTGAAAGCTTGCAGGTTCCATCCCTGGTTGGGGCACGTAGGGAGGCAACCAAGTCAATAAACATATCCTCAGGTGAGGATTAAAAAAGAAATGGTTCAATATTAGGGAAATGAATTTTATAAAAATAGGTCAAGAGATATTTTTAAAAAGTGAGTTATCATTGTAATAGATGCCAGATGGATGTGTTAATAAAAGTTAGTCAAAGTCCAATTTTCGTAACTTTAGTAAAATTTGATTAGATTAATCGTTCTTTAATTTCATAAGTGTATATCTGAAACCAAAACAAGTCAGATGATTAATGGAGAAATACTAGCAGCATTTGCAATTCAAGAACAAGATGGGATGCTTATCATATGCTTTTTTTTATCTTCACTTTTTTTTTTTTTTGTATCTATAAGGCAATTCAGTTAAGTACGAGAAGAAAACGAGATACAAATAGTAATACAAGTATATAATAATACCAGAGCATTTACTTTGTGTCTGGTACTTTTCTAATTATTAAACATTGTTATCTCATTACCACAGATTATGATAATATAAAAAATAGATGCCACTAATGTAGAAACTATTATTGTGAGCATATAAAGTTATAGAAATTGAGGCAATAAGAGTTTAAGAAACTTGCTTAAGGTTGTACAGCCACTAAGTGCTGAAGACTAGATTTGACTTAGGCAGATCGACTTTACTTATACTTACAGGTATACCACTTATACTGAAACTAGGAGTTTATAAACCTGTAACGTTTGATTAGAACAGAGTCATGCTCATTTGTTTACACATTATTATGGCTATTTTTGTGCTATAATACCAGAGTTGTGTGGTTATGACACAGCACTGTATGCCCCATAAAGCCTAACACATTTACTTTACAGAAAAAATCTTTACAAAAATAGTTTGCCAACCCCTGTTTCAAACTCTCCTATATAATAAAAACCTAATATGCTAAGTGTCCGACCGTTCATTTGACCGTTTGACTAGTCACTATGATGCGCACTGACCACCAGGGGCCAGATGCTCTGACCTGTAGGTTAGCTTGCTGCTGGGGTCCGGCTGATTGGGACTGGGCAAGATGGACTGGACATCCTGCGGTCCCCCGTGGCCCCGTTCGTGCACTGGTGGGGTCCCTTGGCCTGGCCTGTGCCGTCTCACAATCCGGACCCCTCGGAGTATGTCAGAGAGCTGGTTTCGGCCAGGCAGAGGGACCCCACCAGTGCATGAATCCATTCACCGGGCTGCTAGTTAAACTTTGTTACCTTTGATCAAACTATTAGCGTTTTTTATTAGGAAACGGGGCAAAATTATGTGAATATGTGTAAACCTAAGATAATCAACTCAGAAACTGTTAGAAATAGTAATCATAAAGTATGGTAGTTTTTTAAAATACTAATTGGAAACCAATTGCAAAATTCAATTGGTTTCCAATTTAGAAACAATAAACAGCTTGATAACACAATGAGATAATACATCTCAATGTTGGGAAGAAGGTGAGGATTCAAAAGTAAGTACTAAAAGAAAATAAGGATGTTATAAACTTTCAGATCAAGAGGCCAGGGGTAGGGGTAAGGATTTGATAGAACAAATAGAACTTGATCACTCTGACAAGGCTAAAAATGAGACATGGAAGCATATAATTATCATGGGAGCATGGTAAGTAAAACGCACAAAAATAATGTCAGAAATAAGTTTAACCATGTTAAAAAAGGAAAATAATATGATTTGTAAAGCTCACTGATTAAAACATAATAATATATTAGCTAAAACCAAATTCAATGAAGTCATAACAAAAACATAATGGCTGAAAATAAAACAATCAAAATTATGTTATTCATTTAGCAAATGTTTATATGAGGTAGGTACCAACCCGCGCCCCCCCCCCCCCAAAAAAAAAAAATAGGTACCTCTGGGGTAGTCAGGGAACAAAGATGGTAACTTCAGATCGATTTTGAGTTTTCTTGGGGTACCCAGGTGGTAGGGACAGATAAGATCTGTAGCTCAGGAACAAAGCCTGGGCTAAAGATAATAGATTTAGCAGTCAATTGTATGTTGAGAATAAAGTCATGAGAGTAGGTAACAGCCTTCAGGTGTGTTGTTTATGTAGTGAACAAAGGGAAAGGTATTGAGGACAGAAGCCTCTGAAATACATAGTTTTAAGTTCTAGAAAAATAAAAGGAGTCCACATAACTGACCTTGGTCAAAGCAATCATGTATTAGAAGTAGCAGGCAAAGAAAAGTGCATGGAAGAAGAGAATTCTTTACATTAAATATCAGGAAATAAATAAGATGCAAATTAATATTGGAAGTAAATTTATCAGTATCACAAATTACCATGTCACTTGAGTAGATCAGTTATTATAAAGTTTTATCACTTCCCTGGAGAGTTCGTAACATTGTCATAAATAGAGAAGCATTTGTAACAATGAAGAGTTTATTTAGATTTATTAATCCACAACAGGCAGACAATTACAGAAGTTACAAGTCTCTATAGATGCAAAACCACTGGGAGAATTATTCTCTCTTTCAAAACTGTCATGCAACATTATTGATGTTATCAGTAAATTTAATAACTACTTAGGATAGTGGTCGGCAAACTCATTAGTCAACAGAGCTAAATATCAACAGTACAACGATTGAAATTTCTTTTGAGAGTCAAATTTTTTAAACTTAAACTTCTTCTAACGCCACTTCTTCAAAATAGACTCGCCCAGGCCGTGGTATTTTGTGGAAGAGCCACACTCAAGGGGCCAAAGAGCCACATGTGGCTCATGAGCCGCAGTTTGCCGACCACTGATTAGGAGATCCAAGATAGTGGCCGAGTAGGTGGATGCTACACTCACCTCTTCCCAGGACCAATTAAATTACAGAACAAAAATCCAGAATAACTTTGCTGAAGACTAGCTGAAGAGAAGTCTTATAACCAAGGATTTAGAGAAGCAACATCAAGACTGATAGGAAGGGTGGAGACAAGAAAAGGGCTGGCCTTACACTTACGGGGTCAGCTGAGATTCACTCTGAGAAGTGTGGGGTGTAAATCCCAAGCCAGGTTCCTCAGCCCAGAGCATCAGAGCCTAAAAAAGGTACCCACATAACATCTGGCTGTGACCAGCAGCCGAGTTTCTGTTCACCAGAGAGAGAGACAGTAGTGCACTAGAGACACAGGCACCCTCTTAATGGGATAACACACAAAATTTCATTCACAGCCAGTCACCCAGGGCTCCAGTAGAGGGAGGGCAGAGTGGACTAGAATCATGTGAGGTGAGATTGGGCATTATGCTCTGGGGAGGAAGCTGAAGGAGACAGCTGCCAGCATCTCTATACTGAGTCATTCTCCCATACCGCAGGCATCATATTTCTTGAGTGGAGCTCTCCCCTTGTGTTGCATGAGCCTGGGAGAAAGCAATAGTCTTACCATCTGGACTCCCTCTCACCCCACCCTGTTAAGCCTACACCCTGCTGAGGAGTACAACCAGGAGACTGAGCCTAACACTGGCTGCCTTGGGACTTTTGATGAAAGGCCTCTGGGCTTGGTGCTAGTAAAAGCTGGCCTTGGTGCATAGCTTGGTCCTTCCCATGTGTACCCAGGCCCAGCTTGTTGCTCCAGACAGGTTGCCAAGGGCCAGTCACAAATAACATCTTAACATTGCTACATACCCTCCCAAGAGGCCCAGAGCCAACACACCCAATGGCCAGCTTCAAACAATGTCAAAGAAGTTTCCAATAAGCTTCACAAGAAGTGTATCCAGAAGGAAATATTGGCAGGCACCATACCCTGCTGAGGCAAATTCCACTTTGTGTGGTCAACACCTGCACAGCAGCTTGTACACATCGTCATAGTTGAGCCTCTACAGTCAGCCAGCCTGAGAGTCCATCCCACACACAAATGGGCCAATAGCAATCAAAACTCAATTACAAGAGGAGGGCCCACATAACCCACACAAGGACCATTCCTGGAGCATCCAGCTCAGGTGATCAAGGAAACTGCACTGCTGGACCCCACAGAACACCTACTGCATAAGGCCACCCAATGAAGATGAGTAGTCCTAGAAGATCTATCTGATACATAGAAACAAACATAAAGATGCAGCCAAAATGGGGAGACAAAGAAAAAGGCCTCAAATGAAAGAACAGGAGAAATCTCCAGAAAAAGAGCTAAAAGTAATGGAGGCAACAATAGGTTGCATAAAATAGAGGATCCAGTTTGGAAGACAAGTTAGAAAAAAAACCAACCAATCAGAGCAGCAAAAACTAAAAAGAATTCTTAGAAAATGAGGCTATGCCCTGGCCGGTGTGGCTCAGTAGGTTGGGCATCAAGTCATGCACCAAAAAGTTGCTGGTTCAATTTCAGGTCATGGCACTTGGGCTCTGTCTCTGGTAGGAGGCATGTGGGATGCAGCTGATCAATATTTTGCTCCCATATCAATATTTCTTTCTCTCCCTCTCCCTTCTCTCTCTAAAAATCAATAAAAATATTTTATTAAATGAGGGACTTTTGGGACAACATGAAGTGTAACAACATCCATGGTAGGGGTACCAGAAGGAAGAGAGAGAGAGAGAGAGAGAGAGAGACAGAGAGAGAGAGAGAGAGAGACAGAGAGAGAGAGAGAGAGAGAGAGAGAGCAAGGGGTCAAGAATCTATTTAAAGAAAAATAATGACAGAAAACTTCCCTAACCCGATGAAAAGAAAAGACACACGAGTACAGGAAGCACAGAGTCCCAAACAGGATAGACCTAAAGAGGACCATATCAGGACACATTATAACTAAAATAGCAAAGGTTAAAGACAAAGAGAGAATCTTAAACCTACCAGACCTGAGGCCCTGAACCTAACCTGTCCCCTATACCTGGGCTCCTGAGCATTAAAGAGAAGAAATCAACATGATATAGAAGAATGTTAGTTACATGCAAACAAGTGGTTAGAATAAGATGGAACTTGGAGACATTGTAGAAAATAGGTCTAGGCAAAGTACCGAAAATTAGGAGTCACCAGAGATTCGGAAATTACCGAAAAATCGGTACAGCGGTCTGGTAGGGTTAAAAGCCACAAGAGAGAGACAGTTATCTGTCTTAAGGGAGCTCCCATAAGACTATCAGCTGATACCTCAGCAGCAACATTTGAGGCCAGAAGAGATTGGGATGAAATATTGAAAGTAATGAAAGCAAGGACCTACAATGAAGACTATCTCAGCAAGTCTATCATCCTATATAATAAAAGCCTATCATGCACATTGTTCCCTCATGAGTTTGACTGCTCGCTGTGATGTGCACTGACCACCTGGGGGCAGCACAGAGCATGATGGGTGTTGGCGATGCAGTGCTGGCAGCGGGCGGCAATGGAGGTGCTGCCAGCCCCGAATGGCCCCGACAAGAGCAGGACCATGGTGGGATGGTGGAGCAGGTGAGAGGGCAGCACCAGGCCAAGGCAGGTGCAAGTGGAGGCCTGATCGCCCTGCCGATCATCCTGAAGACGATTACCAGCGGCAGCAGGGGGTGGGCCTCTGCTCAGCTCCGAGGCACTGAGGGAGCTGGGTGGGGGACCCGGTGGCCCCAATTAATCGCCCCACAGGCGGGATGGTGGAGCAGGTGAGGGGGCAGCGCCAGGCCAAGGTGGGGTGCCAGGTGGGCCTGCGAGGGTGGGGTCATGAGCTGGGGCTGTGAGCATGGGGGCGCAAGCTGGGGCCCGATCCCTACAGGCCACCCCGAGGGACCCCACCCATGCACGAATTCGTGCACCAGGCCTCTAGTTTAAAATTAAAGGAGAAATAAAAGCTTCCTAGGCAAGAAAATGCTAAAGGATTTTGTTCCTACCAACCGCATTACAAGAAATGTTAGAGCTTGCTTTAAGAAGAAGGAGAAGAAGAACCACCACCAGAGGAATATAGCTAAAAGAATAAAATGGCAATAAATATGTACTTATCAATAATCATTTTAAAAGTAAGTGGCTTGAATGCTTGAAGCGAAAGATGTAGGGTAGCTAAAATATAAGAAAACATGACCCATATATATCCTATCTATAAGAAACTCACATAAAAATGAATGATACAGGCTAAAAGTAAAGGGATGGAAAAAGATACTACATAAAAATGAAAAAGAGCTGGAGTAGCAATACTTCTATCTGACAAAATAGAATTTAAACCCAAGGATATAGTAAGACACAAAGAAGGACACTATATAATGATATATCCAACAAGAGGATATAACCTTTGTAAACATTTATGTACCCAACATAAGAGCACCTAAATATGTAAAGCAGATTTTGATGGTCATAAAGGGAGAGATTGACAGTAGTACTGTCATAGTAGGGGATATTAACACCCTATTGCCCTCAATGGATAGATCTTCCAGACAGAAAATCAGCAATGAAATTGCCTTAAATGACACACTATATTAGATGGATTAATTGATATTTTCAGACCATTTCACCCAAAAGCAGCAGAATATACATTCATTATAACTGCACATGGAACATTTTGTAAGATAGACCACATGTTACTACACAAAACAATTCTGAGTAAATTTAAGAAGATTGAAGTCATATCAAGCATCTTCTCTGACCATAATCATATGAAACTAGAAATCAATTACAAGAAAAAAAACTGAAAAACACACAAACACCTGGAGACTAGATAACATGTTATTAAACAATGAATGGGTTAACAGTTTGCACAAGTAAGAAATCAAAAGATACATTGAAAAGAGATGGAAATGAGAATACATCAACCCAAAAATATGGGACACAGTGAAAGCAGTCCTAGCAGGTAAATTCATAGCATTACAAGCTTAGCTCAAGAAACAAGAAAAATCTCAATCCAGTTTTACATGTAAAGGAAGTTGATAAAAAAACAACAATAAACCAAGCCTAAAGTAAGCAGAAGGAAGGAAATAGTAAAGATCAAAGCAGAAATAAAGGAAAGCAGCAAAAAGGAAGGAGTAAAAAAAAATCAATATAAAAGATTAATGAAACAAAGAACTGGTTTTTTGAAAAGATAAACAAGGCCCAGCTGGTGTGGCTCAGTGGTTGAGCATTGATCTATGAATTGGGAGGTCATGGATCAATTCCCAGCCCTGACACATGCTTGGGTTGCGGGCTTGATACATGATGGGGGAGGGTGCAGGAGCTAGCCAGTCAATGATTCTTTTATTGATGTTTCTATCTCTCTCCCTTCCTCTTTGAAATCAATAAAAATATACTTTAAAAAAAGACAAGATTGATAAACCTTTAACCTGTCTAATAAAAAAAAAGAGGACCCAAATAAATAAAATCAGACATGAAAAAGAAGAAGTAACAACTGACACCACAGAAATATAAAAGATTGTAAGAAAATATTATGAACACATATTTGGCAACAAATTGGACAATCTGGGCAAAATGGATAAATTCCTAGAAATATATAATCTTCCAAAACGGAATCAGGAAGAATCATCATAGAATCTGAATAGACAGATTATAGCTACTGAAATTGAAGCAGTAATAACCCCCCCCCCCAAAAAAAAAGGTTCTGGACTGATGGCTTTACCAGTGAATATTACAAAATTTCAAAGAAGAAATAACACTTATCCTTTTCAAACTGTTCCAGAAAATACAAGAGGAAGGGAGACTTTGAAACTCATAAGGCCAGCATTATCCTAACTCCAAAACCAGATAAAGATACTACAAAGAAACAGAATTACAGGCCAATATCCCTGATGATCATAGATGATAAAATCCTCAACAAAATATTAGCAAATCAGACCCAGCATTACATTAAAACTATCATACACCATAATCAAGTGAGATTTATTCTGGTGATGCAAGGTTGTTACAATACCCACAGTTTAATAAACATGATATACCACATAAACAAAATGAAGGATAAAAAACAAAGGATCATATCAATAGACACAGAAAAAACATTTGATAAAGTCCGGCACCCGTTTGTAATAAAAACTCAGGAAAGAGGGAATAGAGGGAACATAGAATCAAACTGGCTTCCTTTAGCACATTAAAGGCTATATATGGCAAACACACAACCAACATCATACTCAATGGGGAAGAACTAAAAGCATTTCTTTAAGATCAGGAACAAGACAGGGAAATCCACTTTCACCACTCTTATTCAACATAGTACCAGAAGTTCTAACTACAGTGATCAGACAAAAAGAAATAAAAGGCATCTAGATTGGAAAGGGGGAAATAAACCTGTCATTATTCACAGATGACATGATATTTTACATAGAAAATCTTAAAGTCCACCAAAAAATTCACTAGATTTAATAATTCAAAAGAGTAGAAGGATACAAAAATATCCAGAAATTGGTGGCATTTTTATATACCAATAATGAACTATCAGAAATGGAAACTAAGAAAATAGTTCCATTTCCAGTTTCTTCAAAAAGAATAAGATGCCTAGGAATAAATTTAACCAAGAATGTAAGGAACATGAACTCAGAAAAGTATAAGACACTAAAGAAAGAAATTGAAGAAGATTCAAAGAAATGAAAGCATATATCATGTTCATGGATTAGAAGAATTAATATAATTAAAATGTCCATGCTACTTGAAGCAATCTATAGATTCTACACCATTATTATCAAGATACCAATGATGTCCTAGCCAGAGTGGCTCTATTGGTTGAGCATCATCTTGCACACCTAAAGGAAGCCAGTTTGATTCTAGGTCAGGGCACATACCAAGGTTGTGGGGTTTCAAACCTCCTTTGGGGCACTTATGGGAGGCAACCGATGTTTCTCACACAGTGTTTCTCTCTTTTCTCCCCTCTCTTCCTCTTCCTCCCTCCTCCTTCCCTCTCTCTTGGGTGAGGATTTTAAAAAATATACCAATGGCATATTTCACAGAACTAAAACAAATATCTCCATAATTTATATGGAACCACAAAAGACCCTGAATAATAACAATATTGAGAAAAAAAATTAAATTTGGAGGAGTAGTGCTCTCTGATATCAAAGTATGCTACAAAGCCATATTAATCAAAATAGCATAGTACTGGCATAAAAACAGACATATAGATCAATGGAACAGAAGAGAGAGATCCTAGAAATAAACCCAAGCTTTTAGAGTCAAACTAGAGGCCTGGTGCACGAAATTCGTGCACAGGGGGTGGTCTCTTCAACCTGCCTTGCACCCTCTCCAATCTGGGACCCCTCAGGGGAAACCAGCAGTCGGACATCCCTCTTGCAATCTGAGACCGCTGGCTCCTAACCACTTGCCTACCTGCCGCCTGATCGCGACCTAACCGCTCCCTGGCCAGCCTGATGGCCCCCAACTGTACTGTCCTGATGGCCCCCAACTGCCCTCCCCTGCCAGCCTGATGGCCCCTAACTGCCCTCCCTGCCGGCCTGATTGCCTCTAACTGCCTCTGCGTCAGCCCCCACCACCGTGGCTTTGTCCAGAAGGAAGTCGGACGTCCAGAAGATGTCTGGTCACCTGGTCTAATTAGCATATTACCCGTTTATTAGTATCTATACTAATATGCTAATTAGATCAGGTCAACCGGACATCTTCCTGATGCCGGATAAAGCCATGGTGGTGGGGCCAAGGCAGAGGCAGTTAGGGGTGATCAGGCAGGCAGGCAGAGGCAGTTAGGGGTGATCAGGCAGGCAGGCAGAGGCAGTTAGGGGCCATCAGGCAGGCAGGCAGAGGGGTTAGGGGCTATCAGGCAGGCAGGCAGAGGCAGTTAGGGATGATTAGGCAGGCAGACAGAGGGGTTAGTTCTAATCAGGCAGGCAGGCAGAGGGGTTAGGGGTGATCAGGCAGGCAGGCAGGCAGGCAAGCAAGCAGTTAGGAGCCAGCGGTCCTGGATTGCTAGAGGGATGTCCAACTGCAGGGATGGGGCCTAAACCAGCAATCGACATCCCCTGAGGGGTCCCGGATTGGAGAGGGTGCAGGACAGGCTGAGGGACCCCCCCCATGCACGAATTTCATGCACTGGGCCTCTAGTAGATAATATTTGACAAAGAAGGCAAAAACATAAAATAGGGGGTAAAAATAGTCTATTCAATAAATGGTGCTAGGAAAATTGAGCAGATATGTAAAAAAAATAATTAGTCCACCTTCTTACACCATACATAAGAATAAACTAAAAATGAATTAAAGACTTAAATATCAGACTCAAAACTATGAAAATCTTAAAAGAAAACATAGACTGTAAAATCTTGGACATTACTAATAGCAATATATTTTCTGATATATCTCCCTTGGCAAGGAAACAAAAGAAAAATAAACAAATGGGACTCTATCAAACTAAAAAGCTTTGCACAGCAAAGGAAACCATCATCATGGACATAGACCACAGTGGTAAATGCAGGGTAGGAGTGCAGAGGGGAGGTTGAGGATATTGGAGGGATAAGGGGTAATGGACAGAGACTTGACTTGGAGTGGTGAGTAATAATAGTGTACAGATGATGTGTTGTAGAATTGTGCACCTGAAACCTTTATAATTTTGTTAACCAGTGTCACCCCAATGAATTCAATAAAAAAGGAAAAAACAGTTTAGAAGCTGAGTAATATATCTTTTTAAAAAATATATTTTATTGATTTTTTTACAGAGAGGAAGAGAGAGGGATAGAGAGTTAGAGACATCGATCAGCTGCCTCTTGCACTCCCCCTACGGAGGATGTGCCCACAACCAAGGTACATGCCCTTGACCGGAATCGAACCTGGGACCCTTGAGTCCACAGGCCAACGCTCTATCCACTGAGCCAAACCGGTTTTGGCATGAGTAATATATCTTTTATGTAATCTAGATCCTATTACTGAGAGTTTGCTATTCCATTGAAACCAATATAAGCGTTATAACATTTTAGTAGTGTTCTGAAGCTTTTTAGTAAGCAAACTACATCTAGTAGTTTTCTTATCTAAGAGGGAATAAGCATCTGTAAGTAGCCATTTATATCCATGAGAATTTACAAACAAAACTATATCCCTGCTCCTTTCTGAGATTCTTAAGAGAAACTTATATTTGGAAGAACTTAAGTTTTCAGTACAATTTCAGAAAATGTTGGTTATAATTTTTAGTAATAAGGTTCAATCAAATGGGACACTTACACTTTCATGTCACCTTATTTGGATACTCTGCCAAAGAGTATCACCTCTTTGAGATTATACTTCAGCCAGCTTACTTTAGTTAGTTTACAAATTTTGCCGTATTGTGGAGTGAGTTTATGAAATTTATACTGTGTTTCATGATCAAATATACAAAAAAAGGGGACATATGTAATATTTTCAACAATGAAGATTTTAAAAAATAAAAGAATATGGTGACCTCAGTCCCACAACCATAAGGAACTAAAATTTGCTAACATCCTGAATGAGCATGTAACGAAATTCTTTCCTAGGGGTTGGCCAATATGATAACTGTTTTGAGATACCCTGAGCACAAACCCAGTCATGTGCCATGCTTGAAAGTTTGACCTACAGAATTCTGAATTAGTAAATGGGTGTTTTAAATCACCAAGTTTGTGGTCATTTGTTATGTAGCAATAGAATACAAATATACGAACAATTCAATTAAAAATAAATAAATAAATAAATAAATAAATAAATAAATAAATAAATAAGATTTTAAATTTATTGGCATAAATATTCCCTTATACTTTAAAATCTGGAGACTCTGTACTGATATCACTTCTCTTATTCCTGACATTGGTGATCTGTGTCATCTTTTTTATCATGATCAGTTTGGCTGTAAGTTTTTCAATTTTATTGATCTTTTCCTCTTAATAAGAATCTGATTAAAGAGAAATAAATGGACAATATGAATATTTATAGAAAGGTAGAGGGAACAGCACTTGCACAGTCCCTGAAAGGAGAATAATTTGGTGTTTTCATAAAGAATAAACTGGAAGTGGCCAAAAGAGGAATCATGGAAAACAGTTCTGAGACTTACGCAGTAATATGGATCAGAAAAAGATAATGATAGCTTGGACTGCTTATAATAGCTAACAAGATGTGAGAAGTGGTTAGATTCATAATATATTATGAGGTGAATCCAATAGCACCTACTGATGACTTATGGAGTGATGAAGAATAGCCACAAATAATGCTTAGTCTTAGGCCTGTGGTTAATGGTAGCTTTGTGAAATAGGAAAGATTGGAAGGAGCAGATTTCAGCTATTGTGGGGGAAGTGAGATGGAGGAGAGGCCTCAAGAGATCTGATTTATACTTATTGAACATTTTGAATGATTAGTTGACTCAAATGAATTTTTTCTTTTGTATATATTTTCTCTTTGCTTAAGTTATCCAGGAAATTCACTCTTCATCGTGTAAAAATTGTCTGTCTAATGAAAGCACTGTATAGGAGATATTCAAGGTAAAAGAGACAATGTTTGACAACTACATATAGTTTCTAATAAAACATTAAAGTTGTAATGTACTAGGAAATAGAAGAAACAGATAAATATGTAAATCTTTTTGTGCTAAAGACATTGGAGTGCAGTGATTAGAGTTAGGTTGTACCTTATGTTAATAAACCTAATAACGAAATATTCTGTTTAAAGGTAGTGTATACAATGTAACCAAGATGAATTTCTTTAATGAGATCAAAATAGAGAATTCAGAAATTTGTTGTTCTTTTGTGAACTTCTTTGTATATAAATTAGATATTTGAGGTGACTCCGGAAGATTAGGCCCAGAATTCCAGACCTGCTTTAAAACAGACCACAAAATAAGTTTAGCCCAAGTAGAACTGATAGAACCTATTTGGTGTCCTTTGTAATAGGTCCAGAGGATGACTAACTTCTAGAGGTAGAGGCATTCAATCTGTAATTTTGGAAAATGATACACTAGAGCGAAAGCACTATGCTCTCCTCGAAAATAGTCTCAGAGAATTTGGCTGAAGTATTAGATTATCTCTTTCTTGATTAGAGTAAGCCTCCAAGTCAGGGTAAAATTCTTTCAGTCGTAAACTGAAGTAGAATTGTAATAGAATACTTTATGAAACAGAGGAAGTTTTAAATTTACATTTTTATTTCAGCAAACTGCTGTATAAAATACAATAAGCATTCAGTTTGAGCATTCCTCTGAGGACAGAGACCTTTTTTGTGTTACTCGTTACTATATTCTCAGCATAAGCACAGTGCGGCTACTCTGATATTTTTCTATATGAATATGTAAATTAATGAAACCGCAAATTAGAAAGTGTGGTTTATTTTGTGATTTTTTTCTTAAAACGTGTTTCTTCACTAGAGGGTGCTGTGTAAGCATGTTATACTTTTAAGTGTTCATTTTTTTATTTGCTATGAGATTGGATTTTAAATAATATGATTTATTAAAAGCTCTTATTTCTCTTTTTGCCTTCAAAGCAATACTGATGGTACTGTTATTCCTGAACTTGAGTAACTATTAATGGAAGCATTAACACAAACGTTTCTTTTCTTCCTCCTCCTTAGGAGACTTATGACTCCAATCATGTATGCTGCACGAGATGGTCACCCTCAGGTTGTTGCTCTCCTTGTTGCTCATGGAGCAGAAGTTAATACCCAGGATGAAAATGGTTATACTGTGAGAATCCATTGTACAATGTCCCTTTTTATTTCTAAGACATTGATATCTTATAATTATTAGTATTAGGCCACAAATACTTTTGAAATAAAAGTTACAGAAGGGCTAGGATATAATTGTGTTTTGATGAAGAAAAGCAACAGCTGAAATATAAAAAAAGGAATTTTCTGTCTCTCTTGGCCCTCACCATTGACAAAGAAGCTGTAACACACAAAACCTGGGCTCCAGAATACACTTAGAATTCTTTTTTTACACAACACAGTTCAGTAATTGGCAGATAAACCATTTTATTATATAACATCACTTGAGTGTGTAAAACATTTCTCTTATAAAATCACTGAGTACTGGAAGTTTGCTTTGCAATTACAACTTTGGAAATATGTTTACATTAAATTGTGAAATGAAGAGATTGCATCACTTCATTAATTAACTATGTTTACTTTTTTATTGTTTACTTTTTTATTTTATTTGTTGTTCTTTCCCTCTCATATACAGTCCCTCTTTTTAAACAATGTTTTCCTCCCCGCCTCCCACTTGTCCAGGCTTTAACATGGGCAGCACGTCAGGGTCACAAAAATGTAGTTTTGAAGTTGCTTGAACTTGGAGCAAATAAAATGCTACAAACCAAACATGGCAATACACCAAGCGAGATTGCAAAAAGAAATAAACATCTAGAGGTATTCTTTTATATATTAAACTAAATTTTCTATGGCATGTTATGTTGTCATTTGTATTCTAGAGTAAATGCTGAAAATTAAAGCTCTGTGAAACTTCAAGAAGAAATTTGTAGTTTTTCTTCTAAGCTTTGAAAATTTGAGGACTTTTAATTAGTTTATTGCATTATTAAATCTAGGGCAGTGGTCGGCAAACTCATTAGTCAACAGAGCCAAATATCAACAGTACAACGATTGAAATTTCTTTTGAGAGCCAAGTTTTTTAAACTTAAACTTCTTCTAACGCCACTTCTTCAAAATAGACTCGCCCAGGCCGTGGTATTTTGTGGAAGAGCCACACTCAAGGGGCCAAAGAGCCGCGTGTGGCTCACAAGCCACAGTTTGCCAACCACTGATCTAGGATATGTGACACTGAAATAGAATATTAAAGAACATCAAAGAAAAATATGAACATGAAAGATTATTTTGAGTTTTAAATTGTTTCTTAAAGTGAGATTTAATTTTGTATTTTGGTTAATTATGAAGCATAACCTTGAATTACTAAAAAGTTAGATTTTAAATCTAAGGAATTTCCCATATGGAGTTGGGATGTGTATACATTTAGCCATCCTTATTACATTCTTCCTACTTAACCATGTATTTAAAGTACTACCTTAGTACTCAATCTGAGTTACTTAACAAAATGGAATTTTTCATTTTGTTTTATATTGTATGGAAAATATTAATGACTATATTCTTTTGTTTTTACTATTTTTAATTAGATGTAGTTTTTTTCTGATTATTTTAGTTTATTTATTTTTTAAATATATTTTTATTGATCTCAGAGAGGAAGGGAGAGGAAGAGAGAGGTAGAAACATCAATGTTGAGAGGGAACCCTTGACTGGCTACCTCCTGCACTTTGAACCAAGCCCGCAACCCAGGCATGTGCCCTTGCGCAGAATCGAACCTGGGATCCTTCTGTCTGCAGGCCGACACTCTATCCATTGAGCCAAACCAGCTAGGGTATGGTTATTATTTTAATCAAGGAAATATTTGCTTAATTTTTAAAAAAATTATTCTTAGGATAGTAAGTTGTGAAAGTTCAGTCTCTCACCTTGGAGAAAAATTCTTTCTAGATATAAAATAATCACGTTTAGTTTCTTTTAAGTGTAAGTAATAGTATATAATATTGTTAACTATATTTGAATGGCTCAACTTTTTTCAGATCTTCAGCTTTCTTTCTTTGACTTTAAATCCATTGAAAGGAAAGCTTCAACAGCTAACTAAAGAAGAGACTATTTGTAAACTATTGACAACGGATTCTGATAAAGAAAAAGATAGCATATTTAGGTAAAAACCTTTTTATTGTTCAACACAATACCTATAATTCAGTAAAAATTGTGCATGGTTTTATTACTTCTAGTAAATGTGATATATGATATCTTAAACTTATAAGCATTTTTTAATATCACTTAGAAATGTCTGGTTTCTAAGTGCTTTATTCTCCAGAATTTTAGAAAAGTTTTATATGTGTATATTGACAGTAATGAGGATAATTTTTTGACTTTATATAAAATATCCACAATAAAATTTATTCCTAAAAGGTTCTAAGATTATGTTTTTGTTAGTGCTCAGTTTTTTTGAACACTAAGTTTTTAGCAGGTTTCTGATTTTATAAGCTAAATTAAAAATACATAATTTTTTTTTTCTGAACACCATTGTTCAGTATAGGCCACAAAATTGTTATCTATTTATCCACATTTAAAATTATTATTAAATTCTTACTTCCTGCAGTTAGAGTTTTTCATGTACAAGATCTCACAAGGAATATATATATATCAGCAGTTATTTTCATTCTTAGGAAAGATTATCTACATTTTACTATCACCGTTTACTATCACATGTTTACTTATATCTTTACTCAAGAAACCTATCTTATTCCTGATATAACATAGATCTGTTGTGTAAATATACAAATATATTTTACATATATTTATTTTCACTCATTCTTTCTCTGCATTATAAATACTTATTTGTTGTTTGGGCATTTATAGTATTTTTCTGAAATTGACACTGCTATAAATATATATAGTTCATATACAGCATTTGGAGACCTGGAAGTATTTTTACATGGTCTTGGACTTGAACATATGACAGATTTATTAAAGGTAAGACATTGTATAAGCTACAATAAATTACTTATGTATATTTGTTGGTTAACATGACATTAAATATCCATAAACATGCATATGAAAAAGTCCCAAATGCACTTTTCTCTGTAATTTGTACTTGTAAGCATTTTGAAAATTGGTACTTAAACGAGTTTCAAAAATTTGTACTTATAAGCATTTTAAAAATTTATTATTCTAGAAATTTATGTAAATTTTCTGGCTGGATTAAACAGCTTTTACTGCCTAAAACTTCACAGAAATCTTGCTTGTACATCTAAGTCCTTAGTTTGTTTTTTTTAGTTGCTAATCTTACTGCATAGAATATTAGAAGAAGCATTATTTTAAACCAAACAAACCTGGGATCAGATTCTTGCTTTAATGATTATTAACTGAAATATGTTACTTAAATATCTTTTTTTCATGCCAATGATAATACCTAATGTAGGGTTGTCATAAAGATTAAATTCATATGCCATCCACTGTTATAGGTCCTTTAGGCATGAATTATGGGGTTTGAATAGATGATAATTATAAGACAACTAGAGGCCCGGTGCACGGATTCATGCACTGGTGGGGTCCCTCAGCCTGGCCTGCACCCTCTCGCAATCTGGGACCCCTTGGGGATGTCAGAGAGCCGGTTTCGGCCCAATCCTCGCAGGCCAGGCCAAGGGACCCCACCGGTGCACCCTGACTTGATGTTTTTCTATGCTTTTCTGAGTGTATATTAATTCCTCTTTTATTTTCAAACTAGAGACCCAGTGCACAGATTCATGCACCAGTCAGGTCCCTCAGCCTGGCCTGCAGGGATTGGGCCGAAACCAGCTCTCCAACATCCCCCAAGGGGTCCCAGATTGTGAGAGGGTGCAGGCCAGGCCAAGGGACCCCACTGGGCCTCTAGTATGCATATAAGATCTTTGGTTAATCTCTTTCCGCCCTCCTCTGAGATTCATCAGTCTGTTCCATGTTTCCATGTGGTATTTGCTCCTGCACTGAGCGTCTGCCCCCTGGTGGTCAGTGCACATCATAGCTACTGGGTCAGTTAGGCTTATAGAGAGAGAGAGAGATTAACTGATACTGAAGGATTAAAGCACTATTTATGATAGGCTGTCCTTCAAAATATGTACATTCTGTTGGGTAGTTCAGAATTAGACTTCCTTGTACAATCCTGAAACTTCTTGAGATATATTGAGTAAAACTAAATGTTATTGATGGTTTAATGTGATACAAATAGAAATTTTAAATATTCATAAAACATAATTTCTATCGATTTTATAGAGTAAATATAAATTGTTTTTGAATCTGGAAAACTAGCTATGTATATTTTTAAGGTAATTATAGATATTATGACATTCATTACTATATACCTGGTGATATAATTCTGTACCTGCATAATCCTATCACCTCTAGAAAGTTGAAAGTTGTTTAGGAAGGTAGTATGTAACTAACTTATGTACATGTGGCTACTTCCTCTTCTACTGTTTTATTTATATTGAAAGGTGGCATTCTTTTTCCTTTTCTACAGGAAAGGGATATAACTTTAAGACATCTTTTGACCATGAGGAAAGATGAGTTTACAAAGGTAGTATCAATTTCAAAAACCGCAGACATAATCTTTCATATTTCTAAAATTGTAGATGGAACCTTTTATTTTCTATTTTAAAGATCCTAGGCTATAGACCATGAGTGATATTTTGCTAAGTTTTTGATTATATATGATTATAGATAACCAAAATCTTCTGTTATGGCGATAAGTTGTTTTAAGAACATTTAAAATCTTAAGAGTTGTTTTTTTATTTTGATTATGACATTTCAATTAAAACGCCTTCATTTCTAAATATAAATTAAAATTTTAAAACAGGTTACTTAGAAATAAGAGGTGTTTTTTGTGTGAGTGTGAACATGTGTCATCCAAATACTGCCTTTTGCTGGATTCTCACAATGGTCAAGACCTGTTATTTCATCAACTGATATTATTAAGCAACAATTTGAAAATACTGTGGGAAATATAAGAGTTACTTTAAAATTTTAAAAAAATATTTTACTGATTTTTTTTTTTACAGAGAGGAAGGGAGAAGGATAGAGAGCTAGAAACATCAATGAGAGAGAAACATCAATCAGCTGCCTCCTACACACCCCCCACTGGGGATGTGCCCGCAACCAACGTACATGCCCTTGACCGGAATGGAACCTGGGACCTTTCAGTCCGAAGGCTCTATCCACTGAGCCAAATCGGTTAGGGCAAGAGTTACTTTAATAAATAGGACACTTAAAAAGTAATGATATTTCTGAAATATTGGAACACATTGGCATAAACACACTGGGAACTTGAAATCTTTAGTATCACTGAATATCAAAATAAACATACTAATTAGCTCAATCCAGGAAAGAAAATTTAGTTAATACTAAGGGTAGAATACAAACATAAAGAAGACAGTTCTCATGTAATCACAGATATTTCAAATAATATTTTGAAGGAAAAAATTGTATTACTGTGGTTTTTTAGACTATATGTTAAAATCTAGTCATTTATTTTTAGAATCCATCACAACTGTTATGTATTGTAAAAAATTCACTAAAGTTACTACATATCTAAGTATTTTAATGATGTAAGCTTCTTAGTCACAGTTACAAGCAAGTAATATTTTTCCAGTGTTATTTTTTCAATATGTATCTTTTTTCAAGATATGAATTAATCAAGTAGAAAAATTCTATAGTAATTTTGAATATTATTCATGTGTGACTATCTTATTGCACCTTGAAATTATATGTATTTAGAATGGAATTACCAGTAGAGATCAACAGAAAATTCTGGCTGCTCTTAAAGAACTAGAAGTAGAAGAGATAAAATTTGGAGAATTACCTGAAATAGCAAAGTTGGAAATCAGGTAAAATTAACTTATTGGTTTACATTAATATTGTTTAGAACCAACTGTTCTTTTTTTTTCACTTTAATTTTGATAATGTTTCAGTCATTTTACTTGATGGCATCATTTCCCCAGATAGTTCATTTTGTAATACTGTGTTCTAAAATGGGAGATACTTTATAAAGTCGATTTTGAAGTTATTTTACCAAGATGCAAAACAATGTATCTTCTTGTTAACTCACATAAAAACATTTTTTATTTTTTATTGCATTTTGTTAATTGAACTATATAAGAGATCTCATGCTTTTCATAATATAGCTCTTACTCTCTTTAAATTATTTTAAGTGTCAAATTGAAAATACAAGGAAATGATATTTTCACTTAGGGCAGTGGTTCTCAACCTTTCTAATGCCGCGACCCTTAATACAGTTCCTCATGTTGTGGTGACCCCCAACCATAAAATTATTTTCGTTACTACTTCATAACTGTAATTTTGCTACTGTTAATGAATCGTAATGTAAATATCTGTGTTTTCCAATGGTCTTAGGCTCTATAGCAGCAGTTTTCAACCTGTGGGTCGTGACCCACAGGTTGAGAACCACTAGCAGGGTCGCCTAAGACCATCAGAAAACATAGATATTTATATTACGATTCATTAACAGTAGCAAAATTACAGTTACGAAGTAGCAGCAAAAATAATTTTATGGTTGGGGGTCACCACAACATGAAGAACTGTATTAAAGGGTCGCGGCATTAGAAAGGTTGAGAACCACTGATTTAGGGCAACAAGAAAGTGTTTCTTATGTAGCTCAGCTCTATCTTCAGCTTTATTCTGTAAGAAATCGTTATTAATATACTAGTAGCCCGTTTGCACGAAGATTCGTGCAATAGACCTTCATTCACCTGGCTGCCTGCACCAGTTTTCTGCCGGCACCAGGGACCCAGGCCTTGGCTGTGGCCACCGCCTTCTACCTTCTTTCAGGGTCCCGGCTTGGCCCTGGGCGGTGGCCTTGGGCTCCGCTGCACCCCAGCATCCCTGTGACCCGATCGCAGGAGCGAGCCGACCCCCCAGGTAGGCTCGCTCCTGCCATCGGAGTAGGCACCCCGCTGGCGCCCAAGGCCGGGAAAGCCTCGGGCGGCTTTCCCGGCCTTGGGCTCTGCCGCACCCCAGCTTCCCTGCAACGGTTTCCTGGTGGGCGTGGCTTGGTTGGTGGGCGTGGCTTGGGCGTAGCGAAGGTGCGGTCAATTTGCATATTTGTCTATTATAAGGTAAGATAAAGTTCATTTTCAGTATTATAAATTTGTCACGCACTGATTGTTAACATTAGTAATCCAAAATCTATTTTGAAAATAATATTTGATTTTATTAATGTACTAGAGGCCCAGTGCACGAAATTCATGCATGGGGTGGGGGTGACCCTCAGCCCAGCCTGCACTCTCTCCATTCTGGGACCCCTCGAGGGATGTCCAACTGCCCATTTAGGCCCGATCCTACCACGGGCAGCCAAATATCCCTCTCACAATCCAGGACTGCTGGCTCCCAACTGCTTTCCTGCCTGCCTTCCTGATTGCTCCTAACCGCTTCTGCCTGCCAGACTGATCACCCCCTAAGCACTCTCCTGCCAGCCTGATTGATGCCTAACTGCTCCCCTGCCAGCCTGGTCACCCCTAAATGCCCTCCTCTACAGGCCTGGTCCTCCCCAATTGCCCTCCCCTGCAGGCCTGGTCCCCCCAACTTCCCTTCCCTGCAGGCCCCAACTTTCCTACTCTGCTGGCCTGGTCACCCCTAACTGCCCTCCCCTGCTGGCCTGATCGCCCACAACTGCCCTCCCTTTCAGGCCTGATCCCTCCCAACTGCCCTCCCCTGCTGGCCATCTTGTGGTGGCCATCTTATGTCCACATGGGGGCAGCCATCTTCTGTGTTGGAGTGATGGTCAATTTGCATATTACTCTTTTATTAGATAGGATTATGGAGTAGTAAAAGCTTTTAACTTTTATTTGAAACAATTATAGGAGCCCCTATGTACTCTTCATCCAGTCTCACCCAATGTTAATATCTTGCTTAACAAGATATTAAAATATCAAAATATCAGAACCAGAAAACTGATATTGTTATAGTCCACATAGCTCATTCATATTTCACCAGTTACACAAGTACTCATTTGTATCTATGTATATAGCTCTGTGCAATCTTACTATATAACTAGAGGCCTGATGCAGGAAATTTGTGCAAGAGTAGGCCTTCCTTCCCCCGGCTTCCCTCTGGCATCCAGGACCCAGGCTTCCCTCAGGCCACCGGCAGGCACTCGGGACCCGGGCTTCCCTTGCAGCCCCAGCTTCGTCTGGAAGGTCGTCCGGAAGGACGTCTGGTCTAATTAGCATATTGTGCTTTTATTATTATAGAAGATAGAAAATAGCTTCATGCACCTACTTTCATAATCAATACACCTCACATACCATTACCACAAGACTCCCTCATAGTACCCCTTTATAACTATACCTCTCCCTCCCTTCTTCCCTAATCCCTAGCCACCCAATAATTTGTTATCTATTTTTATAATAATGTTATTTCATGAGTATTATATAAATGGAACCATGCAGGACGTATCCTTTTTCAATTGGCTTTTTTCAATCAGCCTAATTTCCTTGGGATTCACTCAAGTTATATCCTATCCTATCTAATAAAAGAGTAATATGCAAATTGACTGTCACTCCAACAAACAAGATGGCCGCCCCCATGTGGTCAAAGATGGCTGCCCCCATGTGGACACAAGATGGCCACCACAAGATGGCCTGCAGGAGAGGGCAGTTAGGGGTGACCAGGTCTGCAGAGGAGGGCAGTTGTGGGCGATCAGGCCAGCAGGGTAGGGCAGTTAGGAGGGACCAGGCCTGTAGGGGAGGGCAGTTGGGGGTGATCAGGCCTGCAGGGGAGGACACTTGGGAGGGACCCAGGCCTGCAGGGGAGGGCAGTTGGGGGCAACCAGGCTGGCAAGGGAGTGCAGTTAGGGGTGACTGGGCCGGCAGGGAAGGGCAGTTGTGGGGGACCAGGCCTGCAGGGGAGGACAGTTAGGGGCAACCAGGCCTGCAGAGGAGGGCAGTTAGGGGTGACTAGGCAGGCAGGGGAGCAGTTAGGCGTCGATCAGGCTGGCAGGGGAGTGGTTAGGGGGTGATGAGGCTGGCAGGCAGAAGCAATTAGGGGCAATCAGGCAAGCAGGCAGGCAGGCAGGCAGGCGAGTGGTTGGGAGCCAGCAGTCCTGTATTGTGAGAGGGATGTCCGACTGCCCATTTAGGCCTGATGCCACTAGGATTGCGCCTAAATGGGCAGTTGGACATCCCTCAAGGGTTCCCAGATTGGAGAGGGTGCAGGCTGGGCTGAGGGGCACAAACCCCCTACCCCCGTGCACAAATTTCGTGCACTGGGCCTCTAGTAAAATATAATACTTACAAATTCAGTAGTATTATCACTAGTTAGTCTGCCTAAAACTAATAATGCAACTATGATAAACACTGAACACATGAATAATAGATTTCCACATTATTTTAAAATTTAGAGGTTTTTCAGGAAAAATATAAATGATCCAGGTTTTTTTTAGAAAACTTAATTACAATGTTAAATTATTTTCCTTCCTCTTAATATACCTCTTTATAACAATAATTTACGTTTTCAAAATAATGCCTCATAATTACTTCAAAATAGCATTTAAACACATTGTAAAGGATTTCAGTTGTGAGGAATTAAAATCAGCAAACCTTGAATTACTTTGTTCATTTTCTTTACTTATTTAATTTATTGCTTTTATGAAGGAATATTCTAAGTTTTACATGCTAACTTGCAAATTAAATGTTTTAATATAACTTATTTGTGTGATGGCAGAATTGCCTGTACAAATTTATTTTGTGGATTTAATACACTTAAAGAATGTGCAGAATACTGAATGGTTTACTTATTAAAACTGCTGAATTTAAAAACAAAACAAAACTGGAAGACATATATTTTAGGAATTTGACCTTGTTATTAAATCACAGACTCTGTTTATATGCTGTTAAGGAAAAGGTTTTACTTCCCATTTATTCAAAGTCATTCTTTAAAGAAGAAATTAGTCATTAAGTCATAAGAAAACTAACAGCAAGAAAAGTTGAACTGATTGATTATAATCTTCTGATAATGTGATTTTAACAATTTAGCTACTGATTTATTTAAGATACTTTCTTCTGTGTTGTAAATTTTCTAAAATAGTATCTCCTACAATAACACATGCACAGTACACTTATTTATTCTACACTTAGCCTTAGTATGTTTGCAGATTTATAGAATGTATTTTATAAATATTAATAACTATTATATTACTACTTTGAGATATTTTGAACAGCAGTAGTTGTTTTCATTCATGTCTTGACATTTTCAACAATTTCTGTCTAGACCTTTTCTCTGAGCTATCTGACATCTACTTAAATTTATCAAAGGCATCTCAAAAATATTTTCATTAAGAAAACTCTTTCTTCTCCAAAAGGAAAAATCTGTATACATACAAAATTTTATGTAAAAATATATTATTCACATCTGTTACTTATAAGCTTTCTAAAATCAGGAATCTACATATTTAACAGGGGAATTGTTGAATTACATTGCATCAATATAATTATTTTATTGTGTCATTAATATTATTTTGAGATTTAATGTCATGGGAAAATACTCAGAATAAGTATAAAAAGCACAATATAAAATGGAGTGTGAAGTATAGTTCTAGTTATATATATGCATAAGAAAAATACTGGAAGAAAATGTGTACTATAAGAAAATATTTGAAAGAAAATAGTATCAGTTATTATATTTGAATTAATTTTGACTCATTCACATAGATGGCTGTTGTGTTGGCTGTTGTCATTTTTTTTTTTACTTAACATTGTAGGGGAAAAGAGGTCAGTGCCCCTGACTAAATAGTCAGGTATTACATGTTTTAAATTTTCTTATGGCACACCAATTGAAAATTGCTGTCATATGTGGATGTGTCCATTAGTATCCTACTTACTCTTCTCTACTTGAACTTTCATGTTCCTTTAAACTACACCACTTCTCAAATAAGCTTTCTTATACAAAAATCTGATTTTCTACTTTTCTATTTAAATTCCTTTAATAACTCGTACCTTATAAAGAAGATAAAATTCAGTTCCTTAGCATGTCACAAAAGTTCCTTAAATAAATGGTTAGGTCTATCCTCTTTCCTTACTACTTTCCCATAATTGTGCTTTAGTTATATCTTGGTGACCTCTTACTCTCATACTTATGCACCTGCTATTCTCTCCATCCATAATTCCTTCTCTTCCTTACCTTTATTACTTTCTCTTCCTTCCTTACAAACCTATTCTACTGCTCCACACTCAATTCAAGTTACCATCTCTATGAAGCACTACTAATTCCCTATTCCCATTATACTAAGTTCATTATTTCTGTGTTTTAGATGCCTCCTCTATAAACTTAGGTTAACAACATCTACCTTAAAGGAGTTGTTATGAGGAATTAAACAAATAATAAATGTAAAATAACTAGTGCAGTGCCTTTAGATAGTACTCAAAATCGGTCCTCTAACACTCCTTCATTTAACTCTGTGAATAATGATGTTATAATTGAACTAGAGGCCCAGTGCATGAATTCATGCACTGGTGGGATCGCTTGGTCTGGCCTGCGGGATCAGGCTAAAACCGGCTCTCTGACATCCCCTGAGGGGCCCCAGATTTTGAGAGGGAGGTTCTCGGGTGACACCCCCCGGAATCGGGCTCTCTCCTCTCTGGTGCTGGGTGCATCACCTGAGAACCACCGCTGCCAAGTGACCGCAGCTCGGCAGCTCCTGTGTTGAGTGTCTTAACCCCTGCTGGGCAGTGCACATCATAGCTACTGGCCAGTCTGCCGGTCGCTTAGGCTCTTATCCTACCTAATAATAGACAAATATGCAAATTGACCGCACCTTCGCTACGCCCAAGCCACGCCCACCAGCCAAGCCACGCCCACCAATCAGGACGAGTATGCAAATTACTCCAACAAAGATGGCGGCTAATTTGCATACCAAGACAGCGTAGAAAGAAGCCAAGAGCTGCAGAAGGGAGCAAAGCTGCAGAGAAGCAAGCAAGCTGGGGGGAGGAGAAGGGAGGAGCAGAGGCGGGGCCTGGGGAGAAGGGAGAAAAGCAGGCAGGCTGGTGGAGAAGGCGGGGCAGGGGAGAAGGGAGGAGTGGAGGCGGGGCCTGGGGAGAAGGGAGGAGCAGAGGCAGGGCCAGGGGAGAAGGAAGAAGAGCGGGCGGGCTGGCGGAGAAGGGAGAAAAGCAGGGGGCTGGCGGAGAAGACAGGGCGGGGGACAAGGGAGGAGAGCAGGCAGGGCGGGGTAGAGTGCAGCAGGAAACCCTATTGCAGGATTTTTCCTGCAACGGGAACGCTAGTATATATATAGATACTTGCCTCTCATTCTGAACTTGGAGATCTTCAAGATTAGAGATTTGGTTTACTTCGTATATTCAATGTCTTTTTCAGTTTCTGATACATATTAGCTATTCTATGAATACATTTTAGAGAATATAGCAAATATGACTAGACACTGAGTAGCACAATAGAATGAAGTAAATGGCTTACATGTGTGATTCCTGTTTGTTTCCTCTTTTTAGTGGTGATGAGTTCCTCAACTTTCTTCTGAAATTAAACAAACAATGTGGCCATTTAATAACAGCTGTACAGAATATCATTACTGAGTTGCCTGTAAATTCTCACAAGGTATTCTACAAAAGTTAAGTGAAGAAAAGTATGAATGCTGAAGAACATTTCAGATAAGTCTATGATAATTAGTAATAGCATTGATATGTTAAAATTGTATTTTTATTCTAAAAAATCATATAAGATCTCAATAAGTAAATGTGTTTACTATTACTCCTTTACATACTTATTAATTGAAAAACTTTTGTGTGCTAGTCCTCAAGAAAAGTCAAGACTAAAAATTAAACTGATCTGTTTATTGTACTTACTATTTGTTCTAAAGGGAATTTAGAACAAATTTAAAATATAAAGTGACAGGAGACCCAAGTGGAAGTTGAAACAAAACATTGTTGAGTGTTATTAAAAACCATATCAAGCCCTAACTGGTTTGGCTCAGTGGATAGAGCATTGGCCTGTGGAGTAAAGGGTCCCAGGTTCGATTCTGCTCAAGGGCATGTACCTTGGTTGTGCGTACATCCCCAGTAGGGGGTGTGCAGGAGGCAGCTGATCGATGTTTCTAACTCTCTATCCCTCTCCCTTCCTCTCTGTAAAAAATCAATAAAAATATATTTTAAAAAACAACAACCATATCAATATATAAGGTGTTTTACCCTGACCAGCTTGGCTTAGTGCTTGAACATTGGCCTATGACCCAGGAGGTCATGGTTCAATTCCCTATCAGGGCACATGCCCAGGTTGTGGGCTCAATCCCCAATATGGGGCATGCAGGAGGCAGCCGATCAGTGATTTTCTGTCATCATTGATGTTTCTCTCTCTCCCTCTCCCTTACTTTCTGAAATCGATAAAAATATATTTGAAATACATATATATATGGTGTTTTAACGAAGGAAGTTTTACTTTTTTAATCTTTTTTATTCTTTAATTACAGAAGACATATCCTATCTAATAAAAGAGTAATATGCAAATTGATCATCACTCCAACACACAAGATGGCTGCCCTCATGTGGTCAAAGATGGCTGCCCCCATGTGGACACAAGATGGCCACCACAAGATGGCCAGCAGGGGAAGGCAGTTGGGAGGGACCAGGCCTACAAGGGAGGGCAGTTGTGGGCTATCAGGCCAGCAGGGGAGGGCAGTTAGGGGTGACCAGGCCTGCACGGGAGGGCAGTTAGGGGTGACCAGGCCTGCAGGGGAGGGAAGTTAGGGGCAAACAGGCTGGCAGGGGAGCTGTTAGGCATCAATCAGGCTGGCAGGGGTGAATAGGTTGGCAGGCAGAAGCAGTTAGGGGCAATCAGAAAAGCAGGCAGGTGAGCAGTTGGGAGCCAGCAGTCCTGGATTGTGAGAGGGATGTCCGACTGCCCTCGAGGGGTCCCAGATTGGAGAGGGTGCACGCTGGGCTGAGGGACACACACCCCCATGCATGAATTTTGTGCACTGGGCCTCTAGTATTATTATATTTATTTCAGGTGTACACCCCAGTGATTAGACATTACATAATTTAGTGATCATCACGATAAATCTTGGACCCATCTGACATCATTCAAAGTTGCTAGACTATTATTAATGATACTGAGGTCCAGCGCACAGAATTGTGCAGGGTCCCTAGGGCCTAGCCTCCTGAGATCAGGGACATCTTCTGCCCGTTAGCCAGTCCCCAGGCCGAATGCTGCCTCCGCCACTGGACTATCAGGCCGTTGGGATCACCAGCTCATCCCTGGCTGCTCGGGGGCTCAGGCCTGCAGGAAAGCAGGCGCCAGCGACTTCACCTCCATGCGCGTGCGCTGGGCCGGCTGCTTATGGAACACGCTGCCCGCTTGGGGCCCCTCACGTGGGCACTGTTGATGCCACTGCTGCCGCTGGGGCTTGAGGCGCTGATGGAAGGTGCGGAGCTCACCTGCGACCTTCCCACCCTGTTGTGAACAGCCCCAAGCGGGCAGTGCATTCCATTAGCAGCCGGCCCGACGCACACACATGGAGGTGAGGTCACTGGCACCTGAGCCCCTGAGCAGCCGGAGATGAGCTGGTGATCCCAATGGCCTGACAGCCAGCCCGGTCCTCCCACCACCAACCCCGATTCCCCCATTCACCATCGCTGATCCATTGGAGCCTGTGGGCCGGAGGCAGGGACCAAGAGGTCAGCCGTTCAGCCCACTCGCCAGTCCCCAGTCCCTCGTTGCCCTGCTCAATGCACCTCATGGTGACCGGTCGTTTGGCGTCACAGTCATCACGAACACTGGCTTTTTATATATATAGATTCCTTAAGCTGTACTTTACATCACCATGGTTATTCTGTAACAACCAATTTGTACTTAATCCTTTCACCTTTTTGCCCCAACTCCCAACACCCAACACCACCTCCATCTGGAAACCATTAAAATGTTCTCTATGAGTTCATTTCTGTTCTGCTTATTTATTTTTATTTTTAGATTCAATAGATAAGGATTTATTGTCACTTTATTCATATTTTTTATTTTTGGTACAGTTATATCTTTTAACCCTTTGCACTCGCTTGCTTTTTTCTCGATTCCTTTATTCTAATGCTAACCGTGTCGAGTCACACTTGACATCTGAGTGCAAAAGGTTAAAATTTATTTTTATTGTTGAGAGTATTACAGAGCTCCATTTTCTCCCCTTTGCTACCCTCCACCCGGGTCCTCTCCCAACACAGACCTTCATCGCATTATTGTCTGTGTCCCTGCATTATGCATATCTATCTATCTATGTATATAAAAAGCCCGCAACCAGAATGCCAGAACGACAGAACAACCAGTTGCTATGACGACCACTGCGGCCAGCGAACCGGCCTAATGGCGGGGGTGGGGCAATATCCCGCAGCCCCTTCCCCCAGCCAGCCCCACTCCTGATCGGCCCCCACCACCCTGATCAGCCCATGGCCCCTCCCCAAGCCAGCTCCGTCCCCCACACCAATCAGGGATGGGGCTGGCTGGCCAACCTCCACAGCCCCTCCCCTGGCTGCTGACCTCCAGTTGCCCCCCCCACCCCATTCAGGGATGGGGCTGGCTGGCCAACCTCCACAGCCCCTCCCCTGGCTGCTGACCTCCAGTTGCCCCCCCCCACCCCATTCAGGGGCAGGGCCGGCCAACTCACCACCCACAGCCTCTCCCCACACCCAGCCCCACCCCCATCGGCCCCTCCACCCCAACTGGGGATGGGGGCCACCAGCCAATTGCTCTCGGCACCTCCCCCCAGCCGGCCCAGCACTGAACGGGTCCTGATCAGGGCTGGCCAGCCAACCTACTGCTGTCTCCTCCTCCCGACAGGCCCGGCCCCGATCTGCCTCAATTGGGGCCTGGCCGGCTGGACCCCACCCAGGCACAAATTCGTGCACTGGGCCTCTAGTATGCATATAAGTTTTTTGGTTAATCTCTCTCTGTCCCCTGAGAACTATCTATTCCATGTCTCTGGACCTAGTTTGTTCATCAGTTTATTTTGTTCATTAGACTGCACATATAAGTGAAATCCTATATAATAAAGAGGTAGTATTCAAATTGACCATCACTCCAACACACAAGATGGCCAGCAGGGGAGGGCAGTTGTGGGCAATCAGGCTAGCAGGGGAGGGCAGTTGGGGGTGATCAGGCCTGCAGGGGAGGGCAGTTAGGGGGGACCAGGCTGGCAGGGGAGGGCAGTTAGGGGCAATCGGGCCGGCAGGGGAGGGCAGTTAGGGGCAATCGGGCCAGCAGGGGAGCAGTTAGGTGTCGATCAGGCTGGCAGGCAGAAGCAGTTGGGGCAATCAGGCAGGCAGGCAGGCGAGCAGTTGGGAGCCAGCAGTCCTGGATTGTAAAAGGGATGTCCCAGATTGGAGAGGGTTCAGGCTGGGCTGAGGGACACACACCTGCCGCCCCCCCCCCCCCCCCCCCCCATGCACAAATTTCGTTCACCGAGCCTCTAGTCAAGTAATATTTGTCTTTTTCTGACTGGCTTATTTCACTTAGTATAATAATCTCCAGTCCATCCATGCTGTCTCAAAGGGTAAGAAATTATTCTTTTTACAGCTGAATAGTATTCCATTGTGTAAATGTGTCACAGTTTTTTTAATTCACTCTTCTACTGATGGGCACTTGGGCTGTTTCCAGATCTTAGCTACTGTAAATAATGCTGTTATGAACATAGGGGTGCATATATTCTTTCTGATTGGTATTTTGGCATTCTTAGGCTATATTCTCAGAAGTAGGATCACTGACACTTCCATTTTTTAATTTTTTTAGGAAACTCCTACTGTTTTCCCACCAGCTGTGTATTAGAGTTCTGTTTTCTCCACATTATCACCAGTATTTGTTGTTTGTTGATTTATTGATGGTAGCCATTATGACAGGTGTGAGGTGATATCTCATTGTCATTTTAATTTGCATCTTTCTTTTTTTATTAAGGTATTATATGTGTATATATCTTACCATTGCCCCCCCCTAATTTGCATCTTTCTGATGATTAGTGACATTGAGCATTTTTTCATATGTCTCTTGGCCATCGGTATGTCCTCTTTGGAGAAGTGTGTATTCAGTTCCTTTGCCTATTTTTTATTAATTGGATTGCTTGTCTTCCTTTTGTTGAGATTATAAGTTCTTTATATATTTTGAAAAATAACCCTTTATTGGATATAGAGGGTTCTTTTTGAGGAAGGTTTCTTTTGCTGCACAGAAGCTTTTTAGTTTGATGTAGTCCCATACATTTATTTTTTCCTTTGTTTCTCTTGTCCTTAGTGATATCTCGATAAAAATTCTATGTGAGATGTCTGATATTTTGCTGCCTACATTTTCTAGGATTTTTATGGTTTCTTTTACAGTTCGTGACTTACATTTAAGTCTTATACTTTTTGAGTTTACTCTTGTGTATGGTTTAAGTTGATGGTCTGGTTTCATTTTTTTGTATGTATCTGTCCAAATTTTCCCAGCACCATTTATGGAACAGACTGTCTTGACTCCATTTATGCGCTTGCCTCCTTTGTTGAATATTAATTGAGCGTAATGGCCTGGGTCAATTTCTGGGTTCTTGGTTATGTTGCATTGTTCCATATGCCTGTTCTTGTGCCAGTACTAGACTGTTTTGATTACAGTGACTTCGTAATATTATTTTATATCCAATATTGTGATCTCTCCAACTTTGTTCTTCTTTCTTGAGATTGTTGTGACTATATGGGTCATATAAATTTTTGGAGTATTTGTTCCATATCTGTGAAATATACTGTTAGTATTTTCATAGGAATTGCATTGAATCTATAGATTGTTTTGGGTAGTATAGACATTTTAATTATGTTAATTCTATCAATCTATAAACACGGTATATTTTACTTGTTTCTATCTTCCTCTGTCTCTTTTTTCAATGTCCTGTAATTTTCTGAGTACAGATCTTTTACCTCCTTGGTTAAGTTTATTCCTAAGTATCTTATTTTTTGTTGTTGTTGCAATGGTAAATGGGATTATTTTTTAGTTTCTCATTCTGAAAATTCATTATTGGTGTACAAAAATGCCATCAATTTCTGCGTATTAATTTTTTACCCTGCTGCATTGCCAAATTCATTTATTAAATCCAGTAGTTTTATAATGGAGTTTTTAGGTTTTTTTATGGACAGTATCATGTTATCTATGAATAATGAGAGTTTACTTCCTTTTTTTCCAGTTTGGATGCCTTTTATCTTTTCTTCTTGTCTGATCACTTTGGTAGGACTTCGAGGAACAAGTGAGCTAGATCCCCACTAGGGGCTGTGACGAGAAGCAGCCAGTCAATGATTCTCTCTCATCATTGATGTTTCTATCCTTCCCTCTCCCTTCCTCTCTGAAATCAATAAAAAAATATTTTTATAAAAAAGAGGTGAAAGTGGACGTCCTTGTCTTGTTTCTGTTCTTAGGTTAAATGCTTTCAGTATTTGCCCATTCAATATGATATTGGCTGTAGGTTTTTCATATATGGCCTTTATTATGCTGAGATATTGCCTGTAATCCCTCTATTCCCACTTTACTGAGAGTTTTTATTGATAATGGGTGTTGAGCCTGGCCAGCATGGCTCAGTGGTTGAGAGCATCGACCTATGAACCGGGAGGTCACGGTTCGATTCCTGGTCAAGGGCACATGCCCAAGTTGCAGGTTCGATCCCCAGTAGGGGGGCTTGCAGGAGGCAGCCAATCAATGATTCTCTCTCATCATTGATGTTTCTATCTCTCTGTCCCTCTCCCTTCCTCTCTGAAATCAATTTAAAAAAAAAAAAAGTGGGTGTTGGATTTTATCAAATGTTTTTTCTGCTTCTATTGATACGATCATGCGATTTTTGTCTTTCAATTTATTTATGTGATGCATCACATTTACTGATTTGTGAATATTGTACCAGCCTTGCCCTGGAATAAATCCCACTTGATCATGGTGTATGATCTTTTTAATATATTGCTGGATCTAATTTGCTAATATATTGTTGATCTTAGTATCTATGTTATCAGATATATTGGCCTGTAATTCTCTTATTTTGTAGTGTCATTCTTAGGTTTTGTAATTAAGATAGTGCTGGCCTCATAAAAAAAGCTTGGAAGTGTTCCTCCTCCTGGATTTTTTGGAATAGTTTGAGAAAGATAGGTGTTAGTTCTTTGAATATTTGGTAAAACTCCCCTGTGATGTCATCTAGGCAAGAGATTTTATTTGCTGGGAGATTTTTGTTCTTTTTGTTTTTTTAATTATTGCGTCAATTACATCAGTTGTTATTGGCCTACTTAGGTTTTCTGATTCCTTCTGATTGAGTTTTGGATGATTGTGTATTTCCAGGAACTTGTCCATTTCGTCCATGTTGCCCAGCTTGTTGGCATATAGTTGAGTTGTTCATAGTCTTTTCTTACAATCCTTTGTATTTCTGTGGTGTCAGTCGTTATTTCATCTCTTTTGTTTCTGATTTTATTTATTTGGGTCCTCTGTCTTTGTTTCTTGATGAGTCTGGCTAGCTATTCATCTTATTTTATTTTTCAAAGAACCAGCTCTTGATTTTATAGATTTTTTTGTATTGTCTTATTAGTCTCAATGTCAGTTATTTCTCCTCTGATCTTTATTATTTCCTTCTATTTCCTCTGGGCTTTTCTTTTTGTTCTCTTTTTATTTCTTTTAGTTGTAGGGTTAGATCGTTTATTTGAGATTTTTCTTGTTTCTTCAGGTAGGCCTGTAATGCTATGAACTTCTGTCTCAGGACTGCTTTCGCTGTGTCTCATAAATATTTAGGTTGTTGTATATTCATTTCCATTTGTTTCCAGGATGTTTTTTATTTATTTCTTGATCTCATTTGTAACCCAATCATTGTTTAATAGCTTACTATTTGGCCTCCATGTGTTTGAATGTTTTTGAGGTGTTTTTTTTATTGTAGTTGATTTCTAGTTTCATGTGGTGTGACCCAAGAAGTTCCTTGATATAACTTAAGTCTTCTTGAACTTGTTAGAGACATATTTTGTGTCCTAACATGTGGTCTATCTTTGACAATGTCCCAATGCACTTAAGAATAATATTCTGCTGCTTTGGGATTAAATGTTCAGCAAGTATCAATTGAATCAATCTGATCAACTGTGTCATTTAGGTCACTTTTTCTTCTTTTTTTTTTTTTTGGTCTAGAACATCTATGCAGTGATATCAGTGCAGAGTTCAGGTCCCCTACTATGACTGTTCTGCTGTCTCTCTCTCCCTTAAAATCCTTAATGAGTTATTTTATATCTCTACTAGAGGCCCAATGCACGAAATTCGTGCAAGGGGCTTGGCCCTCGCAGCCCTGGCTGCCTCAGCCCTCGCAGCCCTGGCTTCATCCGGAAGGTCGTCTGGACAGTTGTTACATTGTCAGGTCTAATTAGCATATTAGCTCTTTATTATATAGGAGGATATATATTTAGCTGCTTCTTTATTGGGTGCATATATGTTTACTAGTGTTTCTTTGTCTCCTTATTTTGCTAGCCTCACTGTGTTAGTTTTATTTATTAGGTAGAGCTTTTACATCTCTCAGGCTTCATAGAGTGGCCTAATGTAGTAGGTATTCCTCTCTCTCTAAAATAAAGTAAAAACATCTCTCCCTCTCCCTCCTCTCTCTCTAAAATAAGTAAAAACAAATACAAAAGAAAAGAGAATTAGTAAAAATAGAGTGGGGAAAAGGAAAACAGTAAAAAAGAAAGAAAAAAGTATAGAAAGGTAAAAAGAAGTGGAAGATTAAGCAAAAGAAAAAACAGAATAAGAAAAGGAAAGAGGCAACTAAGAAATATGAAAGAGAGGAGAAAAAGGGAAAAGAGAATAATAATAATAATATCAAAGCAATAAAAAAGAAAAATTAAAGATAATAATGAAAAAACAAACACCAAAAAAGTCAATATGTGAAGTTTGTCTCAGCAGATTTGAGTGCCTGCTAGGATTTCCCTTTCAATCCTACTCTTCTGTTATCTGAGGCTAACTTTTTTGTATGCGTATTTTAGGCCTCCCTGGTGGTACTTTTGTGCTAACCAGTCAGAAGCTGTCCAAGTTGGCCCTCCGTGCCCTTTTCAAAACTTTGGAGCAATCTACAGCTTATGGCTGCCTCTCCTGGGCTTGGCTGCCCATGGGAGGTGCCAAATTGAGCTCCAGTGCTGGTTTCTTAGCACGGGACCTATAGGGTGTCAGCAAATGTTTAGACTTCAGGGAAGAAGGTGGTTGTGTACCAATATTATTTCCCTGCCCTTGGTTGGGTGAAGTCCCTCTTAGGCTATGGGTGTCTGCTGGAATCCAGGAGTTTCTGTTAGCTCTCCTGTAACACGGAAGTACCAGCCAGTTTCCCTGTAAAGTGGGGGGAGTGTCCCCACCCCAAAGCCGGCTATTGATGTTCCCTGAGACGACTGCCCCTGAGACTGCTGTCTTCTCGGCAGGAATGGAGATGCAGGGTTGCTAGATCCCAGAGGGTGCAGTGAGTGGGATTCCTTAGGGTAGGGTGAGCTGTATATCAGGAGGCTGGGTGTTAGCCTTTCCCCAGGCTTCTGCTGTTGAGAGGGGCTTATGCCTCTAAGGAAAAATGGTTGCTGTGATATGGGGGTTGGGGCATGGCGGGGAACTCAGCACAGGTATCCCAGCAGCCACCTTCCCTGTGACTCTCCCTAACTCCTTCTACCCCTGTCTCTCCTTAGGTAACTCTAGTCTGCACTGTCATCCCTCTGCTGAAACCTAGGGGAAATGTCTGGAACAGAAGTACTGTGCACCAGACCTTTAAAGAAAGTGGCTTTGTCTCTTAGCAGCTCAGGTTGCTGCATGGGCAACTGTTCCCAGCTCTGGCTGTCTGGGCTGGTGAGCCCTGCCTGGTGTCCATCTCCTCTCCTGCTGGGGCAGCCTTCCTCCCTCTTGGCCCAGCGCTCCTGATATCTGGGCCAGCACCTCTCACTTTCCCGCCCTTCTTACCAGTCTCGAGGTGGCTTCTGCCCTTCCTATTTAAATGTCTTTTCTTCAGGCAGTCTTCAACTGGTATTTCATGGTGAATATTTCCCAATTTAGTTTTAATTACAGTTTATTCTGGGAGGAGGTAGGAGAAAGATCCACCTACTCTGCTGACATCTTCTAATTCTCTCTCAGTGCCTATTGTTCATATTTTTCATCTTATCTTTTTTTTCTTCTTAAAAAATACTAACATTTCATATAATACTGGTTTGGTGGTGACTAATTCCTTTAGCTTTCTTTGTATGGGAAGCTCTTTATCAGTCCTTCAAATCTAAATGATAACTTTACTGGGTAGAATAATCTTGGTTGTAGGTCTTTGCCTTTTATCACTTTGAATATTTCTTGCCAATCCTTTCTGGCCTGAAAGGTTTCTGATGAGAAATCAACTGCCAGTCTTATGGAATCTCCTTTTTTGATTACTAACAGCTTCTCTTTTGCTACTTTTAAGATTATCTCATTGTCTTTAATCTTTTGCATTTTAATTGATGTGTCTTGGTATGTATCTCTTTGGGTTCATCTTGTGTAGGCCTCTTTGTGCTTTCTGGACTTGTGTGTTTATATCCTTTACCCGGTATGGGAAGTTTTCTGTCATTATTTTTTCAAATAAGTTTTGAATTTCTTGCTCTCTCCTCCTTCTGGCAGCCTCATGATGCAAATGTTAATGAAGTAAACCCTTGATTTTGTGGACCTCAATTTAATGGACTTTGGATTTAATGGATAAAATTTCTAGTCCATATGTCATATGTGAAAATTAACACCCTGTTAATTTTAAAATGTTTTTTACCAAAATTTGCTCATAATTAAAATAATAGGTACATTTTTGTTAATTCACTGTTATTTTAAACAAATTTTAACAAATAGACCATATTTTGGAAAAACACTGTAGTAATTTCACTGACATACATAAATATTATATATCTACAATTATAGTCTATATATATTTTTTAAAAATATATTTTTGTTTCAGAGAGGAAGGGGGAGAGACAGACAGAAACATCAATGATGAGAGAGAATCATTGATTGGCTGCATCCTGCATGGCCCTTACAGGGAATTGAGTCCACAACCAGGGCAAGTGCTCTGACTAGGAATCGAACTGTGACCTCTTGGTTCCTAGGTGGATGCTCAACCACTGAGCCATGCCTGTCAGGCTATAGTCTATATATTTAATTCTGAGTCACCACTTGTAAACAATGTTTGCAGAATGATTAGCACATGATCACACCACTTTGTCCGTGGTAATTGGTTCTGTTGTCCCATGGCATTACTTTCTGCAGCAGTTTTAATGTGCACTAGGCCACGCTCCAGCTATGTGTATTTGTTTACTTGCGATGATTGGTGAATTCATGGAGTTAGTTGACCTATTCAGTATACATTAAAAATTTTTGTAATGCATATAGGAAACTTGTCTGTGAAATTAAACTTTTCATACATTTTTTTTAAAATATATTTTATTGATTTTTTACAGAGAGGAAGGGAGAGGGATAGAGAGGTAGAAACATCGATGAGAGAGAAACATCGACCAGCTGCCTCCTGCACACCCCCTACCGGGGATGTGCCCGCAACCAATGTACATGCCCTTGACCGGAATTGAACCTGGGACCCTTCAGTCCACAGACCGACGCTCTATCCACTGAGCCAAACCGGTTTCTGCAAACTTTTCATACATTCTTAATTTTAATTACACAAACATGTCTATGTAAGTAAAAACCGGTAGACTAGTTTGTCAATTTTTTAACATACACATTTGGAAAACCTATTTTATTACATAATGGACTTTCACTTATAATGGATACCTCCTTGCTCAAATTAATCTGTTATATCGAGGTTTTACCATATGCTTGAAGTGGTCTCATAGGCTCCTTATATTCTCTTCATTTTTTGGAGTCTTTTTTCTTTTTCTGTTCTGATTGGGTGTTTTTTTTTGTTTCCTTATATTCCAAATCACTGATTTGATTCATTCTCAGCTTCATCTATTACTCTACTGTTGATTCCCTGAAAAATTGTCTTCATTCAGTTAGTGTATCCTTCATTTCTGACTGTCCTTTTTTATGCTATTGAAGTTCTCACTAAGTTCATTGAACATCCTCATAACCAGAGTTTTGAATTCTGCATCTGGTAGGTTGCTTGTTTCCTTTTTTTCTTTTTTAGTTCTTTTCCCATAGTTGTTTTGTTCTTTCATTTGAGACATGTTTCTTTGTCTCCTTATTTTGCTAGTGCCCCTGTGTTAGTTTCATTTATTAGGTAGAGCTGTTACGTCTCTCAGGCTTCGTAGAGTGGTCTAACGTAGTAGGTATTCTGTAGGGTCCAGTGGCACAGCCTCTTTGATCACCCCAACTGGGCACTCAAGATGTACCCCCCATGTGTGCTGTATACATACACCCTCCTCTTGTAGTTGAATCTTTATTGCTATTCACACATTAATGGGAGGTATTTACCCCTAGACCAGTCAGCTGCAAGGACTTCCATGACCACTGGCCACTGACCTCTGACCACCGTGGAGGATCAGCTGTGCTGGAGCCCACCCCACTGAGCAGAATGTATTCATTGGGGCTCTGGTGCCTGCTGAGTCCACTCATTCAGTGTGTTGCTTGTGGAGGTTATAGGGTGGTGGTGTGTTGATGCTGTCTGAAGCTGTACTGGCTCTGAGGCCTCCCTAGAGGTGCAGGCCACAGACAGCTGCTGCCAGTGTTCTGCCTGGGTCCACCAAGCATGAGCTATAAAGCAATCTGCAGATGGCTGGTGCCTGTGCTGTGCTTAGAGGTACCCAGGAGAGGCCAAGCTGTTAACTAAGGCCAGCTGTGGCTAGTTCTGGGCCTAGGGCCACTTTGCAAGAGGTACAGGGCTCCCTAAGGCCAGATGCTGCTTATTTGTGAGATTTTAGAAAAATCTGAAGCATGAACCAAGATAGATCATTCGTTTGGAAAAGCCCCTGGAAACAGCTTGGGTGGGCCCCAAAGTTGTGTGGAGCAGAGTCTCAGTGAATTACTAGAGTGGAGCAAACAGGTGAGGCAGGTTGTTGGAATCTCGGATCTGGTGCCTGCCTACTGGCTCTGTGGGAGGTGGGCTCATCAAAGGAATAATAACCTCTGCCAGCACTTCTCTCTGGGATAGAGCTGCCCCTCTAGCTCTTGCCCTAATGGTGGACAATTCAGTTCTTCCTTCTATGTCTTTTGAGCTGCTGCCCCAGAGCTGGAATTCAGAAAGAGTGAGTCTCAGTAAGTCTGTATGCAGATCCTTTAAAAGGAACTATCTGGGATTTCGACAACTCTGTCCCCCTCATCCTCCATTCCAGCTTTTAATTTTTTGTTTTATTTTTTATTGGTTTTAGAAAGAGAGGAAGGGAGAGAGAAACATCCATTTGTTGTTCCACTTATTTTATGCAATCATTGGTTGATTCTTCCATGTGTTCTGACCAGGGATTGAACCCTCAACCGTGGCATGTCAGGACAATGCTCTAAGCAACTGAGCTACCCCACTAGGGCCCCTGCTGGTTTTTGCAGGGTCTTCTTTTCCTGGCACTGACCCTGGGCTGGGGGGCCTGGTGTGGGCTGGGATCCCTTGCTCTCCTCAGCAGGGACCTGTGCAGCCAAGATATCCCTGCCGATTTTTGCCTGCTACACCTGGATGTAAGACCATCCCATATGAGTCTCTGCCCCTCTTACTAGTCTCCATGTGGCTTCTTCTTAAACTCCTAGTTGAAGAATTTCCATTCAGCCAGACTTCAGGCAGTTTCTAATGTTGGTTGTTCTGTAGTTTAGTTGTAATTTTGATATGGTTGTGGGAGGAGGCTGGAAATTTTAAATAGAGAAAGTGTAAGTGACCCATAAAAGCAAACTTGTTTTGTAGAATTTTTTTTATGTGATTTGGCTTTAGTTTTATAGCTTTTTACTATAAAGTGAAAACATTTTAATGTACTTGTTTTCCTTAATTTTTATAACACCAATATGGGAATCATGTCATTCTTCAAACTTTCATCATAATTTATTTTTCATAAATATTTTATTACTAATATTAGTCTCCATAAAATTATTATGTACTACATGTATTTAGTAAATTCATCCACGAAACTGGGTTTGACTATTTATATAATGTTACTGACTTCTTTTTGGTGTTAGGATTTATCCTGAACAAAAATGCTTTTCTGTTAAATAATTTAATGCTGTATAATTTTTGTGGGTATGACGTTGTGAAAGTTGTTTTCTATTATTTAACATGCAACTTTTGAAAATATTGACAGATAGTACTTGAATGGGCTTCTCCTCGGAATTTTACTTCAGTTTGTGAAGAACTGGTTAGCAATGTTGAAGATTTGAGTGAAGAGGTCTGCAAACTAAAAGACTTAATTCAGAAGGTATATATTTAGCATAAAAATGGGGAAAATAATTTGCAGGATAGTATGTTAGACAATGAAATAATTCTGACAAGAGCAACTTAAGCTACCACTAAACAGTTGGAAAGAGACAATTTCTAAAGGAAGAAGTATACATAGGAAACAAATTTTGTCGCTCATCAAAGAAATGCAGACTAGAAAAACAATGATAGATTATTTTCATCTTTTACACTAGCAGGGATTAGTGCATTTACCCATTTCTGGCTAGAGTTCACCAAGCTGATAGTTTCATATGAGACAAGTGTCACAATCCCTTTTAGAAACAGTTTGACAAGATGTGCTAAGAACCATAAAAATACTTGTATCTTTCAATAATAGTTTAATGAATCCAAAATCGTATGTACCATGAGTGTCCTATATTAGCAAAATGATTAAATAAAGCATTGTACACTTATTATAATTATATGCAGCCAGTTGAGAAAATAATGAAAATGAAATATCAGCTTGTTAAAGATATGAAGTTATATTTGTAAGTTTTACTTATATGTAAATATGCAGATAAAAAATTCCCAAAATGAAAGTTACTTAGTTGTGTTAATGAGATAGGATTGTGGATAAAAATATTTGGTCTGATTTTTAAAATATATATTTATTTATTTCAGAGAAGAAGGGAGAGGGAGAAAGAGATAGAAACATCAATGATGAGAGAGAATCATTGATCAGCTGCCTCCTGCACACCCACACTGGGGATCGAGCCCATAACCTGGGCATATGCCCTGACGAGGAATCAAACCACGACCTCCTGACTCATAGGTCGACACTCAACCACTGACCCACACGGGCCAGGCTATTCGTTCTACTTTTTAGAGTTCCTATAATACCTTTTATAATTTAACTTTTTTTTTTAAAAAGTGTGGGCTTTTCTTGTTATTGTTTCTATACTCACATAGAAGTATATATCTGGATTCAAAGACACGTGATTTTCCCCCTTTTAGAAAATAGGCTGTAACAAAATTTAAGCTGCTGAAATTGGGAACTCTTTTGAAGATAGTTAACAAAGGAAAACACTTTTACCTGATTAAAGAAATCACTTCTAAGTTCTTCAAGTCTATTTAACAAATACATTTTATATATATAAAGTTTTTAATATGTGATATGAACATTAGATTATGCATTAAATTTTATAACATCAACTCATAAATTATTTCATATTTTCATAAAAAGTTTTCCTCAAAATAAATTAGATACATGTTCCAAGTAATTGTCATTCTAGCTATTAACAAAGATATGTTCAGTCAAAAGAAGTCTTTTTAAAAAGTGAGCAGAAAATTGAGAAGCAAATTCTAAAAAAAAAATAGGAAAATAAAGATATTTAAAGTGGAGCAAATAAGCAATCTATTTCAAAATTATTATAGAGGCTACCTCCATTCCAAAGAACGAGGCATCATAGAAGTTATATTATCTCTTACATTTACTTATTCAACAAACATAAGAATGCCTTCTGTACGTCAGGCAAATTGTGCTACACAGGCTACAGAGAGCCTGACTTGCTGAAAACATGAAAATTATAACATTGTTCATCTTCACTACTTGCATCGTCTGGAAGAATTGAAGGAAAATGGTATTGATTTTACTTAGCATGGTGTTTTTCATGGAAATCCAAGGGAAATTGGGAAGGAGTTATGTAAGAATATTTCCTGCAAAGCATCACCCTTTAATGTTTAATGTGGGAAATTCCCTAAGACATCTTTGCCTCAGATTGATAATTATTTGATTTCTTCAAGATGAAATGAAAACATTTTGGAGGCAGAGGTGGAAGATTGAGATGAAATTAGAGAGAGACCAGATTTTTCTTAAAGGAATGAAATTAAGAAATACTGCTCTAGGGGTGACTTTGACTCTAAAACATAAATAATCAAATCAGGTATTATATTTATTTTAATGTAACTATAAACAGAATTTCAGCTTTCTTTAGCTAAATAGTAGACCTTTTTTTCTGTGACACTCTTTACCTTGAATCTGTACATTTCTATATGAGGACTAACCTTGGTTTATAATAATAGCTTATACAGTTCTTTGGGAAGGAAAGTTAATTTTGGAGCAAGCTAGTGAATTGTTGTTGTTTTTTTCTGAATTAATCTTAATCACCATAGTGAAATTTTATTTAAAGAACTTAAGAGCTTCCAAATTTGGAAATATGCTATCATGTCTTTTAGCTTATGATATTTGAAAGTTTACCAATAACTGAAGGGAATTTTTAAAAGAACCATATGAGTTACCATAAGTATATGGAGATAACAGAGAGAGGGTAGGAGAGGTCAAGACTGGACTTTAGCACCACATCACTCTCTTTCAAACCAACACACTGACAAGCTCCTGTCAGAAAGGGTCATTCTAAGTAATTGGTTAATAAAAGGAATTACTGTCTCAGGATTCAGTAAATGGAGCATCAGTGTCAAAAAGGAATCTGTTGCTGAATGAAGCCATTTGGAAGTTAGACCAAGAATACAGTATTAATGAGATTGGCACTGATGTCTGTTTCTACTATAAATTGAAAATTAATTTTGCAGGCTTTTAAAATTAAATATTTACACTGTAGATTTTAGAAATAGTTATTCTTGCTAATGATGAAAGTATTTGTCACCACTCCAGCACAGGATGCTTTTAGTAAATATTGCTCTATAAATGTGCCTGATTATTTTTATCTTTCAAGAATCTTTTGGTTTCTGTTCATTTTCTCTTTTCTACTCTTCCACCAACAACTGTCTCCTCTCTCTCCCTCCCCCTCGCTCTCCCTGTCCCCTCCTTCCCTCCCTTTCTTCCCCCCCTCTCTCTTTCTCACACACACACACACACACACACACACACACGATTTGGGGGACACTTTAGCAAGAAAGGTCTGTGTATAGAAGCTGAGAAACTGGGTCATGTACTTTCATTGTGGAAAAGTGCTGGAAAAACCACTTAGGTTTTTATTGATGTTTGTTCCTCAATTATATTTAAATAAAGGATTAAACTTGTAGCATTACCATCATATCTTACAGCTTTTGTTAAGATTTACATATTGTAGGTACGTTATAAGAACAGTTAACTTTTTTATAAGAAATCAAGTGATATTTAATACAGAAGGAAAATGCAATGATCATTTCTTAGGTAGAAATAGAAACTAATATTAAAAAAACTTTATCTTATGACAAAAACATGATATGAAAATACAATAACTATAAGAACATTTATTTTTAATGTGAAACTCATGGTTTACTATAATGGATCCTGGTGAAAAAAAGACTAAAGACATATGTGGTCACTTTAAATCTTACATAAGAATTTTGCATTGACTATATCTAAATCATGCATTAACATGGTTATATTATATTTTTTAAATCAAATATATTTCTATTTTCAGTATACTATATGTACATTAACTCTTCTTTTCCCCATGCAAATATTTAGTTGCAAAACGAAAGAGAAAATGATCCAACTCATATACCATTAATAGAAGAAGTACCTACATGGAATAATAGAATTTTGAAGAGGACGGCTATTACAGTATGCGGATTTGGATTTCTTCTTTTCATTTGCAAGCTAACTTTCCAAAGAAAATAATTCTAATATTTATTTGAGTATTGTATGTATATTTTATTTAAATAATCTTAAATGTTACTTTTAACCATTTGTGGCTCAATAAAATTACATTCTTTGCCAATATTCCACAGGAAAAATTATGATAGCATTGAGCAGGGGGTTTTTCTTTAGGAAAGTGGTTTGTCACTTTGAGTTAAAATGTAATTTGTTATATTTTATGATAATTTTGATCAAGCAGTAAGTTATGATTCTTAAGTTTGATCCTATGACTCTAAATCACATTCAAAATAAAAGTTTCATCTGATATTCTTTGACATTTAAAAAAAGCGTTTATTTTCCACAGAGCATCCTATAAAATCTGTAGTGTTCATTAATCAATAGCTTTCTTTTAGTCCTTATTTTCCCTCTCATTATTATGGAATAAGGACTTTCTTGTTTAATTTTGTAGTTATGTAACATTATTAGGAAATTACTAATTTTGAAAGTATTCCAGAGAATTTAAAGATAAAATGTAACATTTTTGAATTCTAGTTTAAAATTCTAGGGAAAATATTTTAAATGTAAAGTAAAAAAAGAAGAAAATTTATGTAATATATTTAATGGGAACATATGATATATACTGTGTGTGACATTCTTGAGGATTTTATACATTTGGCATAAAATTTCTCATATCAGTGTAAATAAGTAATAACTTCTCTTTTTCTTCTGAAAACAAAATATTCAGATTTTTTTAAAAAAATGTTTTTATTGATTTTTAGAGAGGAAGGGAGAGAGAGACATCAATGAGAGAGAAACATCGATCACTGCCTCCTGCATGCCCCCTACTGGGGATCCAGCCCAGCCCACAACCCAGGCATATGCCCTGACCAGGAATATAGCCGGTGACCTCTTGATGCATGGGATGATGATCAACCAATTGAACCATACCAGCCAGGGCATATTCAGATTTTAATAGTGATGTTAATCAAAGGGCAGACCCAAATTAGCAGGGAATATAGTAGTTAAATCTTGTTTGGCTTAGAAAAGATGCACTTGATCTACAGCTATTGAAAGGTAAACATCAAGCAAAGAGGGAAATTACGGAAAGGAAGAACAGTATAAGGACAAATAATTAGTAGCAATTTCTGCTCTTAATAATACCAAAGCAACAAGACTTGAATCATCATTCTTTTTCTGAGAATATACTCAACCATATATCATTGTAAAGAATTTATGTCTGAAATTTTAACCTAAGTGCCGTACCTTTTTTTTTTTCTGATGTCCCTCATTCAAATGGGGTCAAGACTTAGAGCTAAACTGGAATATGAATAGAATAGTTACTTCTTTTAACACATATATTTCACTACTAGCACAGCACTTAGGTTAAATTAAAGGTGTTGAATGTTAATTTTAGTTTCCTTAAAAGAACTGTAGGAAATGATATTATGACTGATTTTTAAAAAACTAGGAAAATGACAGACATGCTACTGATTATATACTTATAATACTCTCACCTCAGTTCATCTTGAAGATAATCATTTTTCTCCTATTGGCTGATGGGTCACTATTTTTTTCTCTGGCCCAACCAAATCTATGCAGCTCTCAGATACTAAGATAAAACTGTTAAAATGCAAATTAACAAAATATTTGTTTTCTGAAAGAATTTACGATAGAATCCCTTAAAATAATGATCTGCCCTAATGAACTTTAACTATAATTAGCTACTCCGGGGAAAGAAATGCTGTAAAGTCCATTGCAACTGCATATTCTGAGTATATTTTTATTCCCTTGACACACAGTCTAATTTTCAGACTACAGACTGAGAATAAGTAGGGCAGCATTTATTGTGATAAATTGTTTCTTCATGGGCAAAGTATCAATAGAATAAATAATATTATCCAAATGGTTTGATATTGGTTTTTCTTTTTATCTCTTCCTACTCTGATTATTTGACTTGATTACAAACAATGCTTTATTATGAGGAGTGGTATCACTCCTGGAATAGTCATTCTTTACAAGATAGCTCAATACAAATTATTTTTTTTCTTATCTTAAAACAAGTTCCTTAGAGACCTCCCTAAAACGACAGACAAGAAGAATATTGTAAACCAAGTTTTAATTCTATGCACTTGAAAGTAGTAAAACATTTTGGGGTCAAACATGTTCTTATAGCTTTGGAATCAGTTTGGGAACTCAATCCATTATAAGCCCCTGTTGGGATGCAAATATCTTTAAAGTAGAAGCATGCTTACTTGCCACTTTTTTTATTGTATAGAAAATTTTGCGAGAATTTTATTTTTGACTTGACAGTATTCTTAGAAGGAGATACCAGGAGAATTTCTGAGTTTAGATGATAGAATAATTGCTAACGGGAATTACAATCACAAGGCTAAAAGACAACCCAAAGTAATTAAGATGTATAGCCAGGAGAGTGGACTGAATCTGTGAACACCCAATGAAGAGAGAACTAAAGAAAAAATTCTTACAGCCACTATGAATTAAGAGAGGGAGGCATCAAACTTGGATAGGTTCTCACATATGAGGAACTTCGTAATTGTTTAGGCAGGAACCAACCATTTGTGGGAATTCCAGAAATTGTAGGATAGCAGGTATTTAAATGCTATTGAATTTAATGGGGACAATTGAAGGGGAAAGTCTTATAGTCTGTTACAATGGCTGGGTTTCTATTCACTTTCTCACAGTTTCATAATATATTTGCATGTCAAAATCCAGAGAAGAGTTTCAAGATGGCTGCAGAGTAGCTGAATGCCCTTGCTCCTAGCCAGGGGTGGGATTTAAAGTTAAAATATTGCTCAGTCAACTTGAATAACCAAGTAAAATATAGATGATTGGAAATATTATAAGGAGCACTGAAGAGGTAGATAGATACTGGCAAGAGGAGGAGTGTCGCGGACAGGGGAGCCCCCCTCAAGAAAGTGTGGTAGCTGAGAGGCCCGAGGGATATCAGCTGCAAAGCTTCCTCCCCATTGGAGTGTGGGGTCTTGACCCCAGGCAGGGATTCCAAAACTAGAGCAGCAGAGACAGGAAGAACAGCCTGCTTAGCATCAGGCAGAGGGAACAAGAGGGACTCAGACTCGGATGCACCTTCTTAGTGAAGGAGTGCTGCTCCTATTGTTAGCCCAGTCTGAGAAGCTTGACTGGAGAGTCTGATGCCATGTTTGGGTCCAGTAAGGGGCTGTGGGCTGCACCCAACAGTAACTTTGAGGGACCCTCTATTTTCTTGAAAGACGTCATGCAGAGCCGCCATCAGTGACTAAACTATTAGGCTTTGGGAAATGAGAAAGGTCTCTCGCACCTTGATTGAACAGTCAGAACCATTCCCCCCACCTGTGCAGCCTCCTAGAATGTCCCATCCTACTGGGTTGGCAGCACCAGGAGCAGTGCAGGTCTGGGATGCTTGGCCCACACTGCAGAGTTGGGAACCCAATCGGAGCTGGGGGTTTTGGTGCGAGGAGGGATCAGAGTCCTGCACAGGACTGATTTTTTTTTTACCCCCCTCTTGCTTTGTCTGGTGGCACAACGGTGCCAGTGCCATGCAGAACTTGATTTTTGGACTGTATCCCCTGGGGAGGCTTCTGTCAGGGAGAAAGACAGTTGAGTGCTGGGCTCTGTGACTGCATTGTGGGGAGACTGATCCAAGCTCCCTGGGAGTTCCACGAGGCAGTCCTGGGAAGGAGAGCTAGAGCGCCTCTCCCTCTCCTGCAGGTGTGAAAACCATCCACAACAGGAAACTGGTTGAGCCCTGTGAAGTACCAAATATGCCCGCTGGGGACAGTTCTGTGGGGGACGGGAGAGTAGCTCAGAGCAGGACATTCTAAATGTGAGACCCACAGCAGCTGTAGTCTGGGACCAAGAAGAAATGCGTAGCCCCTCCTGTGGGCTGTATTGGCAACATCCTCAACCAGAGACTCTGTAGATCAAGCATGTCATGCTTGCTTTAGATCATTCCTCCTGAGCCCAGGGTAGCTGAAACCGCTCCTGCAGAGAAGACTTCAACCTTATCCTGTAGCAAAGCCCCCTTAGAGGAAACTGAGTTGGAGTCTCAGGTAGAGACTGAGGAGTTTGGCTTTGAAGCAGAGACTAATTTCCTCTCACTAAGTGCCTTACTGTGTAATGTCCAAGCAAGTGGTCCACTAGCCTGAACTAGTCTAGCCTAGGTACATCCTACAGATTCTTCTTGGAAGACTCTGGAGGAAGATCAGGCAACTCATGGAGGAAGTGGAGTAGCTGACAGGTGGAGGTGGACTTCGGGAGCCTTGGTCTGACCATAGATCTGCCCCCTGCTCCAAATTGAATAAAGCTGACCCATGTACACAGATTGATCCCTCCCATACACATACAGGTCTTGTAGATGCAGACAAACAGTGAACTGAGTGGCAAATATATACAGGTAGCCAAAGGCCACCAATCTACACACAATGTCTGACAGTGATCTGCATCTGAAACCCATCCAAAAGTTCACAACCAACACAACTAGTGGTGGGCTTCAGACCTCACCAGAGCTCGACCCAACGAGACACACAAGGTGGATCATGGCAGGCGCCAGACCCTGCTTAGAATAACCTTGCCTGAGGGGGCAGCCTCCCATACATGGTGATAAAGATACCACTAGGGTTAACAATTGTGCCTCTGAGCCCATCAAGGCCCCTTGAGACTGAACCTGCAGAACAATTTGCATGCCCGGGTAAGGGTTCAAACTCATAGCCAGACTGAGGATCAGTCCCACCCAGAAAAGGGTCAACAGCAATCAAGATCCAATTACAACAGTAAGGCTTAACCCACACAAGAGGCATTCCTAGAGCACCCAGCTCAGGAGATCAAAGACACTGTGCCACTTGGTCCACCAACACCAGAAGGCCACTCCACCAAGACTGGGAATCATAGTTACGTCTAATACATAGAAACAAACACAAAAGCCAAAATGGGGAGATAAAGAAACGCCCCAAATGAAAGAAGAGGAGGAATCTTCAGAAAAAAGAGCTAAGTAAAATGAAGGCAAGCAATTTATTAGGTAGTTCAAAGTAATAGTCATAGGGATGCTCAGGGAACTTAGAACAATAACAGCATGAAAAAGGACATGGAAATCAAAAAGAATAATCAGAAATGAAGAATGCCATATCTGAAATACAGAAAACACTGGAAGGAATAGCTAGCAGACTGGACAAAGTAGATGATAGAATCAGTGAATTAGAAGACAAAAAAAATCAGAACAGCAAAAATAAAAAATAAGCAGGATAATAGTATAAGGGAATTTTGAGACATGAAAACATAACATTCACATCATGGAAGTACCAGAAGAAGAAGAAAGCAAGCAAGCAAGGGACAGAGAACCTGTTTGAAGAAAGTATGACAGAAAACTTACCTAGTCTGTTGAAGGAAAATGCCATACAAGTTCAGGAAGTACATAGAGTTCCAATCAAGATAGACCCAAACCAGGACATGTCATAATTAAAATGGCCAAGATTAAAGATAAAAAGAGAATCTTGAAGGCAACAAGAGAAAAATAGTTATCTACAAGGGACTTCCCATAAGGCTGTAAGCTGATTTCTCAACAGAAACATCAGGTGAGAAGGGAATGGCATGAGTACACAAAGTAATGAAAAGCAAGAAACTGCAACCAAGACTGCTCTATCCAGCAAGAAAATTGAAGATGAAATAAAGAGCTTCCCAGACAAAAGAAGACTAAAGGAATTCATTACCAGCAAAGCAGCATTGAAAGAAATGCTAAAGGGATTGCTTTAAGATGGAGAAGGAGGAGGAGTAAGAGGGGGAGGGGAGGGTGAGAGGGAGAAACAAAGAGAGGAACAGAGGTATAAAGAATAAAAATGGTAACAAGTACCTAAATGGTAGTAAGTAATAACCTTAACTGTAAGTGGATTAAATGCTGTAATCAAAAGACATAGGGTGGTTGAAAGGTAATAAATCATGACCCATATATATCCTATCTACAAGAGACCCAGCTCAGAACAAAAAGACTCACAGACTAAAAATGAAGGAATGGGAAAAAAATATTCCATGCAAAAGGAAACAAAAAAAGAGCTGGGGCAGCAATATTTATATCTGACAAAATAGACTTCCAAACAAAGGCCATAAAAAACAAATGAGATCACTGCATAATAAGAAATGGATCATTCCAACAAGTGGCTATAACCCTTATACATATATTGGCTCCCAATATAGGAGCACCTAAATCCTATCTAATAAAATAGTAATATGCAAATTGACCATCACTCCAACACAAGATGGCTGCCCCCATGTGGACACAAGATGTCTTCCATAAGATGGCCAGCAGGGGAGGGCAGTTGGGAGGGACCAGGCCTGCAAGGGAGGGCAGTTGGGGGTGATCAAGCCTGCAGGGGAGGGCAGTTAGCAGTGACCAGGCCGGCAGAGGAGGGAAGTTGGGGGCGACAGGACCTGCAGGGGAGAGCAGTTGGGGGTGACCAGGCCTGCAGGGGAGGGCAGTAGGGGGGGACCAGGCCTGCAGGGGAGGGCAGTTAGGGGCAATTAGGTTGGTAGAGGAGCAGTTAGTCATCAATCAGGCTGGCAGGAGAGTGGTTAGGGGTTGATCAGGCTGGCAGGCAGAAGCGGTTAGGGGCAATCAGGAAGGCAGGTAGGCGAGCGGTTGGGAGCCAGCAGTCCTGGATTGTGAGAGCGATGTCCGACTGCCCGTTTAGGCCCGATCTTACCTGGATAAGGCCTAAACGGGCAGTCAGACATCCTTCGAGGGGTCCCAGATTGGAGAGGGTGCAGGCTGGGCTGAGGGACAAACACCCCCGTGCACAAATTTCATCATACACACACACACACACACACACACACACACACACACACACACACACACACACCTCTTGGTGGACTTTAAGGGAGCAATAGACAGCAATACACTCATACTACGGAACCTTAACATCCCACTGATATCACTGGATTGGTAGGTCTTCCAGACAAAAAACCAATAAAGAAACAGTGACCTAAAATGACACACTTGATCAGATGGATTTAATTGATATTTACAGAACATTTCATCCCAAAACAGCAGAATATGCATTCTTCTCAAGTTTACATGGAACATTTTCACACATAGACATGTTAGGATACAAAGTAAGTATTAACAAATTCAATAAGTTTGAAATCATACCAAAGATCTCTGATCATAATAGCATAAAACTAGAAATCAACCATGATAAAAAAAGGCTCAAAAAGATTCAAACACATGGAGGCTAAATAGCATGTTATTAAACAATGAATGGGTTACCAATGAGATCAGGAAGAAAAAAAATTGTGTGGAAACAAAAATGAACAAACAACCCCAAACCCCATAACAAAAATAGTACTTTGAGGGAAGTTCATAGCACTACAGGCCTATCTCAAGCAACAAGAAAAATCTCTAGCATACCATCTAACCTACACCTAAGAGAACTGGAAAAAGAACAGGAGGAAAAGCCCAGAGTACATAGAAAGAAGGAAATAATAAAAATCAGAGCAAAAAAAAAAAAATGGCATAGAAATGAAAAAGATCAATGAAACCAAGAGTTGGTTCTTTGAAAGGATAAACAAGATTGATGAAGCTTAAGCCAGGCTCATCAAGAAACAAAGATAGCCGAAACCGGTTTGGCTCAGTGGATAGAGCGTCAGCCTGTGGACTCAAGGGTCCCAGGTTCGATTCCGGTCAAGGGCATGTACCTTGGTTGCGGGCACATTCCCAGTAGGGGGTGTGCAGGAGGCAGCTGATTGATGTTTCTAACTCTCTATCCCTCTCTCTTCCTCTCTGTAAAAAAATCAATAAAATATATTAAAAAAAAAAGAAACAAAGATAGAAAACCCAAATAAAATCAGAAATGAAAGATTAGAGGTAACAACTGACATCACAGAAACACAAATGATTGTAAGAAAATATTACAAAACTATATAGCAACAAATTGGGAAACCTGGTTCTAATATTTTTTGGTGGAATCGTTAAGGTTCTTTATACACAATATCATGTTATCTGCAAATAATGACAGTTTTACTACTTCCTTTCCAATTTGGATGCCTTTTATTTCTTATTGTCTGATAGCTATGGCTAGGCCTTCCAGTACTACGTTGAATAAGAGTGGTGAATGTGGACATCCCTGTCTTGTTCCCCAACTTAAGGTGAATGCTTGTAGTTTTTCCCCATTGAGTATGATGTTGGTTGTAGGTTTGTCATATGTGCATTTATTATATTGAGGTATATTCCCTCTATTCCCACTTTGCTAAGAGTTTTTATCATAAAAGGATGGTGGATTTTATTAGATGCTGTTTTGGCATCTATTGATATGATCAATAGATGTGTGTGTGTTTTAAAATATATTTTCATTGATTTCAGAGAGAGAGGGAGGGAGGGAGGGGGGGGGAGAGAGAGAGAGAGAGAGAGAGAGAGAGAGAGAGAGAGAGAGAGAACATCAATGATGAGAGAGAATCATTGATTGGCTGCCTACTGCACACTCTACACTGGGGATCAAGCCTGCAACCCAAGCATGTGCCCTTAATCAGAATTGAACCTGGGACCCTTCAGTCCACAGGCTGATGCTCTATCCACTGAGCAAACCCAGCTAGGGCATGATCTTGTGGTTTTTATCCTTCAATTTGTTTATGTGGTGAATCTCGTTTATTGTTTTGCAGGTATTGTACCAATCTTGCATCACTGGAAAGAAATCCCACTTGATCATGGTGTATGATCTTTTTAATGTATTGCTGAGTCTGGTCTGCTAATATTTTGTTGAAGATTTTAGCATCTATGTTCATCAGGGATATTGCCTATAATTTTCTTTCTTTGTCGTGTCTTTATCTGTTTTTGGAATTTGGATAATGCTGGCCTCATAAAATAAGCTTGGGAATCTTCCCTCCTCTTGAATTTTTAAAAATAGTTTGAGAAGTTTAGGTGTTAGTTCTTCTTTGGATGTTTGGTAAAATTCACCTGTAAAGTCATCCAGTACAGGGCTTTTGTTTGTTGGGAGTTTACTTTTATTTTTTTTTTATCACTGCTTCAATTTTACTAGTTAGAATCTGTTTATTCAGATTTTCTGATTGTTCTTGATTTAGTTTTGGAAGGTTGTATGTTTCTAGGAATTTATCCATTTCTTCCAGATTGTCCAATTTCTTGGTATATAGTTGTTCGTAATATTTTCTTAAAATCATTTGTATTTGGTGTCAGTTGTTACTTCTCCTCCTTCATTTCTGATTTTATTTATTTGGGTCTCCCTTCTTTTTAATGATGAGTCTGATTAAAGATTTGTCAATCTTGTTTATCTTTTCAAATAACCAGCTCTTGGTTTCATTGATCTTTTGTACTTTTGAAGACACTATTTCATTTATTTCTGGTCTGATCCTTATTATTTTCTTCCTTCTGCTCACCCCGGGCTCTGTTTGTTGTTCTTTTACAATTTTCTTTATGTGTACAGTTAGATTGCTTATTTGAGCTTTTATCTTGTTTCTTGACATAGGCCTGTAATGCTATGAGTTTCCCTCTTAGAACTGCTTTCCCTGTGTCCCACAGATTTTGGGTTGTGTTCTTATGTTCATTTGTTTCAAGGTATGTTTTGATTTCTTCCTTGATCTCATTGTTAACGCATTCACTGTTTAGTAGCGTGTTATTTAACATCCATGTCTTTGTATGTTTTTCAGTTTTCTTATTGTTACTGATTTAAGTTTTCATAGCATTATGGTCAGAGACAATGCTTGATATGATTTCAATCTTCTTAAATTTATTGAGACTTATTTTGTGTTCTAATGTGTGGTCTATCCTAGAAAACATTCCATGTGCATTTGCAAAGAATGTATATTCTGCTGCTTTGGGATGCTCTGAAGATATCAATTAAATCTATATGATCTAGTGTGTCATTTAAGGCTACCATGTACTTCCATGTACTTATTTTCTACCTATTGATATCAATGCCATGTTAAAATCACCTACTATAACTACTATTGTCAATCTCTCCCTTTATGTTCATCAAATTTTGCTTTACATATTTAGATGTTCCTATGCTGGGTGTATCAATGTTTACAAGGGTTATAACCTCTTGTTGTATTGATCCCTTTATCATTATATAGTGTCCTTACTATAGACTTGGTGTTAAAGACTATTTTGTTAGATATATGTGTTGCTACCCCAGCTTTTTTTTCCTTTGCATCTGCATGTAATATATTTTTTCATCCCTTTACCTTTAGTCTGTGTGTATCTTTCATTATGAGGTGGATCTATTGAAGACAGCATCTACATGGGTCTTGTTTACTTATCCACTTAGTTACCTTAAAAATCTTTAGATTGGAGCATTTAAGCCATTTATATTTAAAGTGATTATTCATAGGTACATATTTATTGCCATTTTATTTTTGAAACTATGTTCATCTGTTTTGTTTTTCTTCTTCTGTTTCTTAAAGCCCTTTTACATGTCTTTGTAATGCTATTTTGGTGGTAATAAACAGCTTTAGCTTTTTCTTGTCTGGGAAGCTCTTTATTTCTCCTTCAATTTTAAATGATAGACAGGGGTTGGTAAAGTAGCTTTAGTTGTAGATTATTGTTTTTCATCACTTTGAATATTTCATGCAATCCCTTCTGGCCTGAAATATTTCTGTTGAGAATTCAGCTGACAGTCTTATGGGAGCTCCTATAAAAAAAGCCCTTCTCTTGTGGCTTTTAAGATTAACTCTTTGTTTTTAACTTTTAGCATTTTAATGTGTTAAAAATGTGTTTGATGTGAGCCTCTTTGGGTCCATCTTGGTTGGAACTCTCTGCCCTTCCTGGACTTGTATGTCTTTTTCTTTCACCTGGTAACAGAAGTTTTCAGACATTATTTCTTCAAATAGGTTATTGATCCCTTATTCTCATTCTTCTCTTTTTGGTGCACCTATAATGTCCTTCATGTTGTCTCAAAAGTCCTTAAACTATCCTCATTTTTTAAGTCTTTTTTCTTTTTCCTGCTCTGATTGGGTGTTTTTATCTGCCTTGTCTTCGAAATTACTGATTCTATCTTCTGCTTCATCAAGCCTGCTGTTTATTCCTTCCAGTGTATTCTTTTTTCAGATTTGGCATTCATCATTTTTGACTGGTCCTTTTCTATGGTTTCCATATCTTTTTTCATGCTGTTGAGCATGAAAAATATTCTTTCTCTCCCCATTCTGGCTGTCTATTTTGATTGATTCTATGTATTAGGTAGATCTGCTGTGACTCCCATTTTGGTAGTGTGGCCCTATGAAATAGGTGACCTATGGCACCCAGTGGCACAGTCTTCTTTATCACCAGAACTGGGTGCACTCATAATGTCCTTGTGAGCATTGTGTGGGCCCTCCTATTGTAATTGAGTCTTGATTGCTATTGGCCCATTCACAAGATTCTTGACCTTCAGGCTGGTTGATAGTGAGGCTTAACTCCCAACACAGCATGCAGACTGCTTGTTGGTGCTGATCACACGAAGCAGAATTCACTTAAGCAGGGTCTGGTGCCTGCCAATACACTCCTGTGGATATGCTGCTTGTGAAGCTTACTGGATCCTGCTCTGTTGCTGTTTGAAGCTGGACACTGGGTGTATTGGTTCTATACCTCTTTGTAGAGGCTCTAATGCAGACCACTGTCAGACACTGTGACTGGCCTGAGCAACCTGTTTGGAGCTATCAGCAATCCAAAGTTAGTGGCTCTTTCTGCTGGGTTGGGGTGCATGTGGGAAGGACCAAGCTATGTACTGAGGTCTGATTTTACTAGCCCTAGGCCCAGAAGCAGGTCAGGAAAAGACCCAGAGATCCACCTCTACTTGAAAGCTGTTAATCTCAGTCACTTAATGAGCCTCCAGCTGTAGTCCTCAGCAGGGCATAAGGTCCACAGAATGGATGAGAGGGATTCCAATGGGTGGGGCTATTGATTCCCCTCAAACTACTGCTGCATGGATGGGAAAACTATCCCTGAGAAAGGCTTCTGCAGTATGGGGAAATGGCTCAGCACAGGGGTCCTGGAAGCTGTCCTTTCACCTATCTCCCTAGAGCCACTAACCTTAAACTCCCCTCATACAGCTCTAGTTCACTCTGCCCTCCTTCTCTGGAGCCCACATTGAATGGCTGCAAATGAAATTTTGTGCATTGGCCCTTTAAGAGAGTGTTTATAGCCATCTCTATCTGTAGGACAGAAACCCCACTGCTTTTCACAGCCAGATGTTATGTAGGCAACATTCCCAGCTCTGATGCTCTGGGCTGAGAAGCCCAGTTTGGGATTTAGCCCCTAGACTTCTAAGGGGGAACACCCCACAACTGAGATATCCCTCTGGAGCCTGGCCAGCCCCCTCTCACCTCCACAATTCCTACCAGTCCCAATGTGGCTTTGTCTTTACATCCTTGGTTATAAGGCTTCTCTCCAGCTAGTCTTCAGTTGGTTATTCAGGATGATGTTTCTATATTTTAGTTGTAATTCCAGTTTGGTCCTGGGAGTAGGTCAGTGTAGCTTCTACCTAATCTTCTGCCATCTTAGAATGCCCCAATGTTGCTTTAAAATATAATACATCTCTATCAGACATAAGCCCAACAATAAAATTATCCTATATAATAAAAGTTTAATATGCTAAGTGTCTGACTGTTCATTCGACCATTCAACCAGTCACTATGATGTGCACTGACCACTAGGGGGAAGATGCTCCAACTGGTAGGTTAGCTTGCTGTTGGAGTCCAGCCAATCGGGACTGGGCAAGACAGGCTGGACACTCCCTGGAGCCCTCCCACGGTCCCTCCCTGGCCCTGATCATGCACCCATGGGGTCCCTCGGCCTGGCCTACACCCTCTCGCAATCCAGGACCCCTCAGGGGATGTCGGAGAGCTGGTTTCAGCCTGATCCCCATAGGCCAGGCCAAGGGACCCCACCAGTGCACAAATCTATGCACTGGTCCTCTAGTATAGGATAAGAGAAGAAAGGAGATGATACATTTATATTGTCTTTCATAATTATCTTTACCACTGCTGTGTGTGTGTGTGTGTGTGTGTGTGTGTGTGTGTGTGTGTGTGTGTTTAGATTTCCATCTAGGTTTACTTTTTTTCTGTCTAAAGAACTTTATCTGTATTTCTTATAAGGTAAGTCTGATAGCAATTCTCTATGTTTTTGTTTACCTGAAAATTTCTTTTGCCTTCATATTTGAAAGTTTTGCTAAATATCCTATATAATACAACCTTCATATGCAAATCAACCAAATGGTGGAATGACTGGTCGCTATGATGCGCACTGACCACCAGGGGGGAAGACTCTCAATGCAGAAGCTGCCCCCTGGTGGTCAGTGCACTCCCATGGCGGAGCACCGCTCAGCCAGAAGTCGGCTCACGGCTGGTGAGCACAGAGGTGGCAGGAGCCTCGCCCGCCTCTGCTGCAGGGGGGCAGTAAGGAGTGAAGGGTCCCAGACTGTGATTTGAATGTCCGACTGCCAGCCTAGACCCACTCACAGTGGTAGTCAGACATCCCTCGAAGGGTCCCAGACTGCGAGAGGGCGCAGGCCAGGCTGAGGGCCACCCCCCCCACTGCCCCAGTGCACAAAATTTCATGCACCAGGCCTCTAGTAAATTATAAGTTAACAGGTATTTTTTTCTTACAGTACTTTGAATATGCCATCCTACTGCAGTCTCCATGTATTTTTATGAGAATTTGGCTGTTGACCTCATTAGGGTTCCCTTCTACATGACAAGTCATTTTGCTGCTTTCAAGATCTCTTCTTTGTCCTTTGTCTTTCAGCATTCTTACTGTCTTCTGTCTGGATGTGGATCTCTTTATTTATCCTACTTGGTTTTCATTGAACTTCTTGGATGTGTAGATTAAGGTTTTTCATCAAATGTGGGAAGTTTTCAGCCATTATTTGAATGTTTTTTTCCTTTCCTTTTTTATTAACCTTCAAGTTTAGTGATTCTTTCTTCTGCCATTTCAAATCTATTATTGAGCCACTGTAACAGATTTTTTTTCATTTTAGCTATTGAACTTTTCAACTCCAAAATTTCCATTTGTTCCTTTTTTTATGATTTCTATATATAGATATTCTCTATGTTGAGACATTTTCTTTATACTTTTAAATATGAATTACTTTAGGTCTTTGAAGATATTTATAATGGCTTAATATGACATCTGATGCCCCTCACAGTTAGTTTCTGTTGCCAGCTCATTTTCTTGTGTATGGATCACTTTCCTGTTTCTTTGCATTTCTCATAACTTTTTGTTAAAAATTGGATGTTTTAGATATTATAGCAATTCTGGAAAGTGATTTCTCTATCCCTCCCCTTAAGGAATGTTTGTTGTTATTTGCACATTTATTTGTTGAGTGACTTGGCTGGACTATTTTAGTAAAGTGTGGTCCCCCTAAAGTATGGAGCCCCTGATGTCACTCCTCAGAGGGTGTGCCCTTGGGCAAGTACACAGTCACCCTGGGATGGTAGTGGTTTTAATAGGGCTATTTCTAACTATCTCTTTCCCTGATCACTCTGGAACGCTGTTTGCCTCATTTGGTATTTCACCCTAACGTCTGGCTCCACTAACGTCTGGCCCCACTAATTACTGGTTAAGTGCTTTATTGGTTTTTTAAAAATATATTTTATTGATTTTTTACTGAGAGGAAGGGAGAGGGATAGAAAGTTAGAAACATCGATGAGAGAGAAACATCGATCAGCTGCCTCCTGCACCCCCCGCCCCCCCACTGGGGATGTGCCAACAACCAAGGTACATGCCCTTGACCGGAATCGAACACGGGACCCTTCAGTCTGCAGGCCAACGCTCTATCCACTGAGCCAAACCGGTTTCAGCTAATTGCTTTATTGTTTTGGCATGAATTGCTCAGCAAGCTGATAAAATTAAATTGGGGTAAGGGTTGTTTTTGAGGCTACCTTTTAAAAAAAAATAGGTTTTTGTTGGTTTTAGAGAGAGAGGAAGGGAGAGGGAGAGGGAGAGAGAAACATCAATGATAGAGAAACATCATTTGGCTACTACCTGCACACTCCCTGCTGGGGATTGAGCCTGCACAACGGTTATATGCCTTGACTTGGAATTGAATCGGTGACCTTTTGGTGCAAGGGTCAATGCTCAACCACTGAGCAACACTGGCCAGGTGAGGCTACCTTTTGGGGGTTATTCTGACCAGGGGAGGGCCCTTCTAAGCTGTCTCTTTTCCTGATTTTATCTGGTAAACTAGCTGACCTACCCTTTAGCTTGTTGCTCCCAATTAAGAGGTTTGTCTCCAAGTGTGCCCTTAGGTTTAATTTTCCCCACATTCTTTTCAAATGAAGTCAGTTCCTTTGGAGAGAACTCTTATGCTCTCCTTTCTTATGAACTCTTTTTCCCTAAGGGCAAAATCTGTGAACTACTACCCTGGGTTCTGGGAGGGCAGTAGCCTCTGACCTTCTAGGTTTGCTTCTCACTGCTGTGCCCTATGAGTGAGCTGGGATGAGGGAGGTCAGGATCCTGGCCTGCCATTCCTGAGTAGTCCTCATCCTATTCAGTGGAAGGAGCCCTCTACCTCTCAGACACAGTCACCAAAATTCAGCCATGTAAGCTTTGAGTTGGAGGGGATATGAAACGCTCTCCGCTTGCCCTTCAGATGAGCTATGATAACCCTTGTTTGGGACCTGAGAGGAGAGGGAACTCCATATTCTTGGCCATATTATGCCCAGAGTGGAGTTTCTGCCAAGCTGAGCCGATTTGGGATTAGGGGTGGAGAGTTGGTGGTAAGGGAGGAAATGGATCATGGCTCAGTATTAGTAAGTTTTCTTGAATAACTGTTGCTTCATTTTTTATTTTTTTTTCTGAGCCATTAGGACTCTTTCCAGAGACTTTAAATAAAGGTTGTATTTGTATAGCTGTCTCTAGCTTTGCTTGTTTCTCTAGGTAGTACACCCATAGAGCGCCTCACACTTTCATCCTGGCAGTGAAACTCCTTAACTAATATGTCTAGCGTATCTGCTATGTGCTTAGTATAGTGCTTCGCCCAGAACAGTGTGCAATATATATTTTTAAGCCAGGACATTAGGTGAATAATTTTCATGTAAGCATTACCTAGCACTAGCTTAATATCATAGGGTGCTGACATTCTAAAATATATTGGAAACAAAAGCAAAGACCACCTAGGTTTGACCAGGATATTCTAGGACTAAATACATGATGGGCAAGGCTATACTCTCAATTTTGAAAGCTTTCCTATGAAAGGTATTTCAGCTGACACCTAATTCTAAATAATTATATTTATTAAATATGGGAAATGGGATATTTAAAAGTGTAAAAATATATCATTAAAAAATGAATCCAGCTACAATTTTAAGCACCAGATCAAAATTGAGGCTTTTTTTCTGGTATGATTTTAGAGTGCCAACCTTTTTTTAATCTTAACACTGCAAAAGTTCATTATTTGAGAACACAGATAACCATGATGACTTCTGTTTTGCACTACAAGTTGCTCTGTCACTACTTAATAAATAATCATGTGTAGCTCTATGGGGGTGGAAATAGGGTGGGGATTTTCCTTTTGGCACATCCACTAGTGAGTAATACATTTATTTCAAGTGCCAATAAAAATGTTATACTGGACTTATATGACACATTTGTTAGTTATTAGAAACACTAATTCTAAATAATTTGAACAATGCTCTATTATATTTCTCTACTTGTAAAGTTATATTATCATATAAAAGTTCTAACAAAATGAACAAGTTTTTAATATTGCATGGCATTTTTGGATGGAGTAAATAAAATAAGGACATTTTCGGGAGTGACACCATCTCTGGACTTATCTCAATAAGACAGTATTATTCACCATTTCTTCTCAACTGATCTTTCATAATTGTTTCCATGAACTCTCTTCCTTCCTGGAATCTTTCTAACACTTTTAATTATCTTTATTATTTTCATTTTGAAGTTTGTGTCTACTATAACATGATGCCTCTTCCCTCTCAACCCTAACCTGCCCTTCACCTCTGCTGGCAGACAGAACAGAATGTACTAGGTTCTAGCCTTGTTGTCAATAACTTGTACATTCTCTGGGTCTTGGTCTCCTCATCTGCAAAACAGATGATCTCTAAGTTAAATGGATCAGAATAATACCATCTTCAGAAATGGATCTGATTCAGAACTCTGAAATTGAAGCAAAACCTTAGAGTCTTTATATAAAAGCATCAATGCTTACTAGACAAGTTTGACCGTTCACTAAGTAGTTTTGCATATATATATTATTCAGTGAAATATATATAAATTGATTTCAGAGAGGAAAGGAGAGGAAGAGAGAGATAGAAACATCAATGCTAAGAGGGAATCACTGATTGGCTGCCTCCTACACACCCCACACTGGGGATCGAGCCCACAACCCAGGCATGTGCCCTGACCAAGAATTGAACTGTGACCTCCTGGTTTATAGTTTAGTGCTCAACTACCGAGCCATACAGGCCAGAATGGTTTTTCTTTGGATCTCACATTCAGAGATCTGATAAGAAAATTGCTCTTAATGTTCAGTTATTGCCAATATTTTATGATATTTTTGGGAAACTTACTAGTAATGACATTTCAAGTCATTAAACAATTACTAAGTGATTGCTTAGTATACAGGGGTGGACAAAAATAGGTTTACATTTGTAATATAAATTAGTAATCCAATACTTAATAAATAAAACAAGAATAAACTCTGTGTCTTGTGTACTTAGAACTGTAAACCTACTTTTTGCCAAACCCTGTATTTAAGAGGCTATACCCAGACATTATATATTTTATCTGATATTAGAAAACCTAAATATTTTGGCTACTATTAAGAGAGGAATTGGGATTCCTGTTGTTTTAAGAATGTAAGCTTTTTTTTTTTTTTTTTTTTTTTTTAGACACCACTTTGTAAGACTTGCATAGGCTAAGGTGAGGTTCAACATTTGAAAATTTTTTTTCTACAGTTGAGAGTGTGGAGATATATTCACTTATCTTTCCTTATGGGAGTAGGGCTCAACTTCAACCAAAGCCTCCTACAATAAGACAGCTACAAAAGGGAAAATCAACAAAGTTCCTAATGTGTAAAATCTTTTAGAAGAGATTTAGACCAGATTTAAAGTAAACTACTCATCATGGAGTCAAGGTTTATTAGTGTTAAACCAATTTTTGGACTTGCATATGTACAATTTCTCCTGCTTCCAATGTAAGGTATTAAAATAAGACACCTAGAACCTTTAGTAGTAATATTATAACTATCCACTTAGTGGTAATATTACAATTAACCCTCATGTTAGTGGTAATATCACAATAGCACTCATGGTTAGCTGCGGCTTACCAAGATTGGATTTAAAATGTGGAAATGTAAGATTAGTTATTATGCAAAGTCCTTAAATCAGTTTCTAGATAAAATATAAAATAGGAATAGCATCACAGAATGAAAGAAAAATTGTGCATTTTCTTCTTAGTAAGGTTTTGCATCCGGAAGTGGACGCAGTGATGGAATAAAGGACTTATTCCCCCAGCTGCTGGAAATGAGACTAGCAGACAGTGCTCTTTGTGCAATTTCCCTACTAAGGAGCACTGCCTTCCAAAAACGACGTTCTACTCCCAGTAATGGCTAGTTAATATAGGAACTTAAAGGGGCCCTCCTCACAACTCAAGATAACACTGCAGGGACCCTGCTTCAGAACTCCTGGTGGGGTGGGCTGAGGCCTTCACCGAGTGTATCCCAGCCCATCTTCTCCCTCGGCCCATCCTGCTTCCTTCCCTCTCCTTGCACAGGTGTTGCTCTACAGAGCACTCCCTAGTAAATGTCCAGTAGCCTGATCTTAGATTCTGTATTTGCTTCTGTCACTTATCAGCAGTACTTTGCAAGAGTCATGAAATAGGCCTCACTGACCGCAGATGGCCTGCCTCACCGCTTGCAGGTCCTGACGCTGCCCCACAAAAATGCTTCGATTACACAGAGTCCTTCACCAAATTAGGCCAGTGTCCAGGGCACTGACTCTTCATCTCACTCAGGCTTATGCCAAAGATGTAACATTTGGTGCAGATGTCTGAGCCTTAATGTTTCAAGGTATAGACCTATTAGCTGTTACTATGGGGCCAAAGGAAAGAAGAGTGAATGGAGCTGGGGAAGTCCCAAAGTAACAAAAGATGGTGTGACCATTGCAAAGTCCATTGACTGAAAAGATAAATTTAAAAATATTGGCGCTAAACTTGTTCAAGATATTGCCAACAATACAAATGAAGAGACTGGGATGTCACCACCACGGCTACTGTACTGGCATGCTCTATTGCCAAGGAAGGCTTTGAGAAGATCAGTAAAGATGCTCATCCTGTGGAAATCAGGAGAGGTATGGTGTTAGCTGTTGGTGCTATAATTTCTGAATATAGGAAGCTAAAACTGTGACACCCCCTGAAGAAATAGCTCAGGCTGCTATACTATCTGCAAATTGAGACAAACAAATTGGCAGCATAATTTCTGATGCAATGAAAACGATTGGAAGAAAAGGAGTCATCACAGTAGAAGGTGGAAAAACACTGAATAATGAATTAGAAATTATTGAAGGCATGAAGTTTGAGGTTATACTTACCATACTTTATTAATATAGCAAAAGGTCAGAAATGTGAATTCTAAGGTGCCTGTGTTCTGCTGAGTGGGAAGAAAATTTCTCGTGTTCAGTCCATTGAATGTGCTCTTGAAATTGCCAATACCCGCTGTAAACCCTTGGTCATAATCGCTGAAGAAGCTTTGAGTACACTTGTTTTGAATAGGCTAAAAGTTGGTCCTCAGGTTGCAGCAGTCAAAGCTCCAGGTTTTGGTGACAATAGAAAGTATCAGCGTAAGACATGGCTATTGCTACTGGTGGTGCAGTGATTGGATTGACTCTAACTCTTAAAGATGTTCAACCTCATGACTTAGGAAAAGTTGGAGAGGTCGTTGTGACCAAAGATGATGCTATGCTCTTGAAAGGAAAAGGTGACAAGGGTCTAATTGAAAAATGTATTCAAGAAATCATCAAGCAGTTAATGTCACAATTAGTGAATATGAAAAGGAAAAACTAAATTAATGTCTGGCAAAGCTCTCAGATGGAGTAGTAGCTATGCTGAAGGTTGGTGAGAAAAGTGATGAAGTGAATGAAAAGAAAGAGTAACAGATGCCCTCAATGCTACACGAGCTGCTGTTGAGGAAGGCATTGTTCTGGGAGGAGGTTGTGCCCTGCTTCGGTGGTGCATTCCAACCTTAGGCTCATTAATTCCAGTTAATGAAGATAAAAAATATTGGTATAGAAATTATTTTAAAAGCACACAAAATTCCTGCAATGACTATTGCTAAGAATACAGGTATTGAGGGATTGGTGATAGTTGAGAAAATTATGCAAACTTCCTCAGAAGTTGGTTATGATGCTATGTTTGGAGATTTTGTGAATATGGTGGGTAAAGGAATCATTGATCTGACTAAGGTTGCGAAAACTGCTTTATTGCATGTTGCTGGAGTGGCCAACAGCAGAAGTTGTAGTCACAGAAATTTCTAGAGAAGAGAAAGTTCCTGGGAAGGGCAGGATGGATGGAATGGAGGTGGTATGGGAGGTGGCATGTTCTAATCCTACAATAGTGTGAAATAGGAATTTTAGGGGAATATAGGCAGGTTTAGGGAATTTTTAGAATTGGGGGTTCATGGAAAAAATACAGGGCTACAGACTGGGAGAAGGTACATTTCCATAACCCAAGGGACCAGCAACAGTTACATTTACATAAGACAAGGGAACTGGGAGTAGCCAAAAGGTCTATATTTACAAAATAAAGAAGGAGGAAGAAAGCCCAGAAGGAATAGGAGGACAATGAGGGAGGAGGGCCTCAGGAGTTACTATAGTAACCAATTCAAAAGAGAATACTGACCAATCAGAAGGGATATCAGGACACAGGGACTTGCAGCCTTTATAAACCAAGGAAACAGGAAGTCGGTGGGACCCTTTCCCCCTCCCCAGGTGGGAGTCTGTACTTGTTCTTCAATAAATCTCCACCTTTGCTATACCATCTTCAGTCCATGGATTCATTCTTTGTCTCTGACAGACAAAGAATCCGGGGAACACCACGTGTTCCAGTACAAAAATCACATATCAAGTGCTTTACCATCGTTCATGAGAACTGAGAGAGGAAGCTCCAGGCAGTGCTCCTCACCTATAACTTCAGAGAAGCCAATGAAAGGAAATGACTTAAGAAAAAGGCTGGCCGATGTTTAAGAAAATCACTGTAACCATCAGTTACTGGTTTCAATTGACAACATACAATGGTTTACTGCTACTATTGACCATGCCTTCAGATGTTTTATTTTGTATTTTTGAATAAAAATTCACTTTTACATCCCTGATAAGTGCAAGAGCTATGTACCCATGTACTGTTTTTGACTTAAATCACTGAGGATTTTAATGCTTGCCATCACCCGATGAGAAGTTAAAAGCAGCCTTTCTGTAGAGAGCAAGAATAATTGTGTAAAAGCAGAGAAATATCCAATTACATGACTTTGGGTAATAAAAATTTGTTTAAAGTTAAAAAACACACACACACACACAAAAGAAGAGTCATGAAATACATGATTATAATTAATAATTATTTCCTCTGAAATTTAGTATTCTAATCTGAAAGATAAAAATCATCCTGAGATTGGGTTATGGTTAGAATGTTAAATGCCATGACATAGAAATGGTTGTAGAGTTGTATAATTAATGCAAACTTGTGGCCAGACAGACCTGAGTTCCAATTTTAGCTCTGCCGCTTACTAGCTGTGCAGCTTTTATATACCAGTCTTTTAGCTAGTTCAACAAAACCTATGTTCTAATAAATTTAATTAAACCCATAAAGTTGATATAATTATTAAGTAAACTAAGGCATCTAAAGTTGTCTACACTGTCTTGTATGTGGCATACACTGAGTAAATGGTAGCTGGTATATAATTTCTATCATTGTTATTCATCATAGAGCATGCATTGCAGTGCCTTGCACCAAAAATGATACTCTACAAGAGAAAAAAAGTCAGATGTTTCTAATTGCCAGGACCATATTTTAAGGGAAATGTTTTCTATCATGTAATGACACAAAAATACTTAAATTCTTTAAACTGAAACAGATGTATTCACAATGCACAAGGTCAGGAGAGTTACTAGGTCAAGCAGACAAACATTTGATAAGACCCCCTCTGTTTTCTCTTTCCCTTTTTAACAGATTGTATGTAGTACGCTCAAATGTAGATGTGCAATCAGCTATAAGAAATAAGCAGAAACCACTTGTCTATACCGTAAAGTCAGACTTATTAAACCTGCATATGATCATGGAGAAAGCCAGGCTTTGCATTCTTATTATCCCATAGAAGAGGATTGGTGGTGGTGTGAGGAGGTGTGTGACTCAATCTTGGTCAGAATGTCTGATGATACAATCCCTAATACACTCACACCTCTTCAAGTCACAAAGAGGACCTCATCTCATTGAAACATTTTACACAACATGGGGGGTAACAGAGTTTATCCATCTGGTAGGTACACATTTTCTAAGCTTTTTATTCATTAAAAATATTTATCTAGATTCCAAAATGGTGGCAGAGTAAGTATAAGCTATACTGACACGCTCCCAGGTCCAAACTGGAATTACAACTAAAATACAGAAAATCCACCCTGAATAATCAACTGAAGACGAGCTGGAGAGAACCCTGATAACCAAGGATGGAAAGAAGAGATTGCATAGAGACTGGTAGGATGGGCAGAGGCGTGAATGGGCTGGCCAGGCTCCAGACAGCAACTGAAGTTCCGGAGGGATATCTCAGCTGTGGGGGGTTCCCACTGAGAACTCTGGGGACTAAACCCCAAGTAGGGTCTCCCAGCCCAGAGCACCAGAACTGAGAAAGGTGCCCACATAACATCTGGTTGTAAAAAGCAGCAGGGTTGCTGTCTACCAGGGAGAGACAGCTGGAAATGCAGGCACCTTCTTAAAGGGCCATTGCACAAAATTTTGTGTGCAACCAATCATCTTGGGCTCTGGCAGAGGGAAGGCAGAGTGGATTGGAGCTGTGTGAGCAGAAGCCAGGGTTGGGGACTCTGGGGTTAGAGCTTAAAAGGCAGAAACCCCCAGTTTCTTGTGCTGAGTCATTCCCTGACCTTGCAGAGGACATTTCTCTGGCAGACCTTTACCATCCAGGCAGCTTTTGCCTGGTGGGTGGGGGGGTGGGGGAAGGAGGAGGGTAGTTTCTGAGGCCCTGTGGAGTTTCTGAGGCCCATTAAGAGACTGAGAATAACATCAGCCTGCAGAAAGGAGCAAATTAATATTGGACAAAGGAGGCAAGAGCATAAAATTGGGAAAATTGAAAAAAAAATGACACTAGACCACTAACTTATACCAGACACAAGAATAAACTCAAAATGGATAAAAAGACTTAAATGTAAGTCATGAAACCATAAAAATCTCAGTAGAAACCATAGGCAGCAAAATCTCAGACATCTCTCATAGCAAAATATTTGTGGATACATCTCCTAGGGCAGTGGTTGGCAAACTCATTAGTCAACAGAGCCAAATATCAACAGTACAACGATTGAAATTTCTTTTGAGAGCCAAATTTTTAAAACTTAAACTTCTTCTAATGCCACTTCTTCAAAATAGACTCTCCCAGGCCGTGGTATTTTGTGGAAGAGCCACACTCAAGGGGCCAAAGAGCTGCAAGTGGCTTGCGAGCCACGGTTTGCCGACCACTGTCCTAGGGCAAAGAAAACTAAAGAGAAAATAAACAAATGGGAATACAGCAAAATAAAAAACTTCTGAACAGTAGAAGAAATCATTAACAAAATAAAAAGGGAGCCCACTGTATGGGAGAACATATTTGGCAATGATACATATGATAAAGGGTAACTATCCTATATAATAAAAGCATATTATGCAAATTGTCCCCTTGGGCAGTCTTTCGACTGGGAGTTCAAATAGGAGACTGGGATTTCAACCGCTTGCTATGACATGTGCTGACCACCGGGGGGCGTCACCGAACATGGGGGGCGTTGGGGACACAGTGTTGGCAGCAGGTGGCAGTGGAGGTGCTGCTGGTCCCAATGGGCCCGGACAAGAGCAGAACTGTGGCGGATGGTGGAGCAGGTGAGCAGGTGGTGCAGCCAAGGCAGGTGCAAGAGGGGGACCGGTCGCCCCAAACAATTGCCCTGCAGACAACGACCAGTGGCAGTGGCGGGGGTGGGGGGGGCTGCCACCCGGCTCCCAGGCACTGAGAGAGCCCGGTGGGTATCGGCCCTGACCGATCGCCCTGCAGGTGGGATGGTGGAGCAGGTGAGGGGGTGGCACCAGGCCAAGGTGGGATGCCAGGCAGGGCTGCGAGGCTGGAGGTGTGAGCTGGGGCTGCGAGCCTGGGGGCATGAGCTGGGGCCTGATCTCCACAGGCCACCCAGAGGGACCCCACCCGTGCACGAATTCGTGTACCAGGTCTCTAGTCCAAAATATATAAGGAACTCATACAACTTAACAAAATGAAGACAAACAATTCAATTAAAAAGTGGGTAAAGGACCTAAATGGACACTTCTCCAAAGTGGAAATACAGAAGACCAAGAGGCATATGAAAAAATGCTCAAAGTCACTAATCATCAGAGAAATGCAAATTGAAACAAAAATGAGGTATCACCTCATACCTGTCAGAATGGCTACCATCAATAAATCAACAACTGACAAGTACTGGTGAGGATTCGGAGGAAAAGGAACCCTAGTGCACTGCTGTTGGTAATGCAGATTGGTGCAGCCATTATGGAAAACAGTATGGAGTTTCCTCAAAAAATTAAATATGGAACTGCCATTTTACCCAGTGATCCCACTTCTAGGATTATATCCCATGAAACCAGAAACACCAATCAGAAAGAATATATGCACCCCTATGTTTATAGCAGTACAATTTACAATAGCTAAGATCTGGAAACATCTCAAGTGCCCTTCAGCAGACGAGAGAATAAAAAAGCTGTGGTGCATTTATACAATGGAATACTATGCACCTGTAAGAAAGTAGGATCTCTTACCCTTTGAGACAGCATGGAGGAATCTAGAGAGTATTTTGCTAAGTGAAATAAGCGAGAGAAAGACAAATTATCACACAATCTCACTCATATGTGGAATCTAATGAACAAAATAAACTGATGAGCAAAATAGATCCAGAGCCATAGAAGCATGGGACAGACTGTGGAATCTCAGAGGGAAGGCAGGGTGGGTGGGTGGGTGGGTGGGTAAGTGGGAAGAGATTAACCAAACAACTTGTATTCATAATCCATGGATGCAGACAATAGGATAGTGAAGGGAGGGGGAGGGAACAGGTTAGAAGGGGTCAATGGGGGTGGGGGGAGGAAGGGAGATGTATGTAATGCCTTCAACAATAAAGAATTTTAAAGCACACAAAAATATTTATCTACTTCATGTATACTAGAACAATACTAAAGACATGGATGGAAAGTCAGGGTTAAAGGAATTGCTAAATAGCCTGAAGTCGTTCAATTTTAAGCACAGAAAGGGGGCTGCTACCAAATACCTGGAAGCCGTAAGATGGAGCAGCCTTGCACGAAGAAGTCAAAGGGCCCTGCAGGTACACATCCGGGGCAGCTGCACCAGCTCCGGGTGGTCTAACTCGACCATGTGAGAAAAATAAACCCCATTTCACTTAAACCACTATGGATGGGTTTTCTGTTTATGATGACAAAGGTATTCCCAACTAATACAGAGTTATACTTATATTGCCTTATTTTGCAATTTGCTCTTTCATCAATACTATTTTCAGATGCAGTCATGTTAAGAAGTAAAGATATAATTAATTTGTTTTAACTAATGTGTCATAGTCCATCATATGCCCATCCCACAATTTTATCTACCTGTTCTCACACTGATAGAATTTTGAGTTATTTCTGACTTTTTCTTCCCAATAATATTGCACTATACATACTTGTAAATTTGTCCTCCTGTGCAGGTGACAAAGTTTCTTGAGTATATTTAGCAGTGGAATAGCTATTTATAGAGCACAAGCATTTTCTAATTCATTAACTGTTGATGTTGTGAGATATTTCTGTTTGTCTCCCCCAAGATCCTCTCTCCACCCAACTGCTCCCTGAGAAGGTGAAACTATGAACTACATTAATGGATTCTTCAGCTCCTGTTAGGATGAATCCAATAGGGAACCCCGGCAGAATACCTGAGGGAGAGTGAGGTCCAGATATTCACCTGGCTCCACTCTGAAAGATTGGTATCTGTGTCCCTCAATTGAAGGACACGTCTCCTCTCAAGACAACCCCTACAAGATTCATTTCTTTTGGATCCCAGCCTTCATTCCCTCCCCATGTCCCTTGCAGTTGGTTGGGGGTTGGGTAAATAGCTCCTTTTCCCACACCTTCAAAAATAGTCTCTTTGTAAAGCAAACCTCGAATTATCCTGCCATTTTCTCCCGGGTGACAGCCTGACTGCATCACTGCTACCCTGCTCTTCAATGAGCCTATATGAATTTACAGACGCATCAGCAACACACAAGTGTTCACTACCCCACAGCCATACCAATGCTTATAGGAACTGACATACATTCTCATATCTGATGGGCTCAATAGAATTGTTTTCATTTTATTTTGTACTTCTCTAATAACTAGTGAATTTGAGCACCTGTTTATGGCCCCCTTTTTTTTTTCCAAGAGAACATGAAACATTCACTAAGATAGATAATATGCTGGGCAATGAAATAAACCTCAATAGATTAAAAGAAATGAAATCATACAAAGTATGTCCCCAATCTGACCTTACACCTCAAGGAACTAGAAAAATAACAAAGATCAGAGTGGAAATAAGTGATAAATGAAGCACTAGAAAAGAGCAATGAAACTAAGAGCTGGTTCTTTGAAATGATAAACAAAATTGACAAACCTTTACCTAGACTCACCAAGAAAAAAAAAGAGGACTCAAAATGAGAAATGAAAAAGATGTTATAACTGATATCACAGAAATACAAAGGATTATAAGAGATGACAATAACAATTATATGCTAACAAATTGGGCAATGTATAAGGACAGGATAAATTTGTAGAAGCATACTGCCTACTTAAGACTGAATCATAAAGAAATAGAAAATCTTAACCAACCTACTACTAGGAAGGAGATTAAATCAGTAATCAAAACAAAAGTCAGGACCAGCAGGCTTCACTGGTGAATGTAAAGGAGAGTTAATACCAATCCTCTCAAAAACTCTTCCAAAAAACAGAAGAGGAGGGAAGACTTCTAAACTCGTTTTATAAGGCCAGCATTACTCTGATACCAAAACTAGACAAGGACAAGACAAGAAAAGAAATTATAGGCCAATATCTCTGATGAACACAGATGCAAACACCCTTAACAAAATATTAATAGAATTCAACAGTACATGAAAAGAATCTTACACCATGATCTAGTGGGATTTATTCCAAGGATGAAAGGATGATTCAACATGCTCAAATCACACAATGTGATATACCACATAATAAAATGAAGGATAAAAATTATACAATCATTTAGATAGATATAGAAAAAGCATCTAACAAAATTCAATATCTATTCCTGATAAGAACTCTCAGCAAAATGGGTATAGAGGGAATGTACCTCAACATAATAAAGGCCATATATGACAAGCTCACAGCTAACATCATACTTAGTGGTGAAAAGATGAAAGCTTTTCCTCTAAGATCAGGAACAGGATGAATGGAAAAAGAAAATATCACAGACAGGAATATTATTTAGCCAGAAAAAAGGAAATCCTGTCTTTGAGACAACACGGATGGACCTTGAGGGTATTATGCTAAGTGAAATAAGTCATGCAGAGAAAGACAAATACTGTATGATCATTATATGTGGAATCTTAAAGAACAACAACTCATAGATAGAACAAATTGGTGGTTGCCAGTGGTGGGGCTGTGGAGTGGAGGAAATGGATGAAGGTGGTCAAAAGGTACAAACTTCCAGTTATAAAACAAATAATTCCTGGGGATATAACGTATAACTTGATGACTATAGTTAAGCATACGACATTGTATATTTTAAAGTTGCTAGTACAGTAAATCTTAAAAGTTTTTTAAAAATATTGTAACTATGTGTGATGATGGATGTTAATTAAGTTGTGGTAATCCATTTCACAATATATACATATATCAGATCATTACAGCATACTTCAATTTATTATGATTAACTTTATTGCACTTCACAGATATTCTTTTTGTGTGTTTTTAATTTTTTTTTTTTTTATTTCAGAGAGTAAGGGAGAGGGAGAGAGAGAAACATCAATGATGAAAGAGAATTAGGGACTGGCTGCCTTCCATACGCCCCCTACTGGGGATGAGCTCGCATTGCATGTGCCCTGATCAGGAATCGAACCATTGACCTCCTGATCCATAGGTCGACACTCAACCACTGAGCCATGCTGGCTGGACCACGGGTATTGCATTTTTACGAAGTTAAAGTTTTTGGTAATCTTGCACTGAGAAAACTGAAAACCTTCTGGAAAGGAGTCACGATTCTAGATGTCATTAAGAACATTTGTGATTCATGGGAAGAGGTCAAATATCAACATTAGCAGGAGTTCCGAAGAAGTTAATCCCAACCTTCATGGATAACTTCAAGGGATTTAAGATTTCGGTGGAGGAAGGAACTGCAGTTTTGGTGAAAATATCAGCAGAACAAGAATTATAAGGGGAGCCTGAAGATGTGACTTAATAGCCACAATTTCAGAATAAAACTTGAACAGATTAGTTGCTCTTACAGATGAGCAAAGAAAGTGGTGTTTTGAGATAGAATCTACAGTTAAAGATGCTGTGAAAATTGTTGAAATAACAACAAAATAGAATATTACATTAACTTAATTGATAAAGCAGTGGCAGAGTTTGAGAGCATTGACTCCAATTTTGAAAGAAGTTCTTTGGGTAAAATGCTATCAAACAGCATTGTGTGATACACGGAAATCGTTTATAAAAGGAGGAGTCAGTCAACGAGGCAAACTTCATTGTTGTCTCATTTTAAGAAATTGTCACAGTCATCCTAATTCTCAGCAATCACCACTCTGATCAGTCAGCAACCATCAACATAGAGGCGAGACCCTCCACCAGCAAAAAGATTTTATCACTGAAAGCTCAGATGATGGTTAGCATTTTTAGCAATAAAGTGTTTTAATTAAGGTATGCACATTTTTTTAGATATAATGCTATTGCACACTTAGGTGACTACAGTAGAATGTAACATAGCTTTTGTATCACTGGGAAACTAAAAGAATTCACTGGATTTGCTTTGTTGTCATATTTGCTTTATTGTAGTGCAGTGGTCTGGAACCAAACTAGCAATACCTCCAGGTACACCTGTATCAGTACACCTAAAACAAATACAGTGTCACATGCTGGTTATTTCTCAATGTATAAAAAGCCATTATTTTGGGGGTGGTTTATTATATAGCAACAGATCATTGAAAAACTTATTTGTTATATTATTTCTTTAGTGATTAACCTAAAGATTACAAAGATTAGAACCAACATTTTATAACTTCAAGTGGAATGTAGAAAGCTATCACCATATTTTAGTCATTATTTCTGCAAGTATTTTTTGTTGCAATGGACAGTTTATCTTTATAGGATTTCATAAGACAATGTTATGCCTTATATAATTGTTCCAGAGATTTCTAAAGCTTTGCTCATTTCCTTTTAATCTTTTTTTTTTTCCCCCTTCTCTTGTTAGGACTGGATAATTTCTATTGACCTATCTTCAAGTTCACTCACACTTTCCTCTGTCATCTCCACTTTGATGTTGGCCTTATCCAGTGAGATAGATATTCACCATCTCACAGTGAAAGATGAGTACTTTTTTCACCATCTCACAGTGAAAGATGAGTACTTTTTTCAGTTCTCAAACTTCTATGTGGTTCCTTACCTATTTTATGTTTACTTGCTGATATTTTCTATTGTCCACTTATTTCAAAAGTATTTACCCTTATTTCTTGGAGCATTTGAAAAACAGCTACTTTAAAAGTCTTTGATCATTTCAACATCTGTGTCATCTAAGAATTAGTGTCCATATATTATATTTCTATTTGAGTTGGAATTTCTTGCTTCTCTGTATGCCAGGTAATTTTGTTCTATCCTGGACATTTTGAGTAGAATGTTAAGAGACTATGGGTTTTGTTTCAATCCTAGGGAGAATGTTGCTATTCTTAGTTTAGCATATAATCAGCCCAGTCAGGCCACGAATTCTGACCAGCTTTCTGTGGGTCCATGTTCTGAGGTTTTTTTCCATTTTCATAGCCTTTGCAATGGTATTCATGCCTGCCTCACATGTGTCTGGGACCTGGGAGGTGGTCTATCCCATAGTTCTGTCCTCAAAGTCCTTAGGATGATCAACATGTGCACAGGGGGTATGAACAGCAGCTCACATGTGACTTTATGGAATTACTTCCCCAGCTCTGGCTTTTTCACTGCTTTCCAAAGACTTTCTGGTTCTCAAGGACTCCCCTTTTTGGTCCTTTGGTCAGAACCTGTGGCTTTAGTTATCTCACTCTGCCATATGCTTCCTGTGACTGCACCCATCTCTGGAGCACATAGCAGCAGAGAAAAAGAAAGTAAGTCAGGGAATTTTGTTCCACCTTCTTGGGACCTCAGTTCCTCTGTTTAGAGAGGAATTTTCTCATCTTTTGAAGTTTTAGGCACATGTGGGCTCTCACTGCTGCCACAGTCACTACTGCCAACATCTACACAGGAATTCCCAGGGGACTGAGGTCTGAGATAAATGGAGGGGGCAGAAGCAAGGGGATTTCTTCCACGATGAGGATGTTAAGGGTGCCTTTTGTGCTCCTTGAATAAAAACTAGTTGGCTTCTCTGGAGACTTCTGTTGGTCTGCCATTATATTAAGGTTTCCACTTTGAGGATTTGGCTGCCTTGGGCCGAGGTTTCAGAATATCAGAGGAGATACACAAATAAGAAACTCATCATCGTTTGGTGATACTTAAATTCCTCGTCTTCCTCAAACCACCTGCTACCATTTACTTTTCAGTGTCCTCAAATAGCTTTTCCGTGCATTCTTTCCCAGTTGCACGGGCACATTCAGAGGGAGAGACAGGGCATAGTGTACTTCAGCCATCTTATCTGGAATCAGAGTCCCCTCCTGTTTCTGGACTCGTGATGCCACATGTTTTCCTCCTGTAGGATTTAAATCTCACAAGATACAGCCACCATTGTTTTAACAGTCAATATTATTTTACATTTTCCTTCAAAGTTACCCGCCCCGGTGCTCACTCCTTCCTGTGATTCCATAAGACCATTTGGTATAATTTTCTTTCAGCCTAAAGAACTGACTTAATATTTATTTTCTTAGCTTTTGTTTGAAGGCATCTTTATTTTTCCTTCATTTTTTGAAGGAGCTTTACCATGATTATAGAATTCCCGTTCAGCAGCATCCCCTTTGAAAGATGTTATTCTACTGTCTCCTGATTTCAGTAGGTCCTGCTTGTGTCTTTTTGTGCAGCTCTAATATTTTCTCCTTGTCTTTGTTTCTTATGGCTTCTATTTCCCTATTGACACTCATGCATTTGTTCACTGTGACTATATTTTCCTTTAAGTACCTGAACATAGTTATATATTCAATATACAGTAAAAGAGCTATTTTAAAGTTGCCTTCCTGACAGTTCCTACATCTGGGTCACCTCAGAGTCAGTTTCTTTTGACTGCCTGCTCTTAAGTATGGGTCACGTTTTTCACCTGCCTATTAATTTCTTATTGTGTGCTTGAGATTATAAACGATACAGGTCATCTTAACTTAACGGACGTTGGTTTTATTCTTGTAAATTCCCCTTGGCCTGTCTGTTTTTACACAAAGTCATGACCCTTACTTTAGAGAGATGGTCTTTCTAGCATCTCGGTTGAATGTCTGAAGTGCACAATGGGGCCTCCCGACCCTGCTAAGCTGGAACTCCAATATCTCTCAACACCGCATGCCATGCAGCAGGCAATCTGTGCTAGACCTTGCAGAGTCTTGTTAGATCTATACTAGAGGCCCGATGCACGAAATTCGTGCAAGGGGCTTGGCCCTCGCAGCCTCGGCTTCATCCGGAAGGTTGTCCAGACGGTTGTTCTGCTGTTCGGTCTAATTAGCATATTAGATCTTTGTTATATAGGATTCAGTCCAGCTCTTGTCCAAGGACCCGTGGTGAATCTCCATGTAGACTGTGGAACTTCCCTTTTCACAGCTACCTATTTTCAGATATGTTACCCTGCTAACTTCAGCCACTTCAACAGTGCAACACTCTAATCTCTTCCTCCTTAACTGAGTCTGTTGCTCTGCTTGGATTCCGCTTCTTGCAGCCCAGGAAAAGTACCCTTCCGCAGAAAAACCAGGGCAATTATGAGAAAGTTGTGGGACACACTTCATGTGGTTCCCTTCTCTCGAGGATCACAGCTGTGTTTCCTACCGATCCCTGAAAAAATTTGCCTCCTCTAGTTTTGTCCAGTCTTAGAGGTTATTTTACTAGGGGAATAAATCATGCTGGGAGTACTTTTTGGTGCACATTAATTTAAATGCACACTGAGATTTAAATCACCGATAATAGAACTTTTCCTAAAAGCAATTTCTGACTAAGACTAGGTAAGAGTACTTAATTAAATTTCAGGAGTGACTAAAGGGGAAAGGGAGCAATGTTTTTGTTTTTTTGTTAATCCTCACCCAGGGATATTTTTCCATTGATTTTGAGAGAAAGGGGGGAAGGGAGGGGGAGAGACAGAGAGAGAGAGAGAAACATCGATGTGAGAGACACACATTGATTGGTTGCCTCCCACACATGCCTGACCAGAGCCCGGGATTGAGCCTGCAACTGAGGTATGAGGTATTTGCCCTTGACCAGAACCATACCCGGGACCCTTCAGTCCGCAGACGGACCCTCTATTCACGGAGCCAAACCAGCAGGAACAATGTTTTAAGGGCATTGCAGACAAATTTCAAATTTCAAACTTAACCTATATTGTTATGTATCTGATACTCTTAGATGAAAGTACAAAAAGTACATATTTCTTTTTTTCCCATCTTTGACCTGTCCTGTAAATACACAAAGGTCACTGAAGCTAAGTTGGAGATACTTGAACTTTGAATCATTGGTTGGTGAGTAGTTAAAAATTAGGAGACACTGCCTTAAGAAGAAGGCAGTTCAGACTGAAAGACAAATTTCTATTTGGTTCTAGAAGCGACTCTCCATTTTTAAAGGGTGGAGATGGTTTGGTAGTAAATTAGTTCTCTCTCTCCGCCCTGGGAGATTAGACAAACAATGGATCTAACTAAGAAAATAGACTGAGTCATTTGGCTACAATGCTATACTGAAGTTACAAGCACACTAACATTAATCTTCAGAAAAAGAATCAGGTTCTGTATACTGTGAATGAGTTTCACAGTCAATTCTGATATTTCTCATTGAAGAAACAAACAAAAAAATCAGACATGAAATTCATCGATCTAAAGGCACTCTTAACCCTGTCTTTCCTTACCTCATCATCTGCTACAGCAAGGCTGAAGTCATGTGCAATTTACTTCATTATTAGCTCTTCTTTGGGATGGCAGTTCTTATTGCAAGAGAACTGAGGTTTGCAATCACCCTCTTTGCTCCTAATTTTCGTGAGAATTTCCAAAATTCTAATAGTAAACACCCTATCTTCAATGTGAACAGTTCATCAAGAGATCAGGTACAGCCCTAACCGGTTTGGCTCAGTGGATAGAGCGTCGGCCTGCGGACTCAAGGGTCCCAGGTTCGATTCCGGTCAAGGGCATGTACCTTGGTCGCGGGCACATCCCCAGGAGGAGGTGTGCAGGAGGCAACTGATCAATGTTTCTCTCTTATCAATGTTTCTAACTCTCTATTCCTCTCCCTTCCTCTCTGTAAAGAATCAATAAAATATATTAAAAAAAAAAAAAAAAAGAGATCAGGTACAGATGAGAGGGCAAAGTCAGGCCTGTGGGCCAGGAAAAGAAGTTGTATGGAGCTAATAATGGGTCGTAAGTGAAAAGGGGTTGAGAATGGGAGGGAAATGGAATCACAGGTCTGGCAGAGACAAGTCCTCTGGCCTTGACCGCCTCTGGACAGGTCAGGAGGGGGTGTTTGTGTGGGCCTTTTCTCACATCTGGATTTAGCTTCTCATTAACTGAAATGTTCAGCCCTTTGCCTTTCACCAAGCCTTACTCCCTCTCTTCAAGTCGAGTGTTACTTCTCCTCCTGCCCCAGGGTGAAGGACTTTGGGCTGGATTTCATTAGTTTGGGGGAATGGTCCATTCTTCTTCCAGGAGGTCTGGTTCAGGTTTAGGCCATTCCATTGGCCTCACTAACAACCGAAGGGCAGATCTCCTGGCCAATGGACAACTCCCCTGGGCGGAGAGGCAGGGCCTCGGAGCGATGGTCACACTCCATGTGTCCAACTCGCCTTAGCTGCCAGGACACCATATGCTGAGGTGGGCTGAGGAGCTTTTTAGGTAGCTTCAGGTCTCCTTGTCCGTGAGCGACACATACAGCTACCTACATCTCCCCACATCCACACCCACACCCCTGCATTCTTCACTGAGAAGTGGCATGTTGGCATCTTAGGGTTCCTCTGGGGCCACCCATCTCTTCTACACGTCCCGAGTGTCTGGATTTCCCTGTGAGAGACTGTGGGCAAGGGTGGGTGGGATTAAATTGCAGCTTATTCTTCTGCTTCACCCAGGAACATGCTTGTGATCATGAGCATAGAGGTGACTGCCCATATTGGTTGCTGTTGGGTGCCTAGCACCTCACACCCCCTGGTCCCCTCCCACGCGCTGGGGAAGAAGCGCCCCGGCCCCTCCCTCGCGACCTGCGCAGTCCGACCCGAACTTCCCGGGGTCACGGCCCGCGATACGGCGGCGCGGCCTGGCTCGGAGCCCTGCTCTTCCCGAGTCGTGGGTGGCGCGGGGCTGGTTTCCCTCCCCTCCCTTTCCGGACCCAAACCGGGATGTATCTGGGTCAGCCTGGGAGGGGCCGGACCTGCCAGGGCCCGGCGGGGGGAACGGGGTGGCGATGACAGCATCTTTCAGGTTTTTGGCGTTTCCGAGCCGCGCTCCTTCCAGCCCCTCACCGCGCTCCCTCCCGGCGGGACTGCCGCTCTGGCCGAGGACCGGGCGGGGGAAGAGCCGGCTCTCTCCGTCAGGAGGGTCACCCCTCCGCGCCTTGCGAACAATGTGGCGCTTCCCCCCCCCCCCCCAAATTCCGGGTTCCCCCAGGCACACTCCCCGCGGGCGGCGGGGTCCCGCCCCGGGAAAAGAGCGTTGGAACCGTCCACCGACGCCCGAGTTCCCGGTCTTCCTTTCCGGTGATAAACGGCGGGGCTGCGAGCCAAATGCTGCTCAAGATGCTCCGCCCGCAGCCCGTGCCTCTCCCTCGGCTCTGCGGGGGCACAGATCCAGGGCCGAGAAGGTCCCCTCACCCCGCAAACTCCCAGGCTGAGCGCCAGGGCGGGCGGCGGCGGCGCCACCCGGGGGTCCTCGCTGCCCGGTCCCTCCCCCCGGGACCTCGGCGCTCCCGCCGCGCCGGGCAGAGCCGGGTGTGCGCCTGCACCGCACCTTCCCCGGACGGACGCTTTGGCCCAGGACGCTCAGGGAGGTCGGGAGGGTCACGGACCTTCGAGGGCCCCTCCCTGCGAGCTCTGTATATAAGCCCAGCTCCAGCCATCCAGGCCACACGCCTTCGTCTCCCCGAGGCCCGACCCCTCCCTCCCCATCCTCGCCCTGCAAAGACTCCACGTTTACAAGTGGAGGGAAAGCCGCGAGTTGACAACCGCCTCCGGTCCCTGCGCGCAGTTATCTCCGCGTCCCCTCCCTCGACTCCCCACGGCGCCCGCTCCGGGACTTGGACCCGCAGGAGGGGCGCCTCGCCCACCCTGGACGCGCGCGTGGCGGGAGCCCTCGGATGCTCGTTGGCTGGGAGCTTCCCGAAAGCTACCTGCCTCCGCGGGAGCTCGAGGCCGCACGGAGGTGCTCCTCCCGCCCCGCCTCATCTCGCCCACAGACATCTCTGGCCATCATTTCAGCGTCTGTCGGATAAACCCCGCGCCCCTCCCCGCCGGCGCCAGCGCAGCGCCCCCTCCCTCGGCTGCGCCCCGGCGGGTGGGGAGCGAGCGCACTGGGCGCGGGAGGTGCGCAGAGCTCTGGGCCGCGGCGCTCGGCGCCTGGGGAATTGGGCTGTGGGCGAGGCGGCCGGCTTGGCCTTTATCGCTCCCCGGCTCGTCGTTGGAAACTTTATCAGCGAGTCTCGCCACTCGCGGCTGCAGACCGAGCGAGCGGGGGGCTGGGGCGGTGACCAGGCGCTCCCGGGGCTGAGCGCCTCTGCTCGGGGCACGCATGGCGCCCGCACACGGAGTCTGACCTGATGCGGACGCAAGGGGGTTAATATGAACGGCCCTCTCGGTGGAATCTGGCTCTGGCTCCCTCTGCTCTTGACCTGGCTCAGGCCTGAGGTCAGCTCTTCATGGTGGTAAGTCCACGCAGACCGGCCCGGGAGGGAGGCGGGTTTCCCGTCTGGGAATGGGCACCGCACTGGCCAGGGAAACCCTCGCCCGCGGCGGTTCTCCGCGGGTTCCAGGCGCGAACCTGGCTGCTGCCCTCTCCCAGTGCCCTGATCCCCAGTCCCTTGCTTTTCCTCTGAAGACCATTCCAACTTTGACAACTAAAAAAAAGAAAAAAGAACCCACAACCCCCCTCAAATGAGAGCTCTGATTCTGATATTTGGGTTATTTGGATCCAGCTGAGCGACAGCAAAATCAGCCAATTTCTTATCCCATTAAGAGACCTGTGTGTGTGTGTGTGTGTGTGTGTGTGTGTGTGTGTGTGTGTGTGTGTGTTGACTCTGAAAACTACAATTGCCCCCCCCCCCGCCACTCTCCCATACCCCCCCAAAAAAACTCTAGACAAACCTAGGGGCCATGCAGGCAGGCAGGCAGGCAGGGGCTGTGGAGCCCCGAGCGTGTGATTTTGCATTATTTCCCGTCCTTCCACATTCCTAGTGCTTCTCTTCTCCCCATGGGTGGGAAGCACGCCGTGCTGCTGCCTCCAGGTAGAGACTACCGCCGCCCCGGAGCTCGGGGCTGGGGGTGGGGCGGGGGCCCCCCCGAGGAGCTGTGCTGCTGTCCTTTGTGCGCTGGTCGGCGACTTATTTATTTATTTTGCACAGCGAACATAACAGGTCTTAGCCCCCTTACAAAGGGAGCTTTTCCACCCACCCAGAAACGCTTGTGCATCTTCCTCCCTAATGATCTTGAAAGGAGGGAATGGAGAGCTCTTTGGCGTCCTTGCACCTAGAGGTTTCCCAGCAGATACTAAAATACTGATTCAGAAAGACCTGTTCCCTGGGGCAGTCCAACGTGAGGAGTCTGGGCCAAAGGAAGGAAGCGGGCAGGGAGCTCTCCAAAGGAGCATGGCAGAGCACTGATGGGAAGAGGGGTTCAAGTCCTCCTTCGGCCACTTTGGATGGGAAGGCGTTTAGCCTTGACATTGCTGACACGGGATCAAAGGTTGATTTATCAGAATGACCATTTTTTTCAATAAGATGATACTTCTGTTTCCATGGTTAAGCATTATTTATTGCCCAGTCTTTTTGTCACTTTGTCTCTCGGCTGTCACTTAAATATGCTTTTTTGGAAATCACAGCCATAACGATTTTATGATCATATAAAGTAATGAAAATGCAAGAAATGACATTCTCCTTGTTTGATGGCTTCAAAAGACACCTATGGCAGCTTTGGTTATATAAAAGGTACCTTTTCTAAACATTTCACAACTAATAGAGAACATCTGGGCAGAGATGATGATGTAATTTTTTTTGTTAAAGTTTCTTTTCAAAAGTACTTTATGGAGCTATAATACTGTTTGATTCTTCCAAACATTTAGTGTCCTTAATAACAATAGAAAGAACTATTTCCAAAGGTTCTCTATAAAGGCCAAGAAGAGCTAGAAAATGGAAATATTTAAAGGATCCGAAAGAACGGCATGTCTGTGAGGAGAGTGTAACATCAGATACCAGCAGGTGTCGATTAGACAGATACAGACAGTTTCTTAACATACTTAAACATTCGGGTCAAATAAATGCGAGCGAGAAGCTTTAAAGGTCGGCTTCCCCCCAAAGCCAAGTCCAGACACATTTCATCATTGAGATCAGAGCCTTCTTGGGAACAGTCTTTGAAGGCTCTTCCCAAAAGATGCTGCCCCTCCCTGCTCACTCTGTTCCCTGACCGCCCAGAGCGTCATCGGCTGGCCCTGGATTCATGTCCAAGACAGCACCGCTCCACTTTGGGGTGGCTTCCACGAGGTTTCTTCTCATGCCTGCTGTGCTGCTTCTCCATGGAACTAAAATTAGATAACCTTTGCTTTCCAGTATCCCTGAAAGGATAAGGAATTCGTATCTGAAACAGCGCTTTGAACTCAGTCTCCCAGGAAACGTGGCTTCGGGCCTCAGTGTCAGTGTTCTCACCTCTGTGCTGGCCCTTCCCAGGTACATGAGAGCTACAGGCGGCGCCTCCAGGGTGATGTGTGACAACGTGCCGGGCCTGGTGAGCCGCCAGCGGCAGCTGTGCCACCGACACCCGGACGTGATGCGTGCCATCGGCCTGGGCGTGGCAGAGTGGACCACGGAGTGCCAGCACCAGTTCCGCCAGCACCGCTGGAACTGCAACACCCTGGACAGGGACCACAGCCTCTTCGGCAGGGTCCTGCTCCGAAGTAAGTCTCCGGCCCCCAGGCCCCTCCTCGGGCGCTCCCCTCACACACTCCCCCCTTTATTTGGTCTTCGAAGTCCCTGCTCATCGTTTCCTTGCATTTTGTTCAGTCAGAAGCTTGTCCCGTTGGGGGCGTTGCCCCTGTTTTACAGATGAGGACTTAAGAAATCAAGGAACTTGCCTGAAGTTGTGTGGGAGGCTGGCCGTAGATTAGAATGTAGACCCCAGGCTGACGTCTTATAACTCTTTGCTCTGTCTGTTGCTGGAGGAATTAGTGGACCAGATTTCTCAGACACGAGTGAGCGTGAGGTTCTTGGGGTACCACTGAAATAAGACTTTTCAGAAGCCCGCCTGGGAGAGTGAGATGTAGAAAAAGACTTTGTTTGCATGGAGTTTCATCCCTCGGGTTTCAATGCCCCGTGTCCCTTAACCCAGCCCTGAGAGAGGGGCAGCTGGGGGTCCAGAACTCCGTTCCATGCTGCAGCTGGGCCCAGCTCAGCATTCAGGCTGATTAAAGCCCATCAGTCCATTGTGTGGGTCCCACGTGGCCATGGGCCGCGTGGGCACAGGGGAGCACAGCCCCTGCAGCAGGAGAGCCAGGAGCCCAGGTCCGGAAGAGCCAAGAGAGTGAAAACCAAGAGAGCTTGCTCCTTTGTTCAGAAGTTTAAACATTCAGGTTTCCAGCCCTTGCAGTGGCCACACCTATTCTGGCCACTAATTTGTTCCCAGGTGTGAGTGACAGACAGGTGGGCACCTTCCCACGTCACTGGGACCGTACTGGGCATGCGGCTGTCATCCCGTCAGTCGGGAACAGACTTGGAAAGTGTTAAATTAGCAAAGCTGTACAAATGGCATGCCTGTATTATCTAGTCTTCCCTTTACTCCTTTCCTGTGAATAATAACTAGATTATTGCCACAGTATCCTATCGCCCCTTCCTGTTCCTCCAGGTTCAGATTTTGTCTCTGGGAGAAAGGAGGCAGCAGCCACAGGGCTTTCTTGACTTTTTTACTTGCACCTTACAGAGGATTTGAGCAGAAGATGAGGATGGAGTGCTCAAATCTTTTATTGGCCATAGATGGCCATTATTACAATAACGCGTAAATGTTATCAAAAAGCAGAGACAAATCTCTGCTCACCACCTTTGACCTCCCATTCAGCTACTCAGCTTTGGGTCACCCTATATCTAAATTAAACTTTTTTTCCCCCCAGTAGACTGTAAATTCTCTAAGGTTGGACTAGCCTGCCTTCTCTGCATCTCACTTGATGCTCTGTGTGTTGCTGACACCATTCATTCATTGAATGGTTGCGTGAATGAATGGATGAACTTGTAGTGAACACCTATTATTTCCCAGGTACACTTGAGGCAGAAGGGTATTTATGGAGGGTTAGGAGTGTGAACCATGAATACATAGTTGGGTTGTTTTTGTTTTGTGTGTGTGTGTGTTTTTTTTTTCACTTAGGAGCATTAAACATCATATAATTGTCCGGCGTGTATGGTTCAGTGGTTGAGTATCGACCTATGAACCAGAAGATCAAGGTTCGATTCCTGGCTAGGGCACGTGCCCGGGTTGTGGACTCGATTCTCAGTGTTGGGTGTGCATGAGGCAGCTGATCAATGATTCTCTCATCAATGATGTTTCTATCTCTCATTCCCTCTCCCTGCCTCTCTGAAATCAATAAAAAAACTTTTAAAAAACCCACAACATTATATAATTGCATAAAAAACGTTTTAAAGTCCTGAATGTGGAAAGTAGCTCAGGAGTTGGTATAAAGAGAAAATTAACTGAAAATCACATTTTATTTTTTTAAGAATTTGTTCCTTAACCTGGTGTTATAAGCATTTTCCAAGAAATAGCACAGTCCATTTGCTACTGGGAAATCTGACTGAAAACACAAAAGTTTTGTGTGAACCCCAGAAACAGGAAACTTTACACTTGTTTTTGCCCACCCCACCCCCCATCCCTAAGAAAATCATCCAGGCTGTACACTTGGTAATGCTTAACAGAGGGTGTTTCTATCTTGTAATCATCACAGCCCTGGGGTTTTATGAGGCCAAATGCATAACTGAATGTCTCTGAAATCCCCCCAGGGCGTAGTGCACTCACTCTCAGTGTATCCCTCAAGTAAATTTATGGCCATATTCTGCAATTTTATTCTCTAGCTTAAGAACTATATTCTTCTGCATTCCTTTTGGAGTTTTGATATGACATTGCACATTTTTGAAAGGCTAATAGTAAATTTCAGCAACATGGAATTTTCAGACTTCACCTAGATTAGCTCGCCAGTGAATCAATTAAAGTGCCGGAACTTGTCAAAGAAAGTTTGCAAGTATTTAGCACAAGATACCTTCGGACAAATTATGTAAGGCTCTCGGTGTTTAAGATACATCAGGGTTTTTCCTTTTCAAAGTGCTCACAACCATTTCCCAATTATTTCAAATTAAATGTCCTTCTAATTTATAAAATGATCACCTCTAAATTCTGTCTATGAAAATCTGTTAAGATGTCTCTATATTGAAGAAAATCTTTAGGTCACAAATCAAAGGACCTAATTTTGAGCACTAATCCTCAAGGCCTGCCAAAGCTGGGAGTTCATTCATAAAATACTTTAACTTAATCTTGACAGTGTTTGTTTCTTCAGAGCTGTGGAGTGCTGAGAAGGAAGAGGTTGGAACTAGTTTGACTTAGTCTAAGGCCTCAAGTAAATAAGAGATTCTAACTTGTGTTTCCTTCAGAGTTCTTTCAGATGAAGCTTGAATGCTTTGCCAAAGTACTCAAAACTTAAAACACTCAAGCTACACAATTTCTTTCCATTCTTCATAGAAGGCCAGATTTCTTCCTGGACATTTATGTAAACTCCTGTGACTGTCAGTGATGATTTTGCGTTGATTCTGGGAGGGCTGAATTTGGCCTAAGGTAGTTTATCCTGGAAATCATCATGAAATTCCAGTAAAGCCTTCCAAAAATTTTTATAATTAATTGCTTGGAGGGAAATGCACATCTTAGAATTGTGAAGAACTTCCTTTGGAAACCTAAATGTGTCCTTATAGATGACTAGGAAGGCAAAGGGCGATGCCATTTATAGGAAGAACATAAAGGTTACTAACACATCCCAGGGTCATAGAGAAATGGAGAACATTTGCCTCTTTTGCTTCAGCCAGCTTAGAGTTAGACACCCATTTTTAGTAACATTTGCATTTCACTCACTCAACAAACTATCGCCAGTCACAGGCTGAGAAACTTACACCCATATATCCCTGCAAGAATATACCTCTAGAGTTCTTGGATGAACCTTAAAAAGGTCATTAGGTCTCATCCTTGTAAATGCAAAAAATAAAAATAAAAAAAATTTTAAAGCCAGCATTTTAAAAGAGTTGAACCCATAACTTTCCAACAAGCCCAGCTTCTAGTGTTCTGCTCTACCAGGTAACAATCCCTGACTGCAAACAAAAACTATGCCTGTGCGCTTAGTATGGACATTGTCTGACTCATCTCAACCCAGAAATTAGAGAAACGAATAGTAACACATCAGGAAGTCTAAATATCACTATTTAGATTTGGATTTTATTTCATATTATGATGGCTTTAAAAAGAATCCGTTTTTCTAAGAAGAGCCCCAAGGTCAAAATTTGTTTTGTTAGAAAGCCAACTCTTGAAATGTGCTACTATTTCACACATAGCATTTTAGTGATTCATCTAAGACACTTAACTGAAAACATCTTAAGGCCACATCTAACATGATACCAAAACATCTGGAGGTAAAATGAAAAACCAGTCCCTGTGCTACATTTTTAGTTAAATAAATAAACATCTCTCTATTTAGTGATGTACTTGAATAATAAGTGACAAATATTGTGAAAGGTATTTTTGCTTTAGAAATTATTTCCGAAAGGCAGCAGATTTTAAGTGATTTCTTTCTTTCAGCCAACAGGTCGATGCAATTGTACCTTAAGCCAGGATGAATGCTTTGCCTAGACAATTTATTCCTCTACTACTTTCAAAATACTGTCTGGCCACCGGCATTCTATCATTGACATCGTCCATATTTTCCTCCTAGAGGACCACCTCATAAAATTTCTCTTCGTTCTCAGTAAAAAAATAAGGCTAGTGCTAAGTACCTTAAGCACTTGGGAATTTCCCCTCCATGTGATATCTCTAAATGTGGACACTGAACTCCAATCCAAAACCAGGCTTTAGCAACTCAGTGGTTTTGGCATAACTAATGCAAGGTATTTTCCTAAACTGTAAAATGGGTATAATAAAAATCTCATTTATCTGAGAGTCACAACCTGGGATCAAACCACATTAGCCTCAGTTAGTCACCATCTTTTATAAAACAAGTCAATTCCACTTAGAAAATCGGTAATCCTAATAACCTGGGACTCTGAAACAGCCCTCATGACCATCGCATTTTCCTCTTGAGACCACCACCTGCTACCTATAGCAAATATTCATATAATTGACTTTACCTAACCACAGAGCATGACTGGTTTCTTTTTATGATGGCTAGAGGTTTGGGGGCAGATATTTTTGGAGGGCTGAGGTAAGTGCCATTTAATATGGTGTAGATATGTTTTCCTGATTTTTAATAATGAGACTAGCAGAGTAAAGATTGCGAAGGGCATTATATAATGTATATAATAAATTTTAGCGCTGAATGACAGACAGAACCAAGCAGGGCTCTGATGCGGAAAGGTGGTTTGTTCTCCCAGCTGTGTGGTTCAAAAAGTCACACTCGTCTTGACATACTGAATCGCCAAATGGCTCTGTTTTCTGCCTTGCATTGGCAGGAGGCTGTTCAGCCTGGATGTTGATTCTTAATATATTTGCTGCAGCAACCATTAATAAAAAGGCGTGCTAATAACAATGAAATACAGCTCCGCTTGAAAAATGAGGTGTACACAGACCCTAAAGAGCCTTATATCTGTCACTGTACCACAACACTGTGTTATGAGTTACTACAGATTATTAAAATAATTTAATGTAGTTATTGCTCTGAAATATGTGCCTTTCAGCCTGCAAGTGAAAGTAGGCTGTGTGCTAATAAAGAACAATTCTAAGAAATCACCCCAAAGGGTTCTTGCCCAGGTCTAATTATAGGCGGTAAATTTGTTTCCTTCCAGAAAAACCAAAGGAAAGCTTTGCACTGTCTTTTCCCCAATACCAGTGATTAGTGCAGGTGTTCCAGAAGAAAGTAAGTTCACCGTCATAGTTAGACGTAGTATGTAACTAGGATATTGCATATTGCCTTCAACAATCTCCCAATTACTGGTGAAAGTCAATGCCCCGCCAGCGCTCTCCAGTGTTAGCGCTGGGGGCTGGTCACGGCCTTGAATTCTCTTCCCACCTCAGCCCCTAGATTCTTTTTTTTTTTTTTTAAATTCGGAATTTCAGTCTGAAATATTAAATGTATACGAGTGCCCTCAGAAATGCCTAGAGGCTTGGCAGTTGTGGGGTTTTTTCCAAGGTTTTATTCATGTAGTATCATGGAATAGCCCAGATCTATTATGTAATGAAAGAACTGTACAGTTCGGACTGTATGTACAGATGAAAAAACAAAAATGCTACTCTCCTCTCGTCTAGAACGTGGAGGGCTCTGGGTTAAGCAAGCACGTGTATGAGGCTGACGCGAAGTCGGGAGCTGGGCAAGGCAGGCTTTTGCTGTCCTTTCTTTTCTGCTGTGTTTACCTTAAGGACAGTGGCCAGACAGGCGTCTAAATGAACAGCCGCTTATATTCGATGGTGATGATTCCTTTTAAAGAGCGAGCCTTGGCTCTAGAAAAGAATCCTTCAAGACGACCAGTCCCTTTCTGCCTAGTGTTGCAGTGTGTCCGAGGCAGAGCAAGGACTAACCAGCCCTCATCTGAAAGTCATTCAGGACTAGCACCTCCAGGCCACTTTTAAGAAACGCATTTTTGTTTCAGGTAGTCGGGAATCTGCCTTTGTTTACGCCATCTCCTCAGCTGGAGTTGTATTTGCCATCACCAGGGCCTGTAGCCAAGGAGAGTTAAAATCCTGTTCCTGTGATCCAAAGAAGAAGGGAAGTGCCAAGGACAGCAAGGGCACCTTCGACTGGGGCGGCTGCAGTGATAACATTGACTATGGGATCAAGTTTGCCCGAGCGTTCGTGGATGCCAAGGAACGGAAAGGCAAGGACGCCAGAGCCCTGATGAACCTGCACAACAACAGAGCCGGCAGGAAGGTAGGGCTGCGCGCTGCTCACTGTGTAGGCGGCATGGCCTTACCGTCACTTAAGCTGAGCTGATCTTACACGTTCCTAGAGATGAGAAAATGCCATGTAGCCACGCACCCCCACGGTCCCCCAGCCCCAAGCTGTTTGTTCTAAAGAGTACCACAGACTGGCCCTGACCAGTGTGGTTCAGTGGTTAGAGCATCAGCCTGTGCACCGAAGGGTCTCGGGTTCAATTCCCAGTCAAGGGCGCATACCTGGGTTATAGGTTTAATCCCTGGGCAACCAATCGATCTCTCTCTCTCTCTCTCTCTCTCTCTCTCTCTCTCCTCTCCCTCCCTCCCTTTTTTACTGGCTCTAAAAAGCAATGGAAAAAATATTCTCGGGTGAAGATGAACAAAAACAAAAACAAAAGAATACCACAGACTGGGTTGGAATACCTCGCCCGCGCTCCACCTTTCTTCCCTCAGCTGAGCTGAAGGAGTCCACCCACTGCTTTTGGCATTGTGTAGAGTCAAGTGTTTTATGGTCCCTCTGGAGACTGTCATTCTAGACAGAAGGTAGACTCTGTGGGTCAGGCTAGCTAGTGCTTCATCCCACATACCAATGGGACCTGGGATGCTTGGAGTTAAAGGATATCAAGACCCAGAACATCTTCTCTCAAACATGTCATGAAAGCAACTCACCAGGAAAGCAACTTGACTGGCTTCTTTTGGAGTCAGGGATGCTCTTTTTAGAACCAGACGTACCTTGGGATTTCTGCTACTGGAGAAGTAGACCGAGGGAGGACAGGGCCCCAAAGGGGTACTCTATCCCTTATCTTCTATCCTTACTCACCTCCTGGGCTGTGAACTCACTGGTCAGTATGGACTCGCTACCTCCCATTGATTAGATGAGGAAACAGGCCCTCAGGTGCTCAAGGTCACATGGAGAATCAGTTGAAAACTCAAGACTGGAACTCAGCTTTCCACTGCTAGACCAGGGGTTTTGTGGCCTAGGCCAGTGGTCGGCAAACTCATTAGCCAACAGAGCCAAGTATCAACAGTACAACGACTGAAATTTCTTTTGAGAGCCAAATTTTTTAACCTTAAACTTCTTCTAACGCCACTTCTTCAAAATAGACTCACCCAGGCCGTGGTATTTTGTGGAAGAGCCACACTCAAGGGGCCAAAGAGCCGCATGTGGCTCGCGAGTCGCGGTTTGCCGACCACTGGCCTAGGATGAAGCCATTAAAAGGACAGTGTTCGGATCCATTGCTAAGCCACGTCTTTTGGCATGGTGGCATCACCAGAATAACTAGAGAACCAGCATGCTGCCCATTGTGGCTTTGGTAAGAAGCACCCACTGGCGGGGGTAATGAACTATTTAGTCCGATTAACCAAGGCATAAGATACGTAAAGTGTGGGAAGCACACTAATCTTGTATGTAGCTCGGAAATTTATTTTCATATATTTATAATACTTATTTTCACACAGATACAGCCACACTTGTGTGATTAGATAAGATATACATTTCTGGCATACATTTGCAGCCTCTTCCCAGGAATCAGCCACAATTGACTTTCCCATTGTCCTGTTTCCATTTTTTGCCATTGTGAATAAAGCTCGTGTCATTCTAATTGCATGAAAAACAGTCAGGGCCATCTGAGAATAATCGGATTGCCAGTGAGAAGAGATAAACATAATTTGTCATTTGTCAACATAAAATTAAAATGTGCTTGATATTAATATATAAAGAAAGATCAGCATACAATTGAAAGGTCTGGGGGGGGGGGTCTTGAACATAAAAAAAGAATCGGAAAAAAAAAAGCGGATCTGTTTGGATGAAAACTCTCTTAGTAAGCTCACAGAGAGACCAAATGTCATTTAACAGGAGTTGAAAGGAAAGAACTCTTGCTTAGTACAAGGAATAAGATGAGTGTGACCTGAACTGTTTACAAATAGTACCTTTCTTGAACTTTAAAAGTCAACATTCCTTATGTTCATGAATTTATTAATTTATAGTGACCACTGCCAAAAAATATAGGCTGTGGTTGTGCAATCCTACGACTGTTGGTAACGACTGTTTGTGCAATAGTTTGGATAGAGGACAATGTACAGTGACTTTGTTTTGACATTGATGCCGCCTGCATAACTTATAAAGGGTGGTGTCTTTGACAGGAATGTGCTGCTTCATTACTGAAGCAGGAAATAACGTTAGATCTCTTAGATTACAGATAAAGGTCACACACTGAATCCAAGAGCATGTTGACTCGTCAAAATAAATATTAATTATGCTAAATAGTTCATTAGCTATCGAATGCTCCAGGTCTTTAGGACAGCAGATCTTAGCTATTATCTTGTAGGCCCTGAATAAACATGACTTGTAATGTAAATCACATGATTCCACACTGTGCAGAGGTGAACAGCTGTCAGGCCTCAGATATTCTCCTGCCTACTCTGCAAAACTGAGGAGGCTACTTTTGATTGGAATAAAAGTGCACACGCTGACTTTTTAAAATGTGGCTTTAATTAATGGTGGGTGGGCAGACTTTTTCAAGGAGATGCATGATGTCAGTGAGTATGAACTTTAACGAGAGTGAATGTATTGAGATAAACATGCGTCTCTAATTCTCTCCTTGCCGTCGTTAGACCCCCACTCCCGACTCCCCCTTCGTACGGGCAGAAGGTCTGTGGAATCAAAATGAGAACAGGCTGGGCCTGTGCTGAAGGCAGGCCTCCTGAGTTAAATCTCCAGCGGGCCTGTTCTAGCACACCCCAGCCACCCAGGGCTGACCGCAACGTTAGTTCCGTTTTGTTTCTTCTTTGTGCTTTTCTGTAGTTCCCCAATTGTCTAATATGAATATCTTATACTTTTTAACATTGTGGTGCGACCAATACATTTTATTTAAAACACATCTATTCTAAGAAGATGCTGTTTAGCCAATGCTGTAAGTCATAATTCAACACTGCCATTCACAAAAGACCTTAATTTCCCCCTAATATTTGAGCAGTTTAATTCGCTTATTATAACAGCTGGTTAGAGCACCCTCATGTGTCTTTGTATGGTAATATCATTTTGGATCTGCGGTGCGACTGTATCATTTTACTCACCGCTTCAGCAGAATTTGTGATGATGTTTCTTTCCTTCATGTTTACTTGAAACTCATCCTTGATGGAGCCTTGTTTTCTACCTCCAGAGAGTCCTAGAAAGATAAATTTACCTTGTTCAACACAAACTTTCAATCCAGAAAGACACCCCACAGCTGCTCTCAGTGGCTCTCTTTAGGGGTAGAGAAGCCGTGCGAGGAAAGCCTCTGAGTTACATTTTAGGATAAGGTGAGGCGAATTATAAGCACAAGTTACTTGGCCGATAGTCACCATTTGTTCCCTTCTGGGGGTTGAAAATGGCTTTAAAATTAGTCTACTCTTTCCCTAATATGAAATAATCACAACTTCTTTTACCTTTCAAGAGAGAATGTATATCAAAATCATGTATCCAGCAAAATCCTGCCCTTTAATCACTGGACACTTCTATAATAAGGTTAAGAGGGACTCCATAAAAAATACTTTCCCTAAAAGGTATTTTTCTTGTGGTAAAGACAGGACATGGGATTTGAAATGAGACCCACATTAGTCTTAGCCGTGCAGTACCAGTGGCTTTGCTCCCTGAATTTCAGGTTCTATCATGAGTAAAAGTGTATTATATGGTGCTCCAGGAAGACAAGCATAAGGCAAATAGCGGAGATCCTGGCACGTAGTAGGTGCTCTATAAAAGTTCGTTCCTTTCCCTTTCGTGAAGTTATTTGTAACGTAGGTAATAGAGATAGGCACAAACTCAATTGGAACTGTTACTTAGTTCAGATTGAACTATTCAGTCTGATCACTACAGGTATCCATAGACTCATCTTTGCTTTAGTTTAACATACTAATAAAAAACAGGCACATAGGTCCTGGCTGGGTAGCTCAGTTGGTTAGAGCATTGTCCCGATATACCAAGGTTGGGAGTTAGATCCCAGTCAGGGCACATATAAGAATCAACCAATGAATGCATAAATAAGTGGAACAACAAATCTATGTTTCTCTCCCCCTCCTTTCCCTTCTCTCTAAAACCAATCAATAAATAAGCAAATAAATAAATAAATACATAATCCAGGCATATATTATTTGCTACTGTGCAAAACACTGTCAAATGTTTTGTAGTTTTATCTTTCAAAAACCCATATGGGAATTTAAAAAACAGTATTAGTATTCCTATTTTTCAAATGAGAAACTGGGTCTTAGAGAGGTGAAGGGACTGACCAGGGTCACATAATCATGAAGTGCTGGGCTTGGTGGGTTCAAGTCCAGTTGTGTTCACCCATGTTTTCACCTACCTTTCCATGTTGTCTCTGTTGAGAATTTCTGAGAAACACACACACACACACACACACACACACACACACACACACACACGGTATTTTTGTATTTTAAACAAAGGGGCAGTAGCAGCAGCCACCGCCCTTGGAATTATTTTTTCCCCTTTGTGTGTGTCTTTATTTTACAAGTTTTCTAAAATAAATATGTATCTTTTTTAAAAAAACAACAGGGAAAATGTTTTAAATGTAGAAACGTAACGGCTAATGACTGTGAACAGCTCAGCGCCAATTAGCCTTTTCCAGTGGATTCACAAAATTTCCACTAACGACACTGCCCGTTTCAGAACCCCGTTCCTCGGAGCTGCTGGGCTGAGCTTGTTTCAACAGATAATTTATTACTGAATTACTTTGGGAAAAGCTATTTGGGGCACTAAGTTGTATGAGGAAAAGAATAAGAGGAAGAAGCCCCTGACCATAAGAAACTAAACTTTAGTCGAGGAGACCCGTGAAATACCACTGGGAGGCAAGCAACACGCTAGGTGTGGAATAGGAAAATCAGCCGAAGGGCCAGGGAGCTGAGAGAGAAAGGCTGTGTCACAAAACAGGGTGTTGGAGTTGGAGATAAAGACTTCCCATGGGGAGACAGGGAGGGTGCTTTCCAGGATGGGGGGACGACCAGACCAAGAAACACGCTGGGACGGAAAGGACATCAGAGCGGAGGGTGACGAGGGCTCCAGGGTGGATGGAGCTCATGACTGAGAAGTGCTAGGAGCTGAGGCTGCAGACTCGAGTCTGGAGAGCCTCGAACGATGTCCCCGTGAAGCACTCGGCAGGTGTTGAGCATTGCAGGAGAAATTCATGCTTAGGTTTCATGCTTATGCATTGCTAACTTTTCTAGAGTCCACTTTAAAACAGTGACAGGTTCCAGAGTTCAAATCTTCTGTGATATGTTTGAGTGACTTAAAAATAGACTTACTAGAAAAACTGTGAGAAATGTTTACCTCCCTGAATTTTATTTTCAGCCATAAAATAAACATAGAAGGTCTGATGTGGATAGTAAGCTTCCCAATGTTTATTAATAAAATACTGGCATAGGGCAACCTGGCTGGTTTGGCTCAGTGGATAGAGCATTGGCCTGTGGCTTGAAGGGTCCCGGGTTCGATTCTGGTCAAGGGCATATACGTCGGCTGCAGGATGGATCCTGGCCTGGGTCAGGGCACTTGCGGAAGGTAACCAATTGGTGTGTCCCTCTCACATCAATGTTTCTCTCTCTCTGTCCCTCCCCCTCCCTTCAATTGACTCTAAAAAAAAAAAAACAATGGAAAAATATCCTCAGGTGAGGTTTAATAATAACAACAAAATTAACATATGGCAACTGTGTTGATATTTATATTTTTAATATAATGTTTACATTATTATTGGCTACTCGGGGTTCTTAGCTATTTACATCATCTTGACTGAGGTACTATGGAAGCTGGGGTTCTGGAATGAGAACACTAGTTCTGATAGTTGAGCATGACCTTGGACAGGTTACCTAACAAGAATTGCTATCAAAAATAAAATATATACACACATGCACCAAGTTTTGAGCCAGCCTAAGAGGTAGGTAGGATTATTAACCGCATTTTGCAAATGAAGAGACTAAGGTCTATAATAGGGTGGCCAGAATTAGCAAACAAACGGAATTTATTTGCTATCAGAAATTCAAGCTTACCTTGACATCCTGTATTTTATATGGAAGAAGTTCAGAGGAAGGGATCCAGAGTTTCTATTTCGTGCCCCACCCAATCCTGCACCACTCAAGATTAGCGCTGTGGAGCACTGGGGCGCCCAGACAAAGCAGATACTTCTAAGTTCTCTCTGCAGGAAATGCCTCTAAAGTAAACAGGAATGGATATCGTCCAAGATGTAAACACGACCTTATAGGCAAGTAAACTTAGGGCCTAATAAAGACTTCCAAGAATAGGTCCTGTGATGCCATTTAATATACATAACAAATAATGCATCTGAACCAAGAGAACTGGGCAGGATTCAAAAGAAATCACTCTTAAAAAGGAATTACCAATCGAGAAGAAAAGGATAACATTGAACTGAATACAGAGCCAGATTACTTTAACCTCCTATTCATCTTAACCCTCCCTTCAACAGCATTCAACATCTTTATGAGGCACAACCTTCACTTAGTTTAATGTGCTTTCTGATTAGTCTCCTTAGTTCATAAAATTGAATGCCTTTTGAGAAATGAGATCAGCTCTACCAGCCTCACTGCTGTCTTGTTGGACTCAGAAGTAGTATGTGCTTGATACTGTAGATCTTTTTATAGCATATGAATTAAAAACTACCCAGGCTTAAAGTCCCAAAGCAGAGAATAACTTAACAAAGTGCTTAGAGTTCCATGTAAAGTTCTATTACTCATAGAAAAATGTTTTTTAGACTGGCCTCATCAGTCAGTGAGAATTATCGTGCCCCCCTCACAAATGTATACACACATTAACAGCTGGTAGCTCAGTTTTGAAAATGAAATGTATTTTTAAATAAACACTGCCTTTTTAATTATTCAAAGTGTGTGTATACATTTTGGGGGGACAGCCTATATATGGTTAGTCAAGAGTAATGTTCTTGAATTCCACAAATAAAAATTCCACACCTTATATTTCCTAGCTAAGCCCACCCACAGTCACTGTTTTCAAAGAATGACGGTGCTCAAGAAATCACAATGTCTTATTTAAGTTAATAAGTTATTGCATAAGCCAATTAACTGCACAGTCCAGTAATAAATATTACTTCTTTTCCTAGTTTCAAAGCATATATATTTGAAAGATATAAGTTGGTCTGATTTTCAGTAACTCAGAGGCATTGACCTGTCAAAAGGATTTCACTGTTTATAAATGTACTAGAGGCCTGGTGCACAGATTCCTGCACCGGTGGGGTCCCTCAGCCTGGCCTGCAGGGATCGGGCTGAAACCAGCTCTCTGACATCCCCCAAGGGGTCCCGGATTGTGAGAGTGCACAGGCCAGTCTGAGGGACCCCACGGGTGCATGATCAGGGCCGGGGAGGGACCGCGGGAGGGCTCCAGGGCGTGTCCAGCCTGTCTTGCCCAGTCCCAATCCGCTGGACCCCAGCAGCAAGCTAACTTACAGGTCAGAGCATCTTCCCCCTGGTGGTTAGTGTGCATCATAGTGACTGGTCGAACATTTGAACGAATGGTCGGACACTTAGCATATTAGGCTTTTATTATATAGGATTTGGCTTTAGGCCAGCATCTGAAAATTAAATAATGTTTTAATGTTTGTTCCCCTCAGGAAAATTGATATAGGTGCAGAAGTATGTTAGTTGCTTTATGGCATACACCCAAATAAAAAGTGAAGTACTAACACTCCTTTGAATGCTCAAGTTAACTAAATAAGTTAGTTAACCCTTTGCACTCGCTTGCTTTTTTCTCGATTCCTTTATTCTAATGCTAACCGTGTCGAGTCACACTCGACATCCGAGTGCAAAAGAACCTAAAAGAAATTCTAGGTAGGATTTCTAAGGCAAGGTCATTTGTTCAGTTGGGATACCTTTCAAACAGGTGGACTGCCCTTTTTCTGACAGGAAGAGAACCTATAGGACACAATACAGGGGTTTTTCAACTTAGCCAAATGCAGGAACTTACAACAAAAACATCTTCATGTAAGAAGTCTTACAAAGACACCTTGGCGTTGCTGAGGTTAGTATTCAGAAAAGCTGAATTAAGAAACCCAAATTTCATTCTCCTTTGAAGCAGTTTGTCTTTATAACTGGCAAAACAATTCTTTTTTTTTTAATTTAATAAATCTTTATTGTTCAGATTATTACAGTTGTTCCTCTTTTTTCCCCCATAGCTCCCCTCCACCCGGTTCCCACCCCACCCTCTGCCCTTACACCCGCCCCCCCACCCCCCGCCCAGCACTGTGCTCATCCATAGGTGTACGATTTTTGTCCAGTCTCTTCCTGCACCCCCCACACCCCTTTCCCTCCGAGAATTGTCAGTCCACTCCCTTTCTATGCCCCTGATTCTATTATATTCACCAGTTTATTCTGTTCATCAGATTTTTTTATTCACTTGATTTTTAGAATCACTTGTTGATAGACATGTATTTGTTGTTCATAATTTTTATCTTTACCTTTTTCTTCTTCTTCCTCTTCTTAAAGAATACCTTTCAGCATTTCATATAATACTGGTTTGGTGGTGATGAACTCCTTTAGCTTTTTCTTATCTGTGAAGCTCTTTATCTGCCCTTCAATTCTGAATGATAGCTTTGCTGGGTAGAGTAATCTTGGTTGTAGGTTCTTGCTATTCATCACTTTGAATATTTCTTGCCACTCCTGTCTGGCCTGCATAGTTTCTGTTGAGAAATCAGCTGACAGTCGTATGGGTGCTCCCTTGTAGGTAACTAACTGTTTTTCTCTTGCTGCTTTTAATATTCTCTCTTTGTCTTTTGCTCTTGGCATTTTAATTATGATGTGTCTTGATGTGGTCCTCTTTGGATTCCTTTTGTTTGGGGTTCTCTGTGCTTCCTGGACTTGTAAGTCTATTTCTTTCACCAGGTGGGGGAAGTTTTCGGTCATTATTTCTTCAAATAGGTTTTCAGTATCTTGCTCTCTCTCTTCTTCTGGCACCCCCATAATTCTGATGTTGGTACACTTGAGGTTGTCCCAGAGGCTCCTTACACTATCTTCAACTTTTTGGATTCTTTTTTTCTTTTTTCTTTTCCAGGTGAGTGTTTTTTGCTTCTTTGTATTTCAAATCTTTGACTTGGTTCTTGCAATCCTCTAGTCTGCTGTTAGATCTCTGTATAGTATTTTTTATATCAGTCAGTGTATGCTTAATTTCTAGTTGATCCTTTTTCATATCCTCGAGGGTCTTGCTAAATTTATCAGCCTTTTCTAGAAAATTCTTGAAAAACCTTATAACTGTGGTTTTGAACTCTATATCTAGTCGTTTGCTTTCCTCCATTTCTTTCATTTGTGATCTGTTTCTTTGTCTCAGCATTTTGGCTGCTTCCCTGTGTTTATAGAGTAGCTTTGTGTGCTAGGTGTCCTATATGGCCCAGTGGCTCAGCCTCCCCAGCTACCTGAGGTGGACACACTTGGTGCACCCCTTTGTGGGCTGTGTGCACAGCCTTGGTGTAGTTAAGCCTTGATTGTTGTTGGTATCACTGGGAAGAATTGACCCCCAGGCCAATTGGCTGTGAGGATCAGCTGTGTCTATGCTGGCAGAACTTCTGTGCTGGAGACACCCTTATGAGACAAGTCTTGCAAAAGCCTCTGTGCTCAGCTTGGATGGGGCAGAGTCTCAGGGCAGAGCAGACAGCATTGGTTTCCCATCAGCCCTGCCCTAATAAGCCCCTGTTGTCTCAGTGTCCCATGGTAATCACTGCAAGCACCTCTGAGAGAAAGCCGCCCTCGAGTTTTGCCCACTGCCAGACAGTCTAGTTTCTCCCCGAATGAGTCTGGGTCATCAGAGTCTTGCCCGGAACTGGAGTTCAGAGCAATTGGGAGCTTTTGTCTCCCTCCCGCTTGAGAAAGCCAGCCACATACTCAGTTGCCCACCCTCTCCACGTGCACGCCTCAGTACCTCTGCCTTCCGCAGTTCCTCTGAGTCTCAGTGTGCTTTTCTCTTTCCTGACAGTCCAGTTTCACCCCGTATGAGTCTGGGTCTCCAGAGTCTCGTCCGGAACTGGAGTTCAGCACAGTTGGGAGCTTCTGTCTCCCTCCCACTTGAGAAAGCCAGCCACGCACTCAGTTGCCAGTCCTCACCGCACGCGCGTCTCAGTACCTCTGCCTCCTGCAGCTACTCTGAGTCTCAGTGTGCTTTTCTCTTTCCTTCTAGTTGTAGAATTTCCACTCAGCCAGCCTTCCTGTGGTTCTGGATGATGTCCGTTTTGTCTTTTAGTTGTAGTTTTGAAATTGTTGTGCGAGGCAGCAGTTTAGGTGTTTACCTATGCCGCCATCTTGGTTTCTCCCAAAACAATTCTTTGTAATTAGATATGCAAACACTAATTTTAAATACTTTTGTAGACTCCACTGAACCTAGAGACCATAAACTCCAAGGGGTTGGCCAACGCCCATTTTAAAAACACTGGTAGAGTGATTAAGGTGTCAGCTTGTTGTCTGGCAGGTGTGGGTTACATTCTGCCTTAGCCATCCTGGCTGGGAGACCCGAGAACAAGGTCCTCAGCTTGTAGGTGTCTGAATAACCTCATCTGTGAAATGGGATGAAAATAATATATACCTTCCATGCTTGTGGGGATTGAGCATGGTTTGACAGGGTAGGAGCCTAATGATGTTATGTCTCCTTATTATGCTCTGACAGTAAACTGGGGCAGATCAATATAAAATAGGATGTTCTAGCCTGAACAATGCATGCATTTCCTTCTTCCATCGCTTCTGTTTTTAAATTCAAACGTCTCTGTGGTATATAATATTTATAAGTTTCTTAAATTTTAAGAGTAGAGAATAGCCTCTGTAGACCTGAAGGCTTAAAATGCTAAAAACTAAACATTTAAGGCCCATCAAAACTTTGCAAAGATTTTAGCACTGAAGCAATTAGGAGCTTATTGAAAATTTTTATTGAGAAAAGTTGGATGGTAAGCTAAGAATGATTCCTATGAGGCTAAACACCAAGAGTCCTTAGCAATCAAATTTATTTGTCTTAAAAAGTAGTCATGTCAAATGATCAAGGATGTATTGACAGGACACCACAGAGTAAACATTAGATGGGGTTAAGCAAATGGTGTGGGGAGAAGGGTTGATGAAGAATTGAGCTGGCCACAGTGGTGATATAAAAAGCCTGAGGGCTGTGAGGATGTGAAGAGAGGAGCAAAAGGGAAGGCTGGAAATGGCACCTTGACTGCAGCCTACTTTAAGAATTAAAGAAAAGGAAATAGAACAAGAGATCCTTTAGAAAATATTCAAGACAAAATAGAAAATAGGACCTGTGTCGTGCATGGACCGTGGCCTAAGTTTCCAGAAAATGTTCTCAGCATCACTCATTGGAGAGAAACAGCAAGTCACTGTACCGGATTCTTTCCTGTGTTCTTTATTTCTTTTGTGAAAATAACACTTGCATGAACAAAAGTAACAAATTGAGCCGTGCAGAAGTGTATCATAAAATGGACCATTTCGTCTCCTCAGAATCCTGGTCTCCTTCCAGAACATTTCACAGTGTAAGCGGTCTCAAGGCTGTGGACAGGACATATACTATTACACCTCTTCTAACCCCAAACCTCATTAAAGACATAGTAATGGAATAAAAAAAATGGTTGAAGTCAACAGTAAAGAGAATGGCCAAAGCATTGAGGGAGCTCAACAAATTTCAGGAGAGTGGAAAGCAAATGAAGACATTGTAACTGATAAAGAGGGATGGAGAAGCCACAGCAGACGGGAAAAAGAAAAAGCAGGTGGAGCAATAGCCGAAGCGGGAACAAAGATGCCCTGAGAAAATTTTATGTACAAGTGAGCACTGGAGAGAAGGATAGGCCTGAACATTGGGCTTAACTGAAAAACCCATAGATGGAATCCTGAATCCCATGCCTTCCCCTCCACCCTCGAGCAGAATCCTGGAAGTCTGGTGTAACCTCACAAGCTTTTTGGAGTTAGCTTCAAGCATAACAACCAGAATCCCACCTACTCACCAGAAAATAAACCTCTCTGTCCTACAGGCCCCAGCCATATAACCAGAGTTTCTGATTATGACTTCATTCTTAGATATGAAGAGACTGTCCAAGGATTACCATATATTTGAGCAAATTCAGCAGTATGGAAAATAAAAGCCAAAAATTGGAGGAAAAATGCTCCCCATGAGAAAAAATATCAATAAATCAGGGATGAGAAGAGGATATTTAAAAAGCCTACTTAGTCTACTTACAGAGACTCAAGAAGAGAGTAGTAACATCCATAAACAATAAGAATGGTTGCTTTGAAAAACTGACAAGAAGAGAACAAGAAAGAACTTGGAAGAGAAAGCCAAAGAGATCTCCCAGAAAGTCAAACAGCAGCCTAAAAGACACATGGAGCTCAAGGAGATCCATAAAAACACCCATCTTTACCACTTGAATTTGAAACCAACTGACAGATGGACAAGGGAGGCAGGTGGATGGAGTAAGCACATCTGTCACACTACTGAGAAGAAAGCTGCCCCGAAGGATGTAGCTTCAGAGCTTCGATGGGCTTCCCACACTCCACCCCTGAACTGGGCAGACTTATCACCCAGTCACTGGCTGGGCACTGGGCTCTCTGCAGGGAGCCACTTGCTGGAGGGTAGGAGCTGATTATAACGCTGGCAGATGCCCCAAGAGAAGGACCCTCAGGCACACAAGTCCTGTTCTTTCCTTTAAACTCACCCGTTGGATAAGTCACTTACTTCTCTTCCCCTGGGGGGAGAAATGCGTGAAGCAGAGGAGAGAACCGGGAGCATTACTCTAATGGAATTTCTTCTCAAGAAGCCGAGAAGAAACTATTAAAAATAGTAAAGAGAAAATATAAGAGACATGGAGGATGCATTCAGAAGATGCGGCAGCTGACTAATTAGAATGCTATAATGGGAAGTAAGGGAAACAAAGTGCAGAGAAAATGTCTCGGTGCCAGAGGACATGAGTTTCCAGGTGGAAAGGGCCCACCGAAGGCTGAGTAGGATTGTTTTTAATCCTAAATATTTCATTAGGCTATTTCAAACACTAAAGATAATGGAAAGTTTCTAGAAGCTTTCATGTAGGAAAAAAAAAATCAGTTTAGAAAGATTTAGTAAGACATCAGACTTCCCATCCACAATACTGCAAGCCAAAGCCTATGGAGCAATACCTCCACAGTTCTCAAGGAAAATTCTTTTCATCCCAGAATTCTATACTCAGCCAAACTCTCAATCAAGTGTTAAGGCTAAATAGACATCTTAGATATGCGAGAATTCAGGAATTGTGTCCCCTGAGCACCCTTAAGCAGGGGCTGCAGCGAAGGAATCAAGGAGGGAAACAGGAGAAAACATGGCACCTCGCAGAGCAGGTCCAACGTGGGAGAGCAGGGTATTAGGTCTCAGCTGTGTAGCCAGGCCAGGCTGGAATAAGAAGATGGAGGACTATGGAGCCCCCAGGAAGCAAGGGGAAGTGATGGAGTAGGGAGAACAATTGAGAGGATGGAAAGGATTAAGTTACAGTAAATGCAATTGGTTGCAAGTAAAATTAGAAAACACCAAACTTCAGTCCAAGAACATTCTTCTTTGGCACGGAGATTGTGATATTGGACCATCCTATTTAATGAAAGGGCAGTATGCAAATTAACTGTCACTCTGTCACAAAGATGGCGGCGCCCAGTCCCCTCAGCCTCACCGGAGTCCCCCAGTCCTGGGGGGGGGGAGGGGTGGCCACTGAGAGCGGGCAGCATGAGCGGCCTGGCAGAATGCTTGCTTTGTCGCCGCGGAGGGCCTCTGGGGGGCAGAGGGGCCGGCCCGCGGCTGAGCACAGGCCTGGAGAGGAGACGGCAGGTCTGCCTCCCATGGAAGTGGCGCGGCTCCCGGCGGCGCGCTGCAGTTCCTGCCGGCTCCCGCAGAAGTGGTGGGCAGCCTACTGCATGCGATATTGCATGATGGGCTACTAGTAGATTATAAAACTCAGTCCTGGCACTGTCTGTGGTTGTGCAGTTAACAGTATTACATAGATAGTTATTGTTTTGAGTTTTTAGAATCAAAGTCTAGACATATTTAGTGGGTGACTTAACTATAGTTACAGAACAAAACATTTTTAAAAATTCTCACCAGAGGATATGTTTTTATTGACTTCTTTTTAGAGAGGTGGGAGATAGATAGATAGATAGATAGATAGATAGATAGATAGATAGATAGATAGATAGACAGATAGATAGAGAGACATCAGTGTGAGAAACATGGATTGGTTGCCTCCCGGTTGTGCCATGTCTAGGATCGAACCTACAGCCTTTTGGTGTACAGGACGATGCTTCAACCAACTGAGCTGCCTGGCCAGGGCCAGAACTGGACTTCGATGCATATCATCTTTGTTGCCATAAAAGGGCAGGCACTGTTGACTGAGACTGGGATAGAAGGGGAGGAGGGACTGCAATATCCTCCTGAGAGATAGCACCTGTGACTTCTGGAACAGGAAAGGAGGTGTAAGTGTGCTCCTGGAAGTTGCAGAGATCACCAGAATCCTGATAAAACATGTAGGGAGTTGGAAGGAGGGAAGTGAGGACTGAGTGAAATTCGCATTCTCCATAATAAGAAATATGGAACGTTGATTGATAGGTACATAAACATTGATATGCAGAGCTGCCACATTCAGTTGTGCCAGGTTTACACAGAGGGCTCCATTCACCTCTTATATATATACTAGAGGCCTGGTGCACGAAATTCATGCACAGGGGAGGGGGTCCCCTCAGCCCAGCCTGTACCCTCTCCAATCCGGGACCACTCAGGGGATGTCCGACTGCCGGTTTTGGCCCGATCCCAGTCGGACATCCCTCTCACAATCCAGGACTGCTGGTTCCTAACTGTTCATCTGCCTACCTGCCTGATCACCCCTAGCTGGCTCTCTGTCTGCCAGCCTGATCGCCCCTAACTGCCCCCCCCCCCGCTGGCCTGGTTGCCCCATAGTGCCCCCCCTGCCGGCCTGGTCACCCCCAACTGCCCCCCTCTTCTGGCCTGATTGCCCCTCACTGCACCCCTCTGCCGACCTGGTCGCCCCTCACGCCCACAACCCCCCCCTCCCTTTGGCCTGGTCGCCCCACACAGCCTGCTGTTCAGTCGTTTGGTCGTCCCTCACTAACCCCCCTGCTGGCCTTGTTGCCCATGCAGCCTGCTGTTCATTTGTTACTGTGAGGGTATCATGACCAATTTGCATATTACCCATTTATTAGTATAGATACTAGAGGCCCGGTGTATGAAAATTCATGCACTGGAGGTGGGTCCCTCAGCCCGGCCTGCCTCCTCTCACAGTCTGGGAGCCCTCAGGGGTGGGAGGTGACCTGGCGATCAGAGGAAGGCGACGCCCCATCACACCTCTGGTGCTGCCACTGCTGGCAGTGCAAGCCTCAGCTGGCCCTGGTTACCTGAGCCTTGGGAAGCCCTGGGTGGCTGGGCAGCCGCCATCCGAGGCTTGCCTACACCCGGGCCAGCCCTGGGCACTGCCATCTTTGAGGGTTGGGGCATTCAATTAGCATATCCCCTCCTTATTGGCTGTGGGCACTGTCATCTTTGTGATGGCATGAGGGTCAATGAGCATATTCCCTCTTTATTAGATAGGATATTTCAGAGAGGAAGGGAGAGGGAGAGAGAGATAGAAACATTAATAATGAGAGAGAATCATTGATTGGCTGCCTCCTGCACTCCCACAATGGGGATCAAGCCTGCAACCGGGGCATGTGCCCTGACCGGGAATCCAACTGTGACCTCCTGGTTCATAGGTCGACGCTCAACCACTGAACCACACGGCTGGGCTCACCTCTTGTTATTGTAGATTTGTTTAGTTATGATGGTGATTTTCTGGCAGATGTCCATCAGGTGTGTTGAGGATGGGATGCCCTTTTCTGTTTGTCACCACAGTTGGCGGTCGGCTAGCCAGAACTGGCTTAGAAGAAGCATTTAGGTAGCCATCAGGGACTAAAAGCAGAATTCACTAAAAGTAACCACCTCTGGGCTGGGCTGTGCAGACAGGAAGGGGAGTAAGGAGAGGAGAGATGAGGACAAGGGTACAGCAGGGGGCTATTGCTTGTCACCTTGATCCTTTCTGGATTATGTGAGTTTTTATTTTTTCAAAAATTTATCTTTATTGTTGAAAGTATTACAAATGTCCCCTTTCCCCCCCACATGGTCCCCCTCCACCTCACTCCTGGCTGATCCGTGGACATTCGCTGCACTATTGTGTATGTCCATGGGATATGCATATCTATAATAATAAAAGTGTAATATGCTAATTAGACTGGACAGCTGAATGACCTTCTGGACATCCATCCAGATATCCTTCCAGATGAAGCCAGGAATGTGAGGGCTGAGACAAGCCGCCGTGGCTGCAGGCCAAGCCCCTTGTGAGAATTTCGTGCATCGGGCCTCTAGTATACATATAAGTTCTTTGGTTAGTATCTTCTCCCCCGCCTCTTCCCTTTGAGAATCATCACTCTATTGCATGCTTCCATGTCTCTGAATCTATTTTCTTCATCAGTTTATTTTGTTCATTAATTTCCACATATAGATTAGGTCATGTGATACTTGTCTTTCTCTGACTGACTTATTTTGCTTAGGATAATATTCTCCAGATCTCTCCATGCTGTCTCAAGGGTAAGGGCACCTTCTTTTTTTCAGCTGCATAATATTCCATTGTGTAAATGTACCATAGCTTTTCTATCCACTCATCCACTGATGAGCACTTGGGCTGTTTCCAAATCTTAGCTATTGTAAATAGAATTGCTATGAACATAAGAGTGCATATATTTTTTTTTTCTGATTGGTGTTTCAGGATTCTTAGGATATATTCTTAGAAGTGGGATCACTGGGTAAAATGGGAGTTCCATTTTTAATTTTTTGAGGAAACTTCATACTGTTTTCTATAATGGCTGCACCGGTCTGCATTCCCACCAGCAGTGCACTGGGGTTCCCTTTTCTCCACATCCTTGCCAGCAATTGTCATTTGTTGATTTGTTGATGGTAGTCATTCTGGCAGGTGTGAGATGATACCTCATTGTTATTTTAATTTGCATCTCTCTAATTATCAGTGACTTTGAGCATTTTTGTGTATGTCTCTTGGCCAGCTGTATGTCCTCTTTGAAGAAGTGTCTGTTTAGGTCCTTTGCCCAATTTTTTAATTGGATTACTTGTCTTCCTTTTGTTAAGTTGTATGTGTTCTTTATATATTTTGAAAATTAACCCCTTATCAGATGTAGCATTGGCAAATATGTTCTCCCATACAATGGGATCTCTTTTCATTTTGTTGATGGTTTCTTTTGCTGTGCAGAAGCTTTTTATTTTGATGCAGTCCCATTTGTTTGTTTTTTCTTTTGTTTCCTTTGCTCTAGGACAGTGGTCAGCAAACCGCGGCTCGCAAGCTACATGCGGCTCTTTGGCCCCTTGAGTATGGCTTGGCGTTAGAACCACTTCTTTAAAATAGACTCGCCCAGGCCGAAAACTGACTTCTGTGCATGGGCCATGAAGTTTCAATCGCACTGTACGTGCGCGCCCACATGTGGTATTTTGTGGAAGAGCCACATGTGGCTCGCGAGCCGCAGTTTGCCGACCACTGCTCTAGGAGATGTATCTACAAACATATTGCTATGAGAGATGTCTGCGACTTTGCTGCCTATGATTTCTTCTAGGATTTTTATGGATTCATGACTTACATTTAAGTCTTTTGTCCATTTTGAGTTTATTTTTGTGTATGGTGTAAGTTGGTGGTCTAATTTCAGTTTTTTGCATGTACCTGTCCAATTTTTCCAACACCATTTATTACCGAGATTGCCTTGACTCCATTGTATGCTCTTGCCTCCTTTGTCAAATATTAATTGAGTGTAATGGCTTGGGTCAATTTCTGGGTTCTCTGTTCTGTTCCATTGATCTATATGCCTATTCTTGTGCCAGTACCAGGCTGTTTTTGTTATAATGGCTTTGTAGTATGATTTTTATATCCGGTATTATAATTCTTCATACTTTGTTCTTTCTCAAGATTGCTGAGGCTTTTTGTTCTTTCTCAAGATTGCTGAGACCTCTCAAGATTCGAGGTCTTTTTTGGTTCCATATAAATTTTTGGAGTATTTTTTATAGATCTGTGAAATATACCATTGGTATTTTAATAAGGATTGTGTTGAATCTGTAGATTGCTTTGGGTAGTATGGACATTTTAATGATGTTAATTCTTCCAATCCATGAACACAGTATATTCTCCCATTTATTTTTATCTTCCTCTGTTTTTTCAATGTCATAGTTTTCTGAGTACAGGTTTTTTACCTCCTTGGTTAAGTTTATTCCAAGATATCTTTTTTTGTTGTTGTTGCAATAGTAAATTGGATTGTATTTTTAGTTTCTCTGAGAGTTCATTATTGGTGTATAAATATGCCATCTATTTCTGGTTGTTAATTATGTATCCTGTCACTTTGCCAAATTCATTTATTAAATCTAGTGGGTCTTTGGGTTTTTTTTTGGTGGAGTCCTTATTTTTCTATATACAATATCATGTTATCTGTGAATGATGACAGTTTCACTTCCTCCTTTGCAATGTGAATGCCTTTATTGTTTCTTCTTAACTGATCGCTGTGGCTAGGACTTCCAGTACTATGTTGAATAAGAGTGGTGAAAGTGGACCTCCCCTTTCTTGTTCCTGAGTTTAAGGGGAATGGTTTTAGTTTTTGCCCATAGAGTATGATATTGGCTGTAGATTTTTCATATATGGGCTTTATATTGTTGAGATATTATCCCTCTATTCCCACTATGCTGAGAGTATATATCAAAAATGGGTGCTGTATTTTTTTTCGAATGCTTTTTTCTGCATCTATTGATATGGTCATGTGATTTTTATCTGTCATTTTGTTTATGTGATGTATCACATTTATTCGTTTGTAAATATAGGACCATCTTAGCATACCTGGGATAAATAACACTTGGTCATGGTGAATAATCATTTAAATATATTTTAGACCCAATTTGCTAATATTTTGTTGAGGATTTTGTCATCTATGTTCATCAGGGATACTGGCCTATAATTTTCTTTCTTTGTAGTGTCTTTATCTGCTTTTGGAGTTAGGGTAATGCTGGTCTCATAAAAAGAGCTTGGAAGTGTTCCTTGCTCTTGAATTTTTGAATAGTTTGAGGAGGATAGGTGTTAGTTCTTTTAATGTTTGATAAAGCTCCCCTGTGAAGCCATTTAGACCAGGACTTTCGTTTACTGGGAGCTTTTGATTACTACTTCAATTTCATTAGTTGTTATTCACCCATTCCAATATTCTGATTCTTCCTGATTCAGTTTTGGAAAATTGTGTTTTTCTAGAAATTTTTTCATTTTGCCCAGCTTGTCCAATTTGTTGCCATATAGTTGTTTGTAATATTTGTTTACAACCCTTTGTATTTCTGTGGGGTCAGTTGTTACTTCACCTCTTGCTTCTGATTTTATTCATTTGGGACTTTGCTCTTTATTTCTTGATGTGTCTGGCTAGCGATTCATCAATCTTGTTTATCTTTTCAAAGAACCAGCTCTTGGTTTCATTGATTTTTTTGTATTGTTTTTAAAATTTCTATGTCATTTCTCCCCACTCTGATCTTTATTATTTCCTCCCTTCTGCTTACTCTGGGCTTTTCTTGTTGTTCACTTTCTAATTCTTTGAGTTGTAGGGTTAGATGTCTTATTAGAGATATCTAATTTGTTTCTTCAGGTAGGCCTGTATTGCTATGAACTTCCCTCTCAGGATTGCTTTGTACCACAGATTTTGGGTTTTGTGTTCACTTTTTTTCTAGGAAGTTTTCAATTTCTTTCTTGATCTCATTGGTAACACATTTATTTATATATATAAAAGGTTAATATGCAAAGTGTTCCCTCGGGAGTTCGACCGAGAGACTGGGAGTTCGATAGCTCGCTATGACATGTGCTGACCACCAGGGGAGGAAGGCCCCGATCGGCTCTGATCGTCAGCCAGGCCTAGGGACCCTACCCGTGCACAAATTTCATGCACCAGGCCTCTAGTTGTTTAATAATTTTCTATTTAGCCTCTATGTGTTTGAATGTTTTGAGTGTTTTCATTGTAGTTGATTTCTAGTTTCATGCCATTGTGATCTGATGTGATATTTTATATAATTTCAATCTTCTTGAACTTGTAGAAACTTTTTTTTGTGTTGAATCTATAGACTGCTTTGGGTAGTATGGATATTTTAAGGATTTTAATTCTTCAGCATGTGGCCCCCTCGGTTCTGGCTGGATGTGTGTAGGAATGTCCAAGCTGCGTACCAAGATCTGTTTTTCCTAGACCTGGGTCCAGAAGCAGGTCAGACAAAGACTCAAAGCACCCTGATCCCAACATGGCAGCCAGTGAGGGAGAGAGTGTAAGTGAATAAAGGAGCGAGAGAGAAGTGTGTGGACGTGTGTGGTGTGTGATGTGTGTGTGTGTGTGTGTGTGTGTGTGAGTGAGGGACAGTTAGATATCACAGGAGTCTCGGGGACTGGCTCCTAGATGGGGAGCTCCTGCTACCATCACAGGCACTCCCAGGCTGGGTGCAGCTTTGGCGTGGAGCCCACACCATCTTGTCAAGGGGAGCAGCGGAGACCAGGGATGCAGCCACACTGACACCCAGACTGGCCTTGAACACCATCCCAGACCCATGCAAGGAGCCGTTTGCCAGTCATAACCCAGGTGGGACCACCACCGGCCCTGGCTGTGAGTGGCACAGTACCTGGCTGTGGGCTCTCAGACGGCTGCAGTTGAGTGCACACCAGAGAGACCCCCTATGCCACGCTGCACCCTCTCACTCGTGCGCCCAGACCCAGCTATGAGTGCAAGCCAGGGAGGCCCCATGCCCCAGCCCCACCTTGGACCCAGGATAATGCTGCCGTTGCAACTTGGAGCCACCCGGTGCCTCCAGTCCTGGGTCACAAGTCCACACTGCTGTTGCTACCCAGAGCCACCTGGAGCATGCCCTGCCTCAGGCCCTGGGACTGTGCTGCTGTGCAAGCTGGTGCACCCAGCCATGGGTCACAGGATCAAGCTGCAAGTGTGCTGCCAGAGGGACCTATGGTGCCACTGTGCCGTGAGTTTTGGGGCAGCACAGCAAATTGCATGCCAGAGGGCTCTGGGCCTTCACAGGGAGTCACACAACAGAGGAACTGTACACGCACCCCTGCTGACCCCAAGCATCTGAAGTGAACAACTGAGGGACCAAATCCATGGGAGAATGGGGTGCAACTCAGAGCAGAGACAATAAAGGCATGAGAGTCAAGGCATACCCAGCCTCTGGGCTAATGAGACACAGATCATTGGACCACTAGGGTCTTCAATCTCTCGGACTCCAAACAAGGTATGCAGGGCCAGAAAGAGACAGCAAAAATGGGGAGACAAAGAAATAATCCCCAAAAGGAAAGAAAAGGAGGAATCGTGCTGAAACTGGTTTGGCTCAGTGGATAGAGCGTCGGTCTGCGGACTGAAGGGTCCCAGGTTTGATTCCGGTCAGGGGCATGTACCTTGGTTGTGGGCACATCCCCGGTGGGGGGTGTGCAGGAGACAGCTGATCGATGTTTCTCTCTCATCGATGTTTCTAGCTCTCTATCCCTCTCTCTTCCTCTCTGTAAAAAATCAATAAAATATTTTAAAAAAAAAAGAAAAGAAAAGGAGGAATCGCCAGAAAAGGAACTAAATGAAATGGAGGCAAGCAGTCTGCCAGAGAAAGAATTCTGAGTAATGGTTATAAAGATGCTCACCCACTTGGATAAGAAATTCACCAACATGAGTAAGAATCAAGAGGAAATGAAGAATGACTTAGCTGCAATAAAGAACACAATGGAAGATTTCAACAGTAGTCTAGAAGAAGCTGAAGACTGAATCAGTGAGTTAGAAGACAGGGTAGAAAAAAAACCCCACTTTGAACAGCAATTGGGAAAAAAATTAAAAAGCAGGAGGAGAGTTTAAGGGAGATTTGTAACAACATGAATGAAGCAATATCTGCAAAGTAGGGGTGCCAGAAGGACAAGAAGAGGAGCAAGGAATAGAAAATCTAGTTGAAGAAATAATGACAGAAAATTTCCCTGACTTGGGGAAGAAAAAAGTCACACAAGCACAGAGTCCCAAACAAGACAAACCCAAAAAGACCCACACCAAAACACATCATAATTACAATGGCAAACATTAACAACAAAGAAAGAATCTTAAGGGCTTCAAGAAAGAGACAGAAAGTTACCTACAAGGGAACTCCCATTAGACTATCAAATGATTTCTCAACAGAAACACATCAGACCATAAGGGAATGGAATGAAGTATACAAAGTGATGCAAAGCATGGGACTGTATCCAAGAATACTCTATTTAGCAAGGCTGTCATTCAAAATTGAAGGTGAAAGCAGGAGCTTTGCAGACAAAAAAAAAGGCTAAGGGAGTTTATTACCATCAAGAAAGTCATGCAAGAAATGCTAAAGGTACTGTTGTACTAGTAAAAAGAAGAAATAGGAAGGGAAGAAAGAACACAGGCATAAAGAATAAAAATGGCAATAAACAAGTATCTATCAATAATAACCTTAAACATAAATGGATTAAATGCTTCAATCAAAAGACATAGGGTTGCTGAATGGATAAGAAAACATGACCCATATATGTGCTGTCTATAAGAGATCCACCTCAGAACAAAGGACTCACACAGACTGAGAGTAAAGAAATGGAAAAATATTTTTCAGGCAAATGGAAATGAGAAAAAAGCTGGGATAGCAATACTTATATCTGACAAAATAGACCTAAAAGTGAAGGCCATAACAAGAGATAAGGACACTTCATAATATTAAAGGGATCAATAAAATAACAGGATATAACTCTGGTAAACATATATGCAACCAATACAGGAGCACCCAAATACATTTAAAAAATTATTCTGCAAGATATCAAGGGAGAGATCTGACAGCAATATAATCATAATAGGGGACTTTAATACCCCATTGACATCACTGGATAAACCTTCTAGACCAGTGGTTGGCAACAGAGCCAAATATAAACAGTACAACAATTGTAATTTCTTTTGAGAGCCAAATTTTTTAAACTTAAACTTTTTCTAACGCCACTTCTTCAAAACAGACTCACCCAGGCCATGGTATTTTGTGGAAGAGCCACACTCAAGGGGCCAAAGAGCCGCATGTGGCTCGTGAGCCACAGTTTGCCAACCACTGTTCTAGACAAAAAAAAAAAACACACAAAGAAACAGCAATTTTAAATGACTTACTAGATCAGATGGAACTAATTGACATCTTCAGAACATTTCACTCCAAAGCTACAGGTTATACATTCTTCTCAAGTATGCATGGGACATTTTGAAAGATAGACCACAGATTAGGAAACAGGCTAAGTTTCTTCAAATTCAAGAAGATTTAAGTCATACCAAGCACCACCTCAGATCACAATGGCATAAAACTGGAAATCAATTATAATCAAAACAATAAAAAACAATCAAACACTTGGAGGCTAAATAGCATGCTTTAAACAATGACTGGGTTACCAAAGAGATCAAAGAGGAAATAAAAAAAAAAAAACACTCTGGAAACAAATGACAATGAAAACACAACAAGCCAAAATCTATAGGACACAGTGAAAGCATCCTGAGAGGGAAGTTCATCGCTCTACAGGCCTACCTCAAAAAACAAGAAAACTGTTAACAAATTATCTAACTCTACAACTTAAAGAATTAGAAAGAGAGCAACAAGAAAAGCCCAGAATAAGTAGAAGGAAAGAAATAATAAAGATCAGAGTGGAAATAAATGACATAGAGACAAAAAAACAACAACACACAACAATACAAAAGATCAATAGAACCAAGAGTTGGTTCTTTGAACGAATAAACAAGATTGATGAACCTCTAGCCAGGCTAACCAAGAAGCAAAGAGAGAGGACCCAAAAAAAAAGCATAAAAGAAAGAGGTGAAGTAACAACCAACCACACAGAAATACAAAGGAATGTGAAAAAATACTATGAACAACTCTATTCCAACAAATTTGACAACCTAGAGAAATGGACACAATCAAAACAACAAAATACAATCTTCCAAAACTCAATCAGGAAGAATCAGAAAATCTGAATTGGCCAATAACTACTGAGGAATTTGAAGAAGTAATCAAAAATCTTCCAGCTAACAAAAGCCCTGGTCCTGAAGGCTTCACAGGGGAGTTTTACCAAACATTCAAAGAAGAACTAAAAGCTATCCTCCTCAGACTATCCAAAAAATTCAAGAGGAAGGAACACTTCCAAGCTCTTTCTATTAAGCCAGCATTACCCTAATCCCAAAACCAGATAAAGATGTTACAAAGAAAGATAATTACAGGCCACTATCCCTGATGAACATAGATGCTAAAATCCTCAATAAAATATTAGCAAATTGCATCCAACAATACATTTAAAAGATCATACACCATGACCAAGTGGGATTTATTCTGGGGATGCAAGGCTAGCACAATATCTGCAAATCAATAAACATGATACAGCACATAAACAAACTGAAAGACAAAAATCACATGATCATATCAATTGATGCAGAAAAAGCACTGGGCAAAATCCAAAACCTGTCTTGATAAAAACTCCCAACAAAGTTGGAATCGAGGGCTCATACCTCAACATAATAAAAGTCTTACATGACAAACCTACTGCCAAAGTCATACTCAATGGGCAAAAACTAAAACCATTTCCACTAAGAGAGGGATGCCCACTTTCACCACTCCTGCTGGACATAGTGATCAGCCAAGAAGAAGAAATAAAAGGCATCTGAATTGGAAAGGAAGTAAAACTGTCATTATTCACTGATGACATGATATTGTACATAGAAAACTCTGAAGACTCTATAAAAAAACTACGGTATTTTCCAGCATATAAGACGACTGGGTGTATAAGATTTTCCTGGGTTAAAAAGTCGTTTTATACACCAGAAAACATGGTAGTCCAAAATATCTAATCCATTATATCTAATCCCATCAATATAGTCCAATATACCGTATTTTCCAGCGTATAAAACAACTTTTTAACCCAGGAAAATCTTATACGTCCAGTCATCTTATACGCCGGAAAGTACGGTAATCTATATATATAAAAGCCTAACCAACAAGCCGACCAGCCAGTAGCTTTGTCATACACTGACCACCAGGGGGCATATGCTCAATGTAGGAGCTGCCAAGCTGCAGTCACTTGGCAGTGGTGGTTCTTGGCTGATGCACATGGAACCAGAGAGGAGGGAGCCCTATTCCGGGGTGCATCATCTGAGAACCGCCCTCTCTCAATCTGGGACCCCTCGGGGGATGTCGGAGTCTGATCCCTGCAGGCCAGGCTGAGGGACCCCACCAGTGCACGAATCCATGCACTGGGCCTCTAGTTGATTTAATAAATGAATTTGGCAATGTAGCAGGATACAGAATTAACATCCTGAAATCTATGGCATTTTTACACACCAATAATGAACTCACAGAAAGAGAAACTAAAAAATCAATCCCATTTACCATTACAACAAAAAAATTAAGATACCTAGGAATAAACTTAACCAAGGAGGTAAAAGACTTGTACTCCAAAAACAATAGGACATTGAAAAAAGAGATAGAGGAAGATATAAACAAGTTGAAGAATATACTGTGTTCATGGATTGGTAGAATCAACATCATTAAAATGTTCATACTACCCAAAGCAATCTATAGATTCAGCTCAATCCCCATTCAAATACCAACGGCATATTTCACAGACTTAGAACAAACTCTTCAAAAATTTATATGGAATAAAAAAAGACCCCGAAGAACCACAGCAAACCTGAGGGGAAAAAAAGATAAAGTTGGAGGGATCACAATACCAGACATCAAGCTATATTACAAAGCCTCTGTTCTCAAAACAGCCTGGTACTGGCGCAAGAACAGACATATAGACCAATGGAACAGAACAGAGAACCCAGAAATCAACTCAAAGCATTATGCTCAATATTTGACAAAGGAGGCAAGGACATACAATGGAGTTAAGACAGTCTCTTCAATAAATGGTGTTCAGAAAATTGGACAGATACATCAAAAAAAAAAATGAAACTTGACCACCAACTTACACCATACACAAAAATAAACTCAAAATAGATAAAAGATTAACTAGTAAATGTAAGATGGGAAACCATAAAAATCTTAGAAGAATCCATAGGCAGCAAAATATCAGACATATCTCATAGCAATATGTTTACCAACACATCTCCTAGGACAGTGGTCGGCAAACTGCGGCTCGCGAGCCACATGCGGCTCTTTGGTCCCTTGAGTGTGGCACTTCCACAAAACACCATGGCCTGGGCAAGTCTATTTTGAAGAAGTGGCATTCGAAGAAGTTTAAGTTTAAAAAATTTGGCTCTCTAAAGAAATTTCAATCGTTGTACTGTTGATATTTGCTCTGTTGACTAATGAGTTTGCCGGCCACTGTCCTAGGATAATGGGAACTAAGGAGAAAATATACAAACGGGACTACATCAAAATAAAAAGCTTCTGATCAGCAAAATAAACCACAACAAAATAACAAGAGAGTCCACTGCATGGGAGAACATATTTGCCAATGGTACATCTGATAAGGGTTACTCTCCAACATTTACAGGGAACTCAAACAACTTAACAAAAGGAAGATAAACAATCCAATGAAAAAATGGGTAAAGGACCTAAACACTTCTCAAAAGCAGACATATAGAAGGCCAAGAGACATATCAAAAAATGCTCAGTCACTAATCATCCGAGAGATGCAAATCAAAACAACAATGAGGTACCGCCTCACACCTGTCAGAATGGCTGTCATCAACAAATCAACAAACGACAAGTGCTGGTGAGGATGTGGAGAAAAGGGAGCCCTCCTTCACTGCTGGTGGGAATGCAGACTGGTGCAGCCACTGTGGAAAACAGTATGGAGTTTCCTCAAAAAATTGAAAATGGAACTCTCATTTGACCCAGTGATCCCACTTCTAGGAATATATCCCAAGAACTCATAAACACCAATCAGAAAGAACATATGCACCCCTATGTTCATAGCAGCACAATTTACAATAGTTAAGATTTGGAAACAGCCTAAGTGCCCATCAGCAGATGAGTGGATTAGAAAATTGTGGTACATTTACACAATGGAATATTACACTGCTATAAAAAAGAAGGAACTTTTACCATTTGCAACAGCATGGATGGAGCTGGAGAGCATTATGCTAAGTGAAATAAGCCAGTCAGAGAAAGATAAATATCACATGATCTCACTCATATGTAGGATATAATGATCAACATAAACTAATGAACAAAAATAGATCCAGAGACAAGGTAACACTGAACAGACCATCCAACCTCAGAGAGAAGGCGGCGGGGGGGTAAGGGGGAAGGGCAGTTTAGAGATTAACCAAAGGACTTGTATGCATGCATGTTAGCATAACCAATAGACATGGACATTGGGGCCTGGGGTAGTGGGGTGTGGGAGTGGCCAGGTGGGGGGTCAATAGGGGGAAAAGGAGACATATGTAATACTTTAAACAATAAAAAAATAATAAAAACAAAAAATAAAAAACAGTGGTACATCTACACAATGGAATACTATGCTGCTGTAAAAAAGAAAGAACTCTTATCATTTGCAACAGCATGGATGGACCTGGAGAGCATTATGCTAAGTCAGTGGTCGGCAAACTGTGGCTCTCGAGCCACATGCGGCTCTCGAGCCTCGGTTTGCCGCTCTGTTGATTAATGAGTTTGCCGACCACTGACCTAGACTCTGGATTCCAATAATTACAGGCTGTTGTTGTTCCTTGTGATTAATCCCCTATCCCAGTGGTCGGCAAACTCATTAGTCAACAGAGCAGCAAACCTCGGCTCGCGAGCCGCAGTTTGCTGACCACTGTGCTAAGTGAAATAAGACAGTCAGAGAAAGAAAAGTATCACATGATCTCACTCATTTGTGGAATATAATAAACAGCATAAACTGATGAACAAAAGTAGATCGAGACATAGAATCATTGACCATCAAACCTTAGAGGGAAGGCAGAGGAGGGTGGGCGGTGGGGGGGGGGGATGGGGGTAAGAGATCAACCAAAGAACTTGCATACATAGAAGCATAACCAATGGACAGAGACAATGCGGGGGCGGGGGGGCAGTGAAGGCTGGGGCTGGGGGGCAGGGGTAGGCTGGGAGAGGACAATGGGGTGAAAAGGGGACATATGTAATACTTTTAACAATAAAGAATTAAAAAAAAAAAAAAGACTCAAAGTACCCAGATATTGCAGGTCAGGCAAAGAATCAAAGCCTCCAGAGTCAGGTCTGGCAAAGATTCAGTGCACCCAGAGAGCCACTTAATGAGCCTCAGGCTGTAGACCTCAGCAGGGCATACACTCCACAGGGTGTGGCAAGAGGGTTTTCAATGGGTGGAGCAATTGTTTCCCTACCATCCCCCCTCCCCCCCCCCCCCCCCACCGCCCCACTGAAAAAGCTGTTGATGGGAAAGCTTTGCCTGAGAAAGACTGTTTCTGAAGCATGAAGGAATGACTCAGCACAGTGATCCCCACAGCTGTCCTCTCAGCTCTCTCCCCAGAGCCACCAACCCCAGACTCTCCTCACGCAGCTCTAGACCACTCTTCCCTCCCTCTGCCAGAGCCTACAGTGAATGGCTGCAAATGGAATTTAGAGTATTGGCCCTTTAAGAGCGGCCTGTGTTTCTAGCCCTCTCTCCCTGCTGGACAGAACCCCTGCTGCTTTTCGCAGCCAGATTTAGGTGGGCACCTTTCCCGTTTCTGTTACTCTGGGCTTAGGCACCCAGCTTGGGGTTTGACCCCAGACCTCTAAGGGGGGACCCTCCCCCCCAGCTGAGATACTCCTCCAGAACTTCAGCTGCTGCCTGTGGAGCCCAGCCAGCCCTCTCACGCCTCCACACTTCCCACCAGTCTCCATGTGGCCTCTGCTTACATTCTTGGTTATACGGCTTCTCTCCAGCTAGTCTTCAGTTGGTTACTTAGGGTGATTTTTCTACATTTTAGTTGTAATTGGTCCTGGGAGAGTGTCAGCGTAGCTTCCATTTAATACCCCACCATCGTGGAATCCCTAGACTATTTGAGTTTTTAAAACTCACATATTTCCTTAATTTAAGAATTTGAAAGTAACAATTAAAACAAACCCAAGAATTCCCAGACTGGTAGCCCCTGGGGATGTCCCCAGGTTCTTCTTTGCTCAGTGCTTCCTTTGCAGAGCAAATCAAATGTGTGCAGCTGCTCCATCAACGGCCTGTGTGGGGGCCCACCAGCCCCTCCCCCAGCGCCTCTGAGACCCCTGGGGAGAGGGTGGGTGCACCCTTTCAGACAGGAACCTCCTCTGCCAATTGTTCCTCTAAAAGCGCCGGGCTTGTCCTCCACCGGCGGTCCCCCATCTTTCATCCCCTCCAAGGCAGCACCAGGCCACACTGTTGCTTGTCGCTATTTTTCCCAGGAGACCTAGGGTCGGACACAACTTCTCATTCAATAGTCAGATGTCCCTGACCCCAGAACCGTCATGCCGCCCGTCCACGGGCCTGGCTCACCTGCTCTGGCCCTCGGTGGGCTGGAACCGGGCGTGGGCCCGCTCTCCTCCTCCGCAGCATGCCCGGTTTGGAGGAGCCTCAGCCCTGGCTGCACAGGAGAAGCACCTGGGGAGGCCTGGGACGGGGAGGACGCGAGCGGGGCTGGGGCGGGGGCGGGCGGTGGGGGTGGGGGCGGCGTCATTGGAGGGAAAAACAGCCACTCCGCAATACTTTCAACAATAAAATTAAGAAGAAGAAATGCACCTGAGAGCCGAAGTGCCCGCAAGGCCGCCCCGCCCCCAAGTCCAGGTCCTGCTGTATTCCGCCCGGGAGAGGCAGCTGTGTGTGCTAGAGACACCCCAGCTGATTCTAATGTGCAGCCGAAGAGAACCCCGGCTCTGCGCTCCCCAGGTGCCGGGAAGCAAGCCCCACATTCCTGTGCATATTTCACTGTGCAGATAGTTGGACTCTTTGGTTTCCCCTCTTTTTCCAGACCAAGCAGCCCCCCAGACTGCAGCCCGGCTGTCAGAGAACACGCTTTCCCTTTCTTCTTAGTGCATAGACGCACAGGCCGGCCTTTAAGAAGCGCCAGACCACATACATAGTTCTGCATTGCGCTTCTATCACTTGACTTCCTTCTATGGCTGTAAGACTTAAAGACTTATTCCAGGACCACATAATATTGCATTATTAAGCATATACCATGAAGTGCTTAACCATATTTTCCTATTGATGTCATCTGGGTTTTTTCTAATATTTTTGCTATTGCTAATTATGCTGCAGTGAACATTCATGTGGGTGTAAATTCCTCAGAAGTTGTGCAAATATTTCCAAAATACAATCACCAAGGTTAAAGGATATGTATATTGAAATTTTTTACAGTATTGCAAAAATGCTCTCCATTTAAATGGCACATCAATTTACTCTCCCACCAACAGTTTGTTAAAGCATCTCCTTTCCCATACTCTTACCAACATTCTTTTTTAAAAAAAATATATTTTATTGATTGTTTACAGAGAGGAAGGGAGAGGGATAGAGAGTTAGAAACATTGATGAGAGAGAAACATCAATCAGCTGCCTCCTGCACACCTCCTACTAGGGATGTGCCTGCAACCAAGGTACATGCCCTTGACCAGAATCAAACCTGGGACCCTTGAGTCCGAAGGTCGACGCTCTATCCACTGAGCCAAACTGGTTAGGGCTTACCAACATTCTTATAGTCAATCTTTTTACTATATGGCATATAGTGGTCGGCAAACTCATTAGTCAACAGAGCCAAATATCAACAGTACAACGATTGAAATTTCCTTTGAGAGCCAAATTTTTAAAACTTAAACTTCTTCTAACGCCACTTCTTCAAAATAGACTCGCCCAGGCCGTGGAATTTTGTGGAAGAGCCACACTCAAGGGGCCAAAGAGCCGCATGTGGCTCACGAGCCGCAGTTTGCCAACCACGGCTATATGCTAATCTGCTAGGCAAAATAATATATATATGTAGTGTTGTATTGTTTCAGCTTGCATTTCTCTAATTTCTAGCAGAGTTAAACATGTTTTTGTTAGTACTCTGTGTTTCGTCTGTGAATGGCTGGCTAATAGATTTTTGATGACTATTTGGAAGATGCAACATAATCCCCCATATTTCTCTCCCTCTTTTCCCCTATTATAATAGGTCTTTAATATTATCCCATTAATTATTGTCTTATTCAAAACAATGGAGGAAGCAGAGTTTGCATAATTCAAAACCTGAGAAAAGCACAGTGCCATTTATATTTAAGATTTTAAATGTTTTTTAGAGTGAAGAAACCTTTCTTACAAGTCCCTGGCAGACTACTCCTGACATTATCTTGGCCCAAATGGAATCATCCCATGCCCTCTGCTGGAAAGAGTCAGTGGCAGGACCATGGAAGTCCCCCTATTGACTTGGTCTGCTCTGGGGTCAGAGAGAGACATGGCCACCTCTGAAGCACGTGGCTGCCAACACCTGAGCAAAACTGAGGAAGGAAGAGGACAGTGGCTATTTCCACTCAATAGTGAGTGATGATCAACCGTGTGTACCACTGCCACATGCATTTTTAAGGATTTGTAAGGTGTATCTTTAAGATCCAATCTTAAATTATTATGTAAATCATCCAGTTAAACATATAAAAATAGCAACTTTGAAGTTTGCAACCTGGGAACTTAGCATTACAAAGGAAGGGCAGTACTATATCTTGTTATTTTTTAAAATTTTAATGATTTTAGAGAGAGAGGAAAGGAAAGGGAGAGAGAGAGAGGAAAACATTAATGGGTTGCCTCCCACATGCACCTGACTGGGGATCGAACCCACCACCTGGGCATGTGCCCTGACCAGGAATGGAACCGGTGACCTTTTGGTGCACAGGACGACACCCAACCAACTGAGCTACACAGGCCAGGGCTATCCGATCATTTTAAAGTTAGGAGTATTAACCCTTTGCACTCGCTTGCTTTTTTCTCGATTCCTTTATTCTACTCGGGATTTAATTTTTTAAATACCCCAGATTTTACAAAGCGCGGCAGTAGAATAAAAAACTGGAGTTTCTTTTCATACAAACTTATTTATTTGGATTTTTTATATTTCAAATTATTGATACATTCAAAGAGTAATTTTAATCTCGACATCCGAGTGCAAAAGGTTACTTATGAGTAAACAACTCAGCTTTAAAAGGAAAAAGCTGTGAAGAATGAGCATTCATAATCCGTTCCCAAGCTCGAGAAAGATCACAACTGACAATTAGGCTCTGCTCCCATCAGACACTCAGAGCAACGTGACACGAAGAAGGGCTATGAGCTGATCAGCCTTGGCGATCTCACAGGACCCTGGCTTCGTCCTTGGCTCAGTCGCAGAGCAGAGGAGGAGAAACCACCCTGCTGACAGTCCCCCTCCTCAATTTGGATCCCCAAGATGGAGGGTCTCTGGGGTGGGGTTATAGACAGAGGGGGAAGGGAACCCCCTTGATGACATTTTCCAAGCTGGTAATTCTGAACTAAATTCTTAGCGTAACACATTGAGAACATTCTTTCTAAGAACTTGGAGGTGTAGCTATACGCCGGCTTTGCCTACTTCCTGAGATTCTGGCATAATATGGTGGGTGTGGGGTGTGAGTGGGAGGCTCCCTGAAGCACTCATGCTCACCCCTCCTTTACCCCCCCCCACCCCATACCCCCCGCAAACACACACAGATACCAATATTCCAGGTTACCTCCCCTGGGCCTCACCCCAGGTAACTTACTCCTGGTGCTCCAACCTGGTTTGCCTGCTCCACAGACTCAGTTGCTGACCAAGGCTCTGGTAGAACCAAGTGTGCAGGAACGTTCTTCATTCCAGAAAGTCAGTCCTAATTTATTCACATGCTTGGAAAATGTGTCAAAATCATTCTGGAGCTGAAGGAGCCAAGAATGCACGGCTGTAAACTAATCCACTCGCACCCTTCCCCGTTCGGGCTCGCCACCGAGGTGTTTCCCTCCTAGCTCGTCATCGCAGGCAGACGGAGCCCTGTTACATCTGGAATCTGTCCTTGTCATCGCGAGGCAGCGTTGGAGGGCCAGGACAGAGACGGGAGAAGGGGGAATGGCTTTAGTTTGGTACACCAGGTCACAAAGACCTGGGCGTTTTTTAAGGATGTCAGAATGAACTTTCCTGGAACTCCAACTCCCCCATATGCCCTCACCCTCACATCGTTATGTTTGGGTGTTGGGTATGAGGCTCCCTGGGTGACCTGGATGGCAGGCCTTGGCCACAGACACAACCCTAGGAGGGCCATCTTGGCTCCCCAACTCTGCCCCCTCTGCTCCCACCTGTCCAGGAGCTTCCCCTCCTAAGACGTGAAAAATAAGGACAGTAGGTAGCGTGGGATTGTTGTGAAGATCAAGGTCACTGAGTGTAGAAGGCCTTAGCACAATGGAACACGCAGAGCACCCATCAGTAGTAGCAATCACTAGAATCGGTTTAGTACATGATGCAGACTTAGCCAAATTTGCATAATAGCATACATTTTTAATAGAATACAGCTAGATGTATGTGGAGAATATTCTAATTCATTGCCTTACTCTTCAGACTGGCCCCGTTCCCTATTGAATTCACATGAGTGCGGTTTTTGTTATACCGGTAGCCTGACGGGGCTCACGGCCAGGCAATGCCTCCCACTCTCTCCCCGCCTCCCCGCATGCTCTGCAGTCAGTGCAGTGTGGCTGACGTGACCAGCCAGTGACCACAGACATCCCCCGTGCTAGCCCCGGGGTCCTGTGTCTTCAGTCACTCCGTGCTGTTCGGAAAGCTGTAGCGCATGTCACGCACTTGAGTCCACCTCCACTGGACAGCCTGTCTTTCCCCACAGGCTGTGAAGCGGTTCCTGAAGCAAGAGTGCAAGTGCCACGGCGTGAGCGGTTCCTGCACGCTGAGGACGTGCTGGCTGGCCATGGCCGACTTCAGGAGGACGGGCGACTACCTGTGGAAGAAGTACAACGGGGCCATCCAGGTGGTCATGAACCAGGACGGCACTGGGTTCACTGTGGCTAACAAGAGGTTTAAGAAGCCAACGAAAAATGACCTCGTGTATTTTGAGAACTCTCCAGACTACTGTATCAGGGACCGAGATGCAGGTAAGTTTAAAACACTTTACTCACTGCACGTAATTCTCCAGCGGTCAGCACGCCCAGGTAAAGGCAGTTCTGTATTTTCAGCTCCCCAGTCCTGTGAGTGCAGCTGCTGCCTTCAGGCGCAAAGCTCGTGTTCTTATCATTCATATTTAAAGTGCACAGAGAGCTCTCCTAAGATCCTGGAGAAATGGGACCCCAACAAGAATGTTTGTGGCAAAAAGTCAAAATACAGCCCTAGCCAGTTTGGCTCAGTGGATAGAGCGTCGGCCTGCAGACTGAAGGGTCCCAGGTTCGATTCTGCTCAGGGGCACATGCCCAGATTTCAGGCTTGATCCCCAGTGGGGGGCATGCAGGAGGCAGCCGATCAATGATTCTCTCTCATCATGGATGATTCTCTGTCTCTCTCCCTCTTCCTTCCTCTCTGAAATCCGTAAAATATACCTTTTAAAAAAAAAGTCACAATATGCAGATTAGGAAAATTCTTCCGCCTGGACGAAACTGGAATTGGTGTGTCAACCCGCACTGTGTATAGCATCCCAGCCTTTCCTGTGGTTCTGCAGCCGACAGGAGCATGGCTTTGCAGTGTATATTCCCCTTTGCAGGTCCGACCTCTGGGTCCCAGGGCTTTCAAGTTTGCCCGTTTTTGAAATCTACCGTCTTTCACACTCCTCTGCGCTTTCCACTATGCTCAGAAGTTGCCAAATACTAGAGAAAGAATTCATCCCACTGGCCTGGCTGCCGGGGAGCGATGGATGAGGGCTGTGTAAGAGGCACTTCGGCCACTGAGGCCACAGCTCCCCTTGCACACAGCACCTTTCCCATTTGAACCCACCCAGGAGCAGCTCCGTCAGCCTCAGCACAGCTGTCCCCTGGTGTGTTTTGCAAGTGTGCTGTGCCCAGTTCCCACCCCTCCTGCTCAGCACTGAACGCCAGGCTTAGCACAGTCTTTGCAAAGAATCTGGTACAAGATAAGAATGAGTACAAGTGGATAGGAGGTGCTAGGGAGCCCATAGCCAACTTTGGCTCAAGCCAACTTCTCAGACTTAGTAGAAAACAAGGGAGCCCATGATCAGGAAAAACATCCTTGAACCTAAATTCCCAGTTTGTTTTTCATTCCAAAGTAATTGCAAAGGAACCAGTAAAACAGTGCAGCCGGCCGCCAGCCCCTAACCTTAGACTGACCAAGAAGCACGATTACCAGGGAATGTCACCAGAAGTCCAGGGCCTCTTCGTTGACCTGAGAGGTTGCATTTCCTTCCTGGTTGATGAGCCAGCTCTTTGCAGCACTTGAGCAGGTTCGCACATGCAGTCTCTGAACTAATAACTGCCAAGCGGAGGGCCCGCTGCTGTGCCCTGCAGCATTCCTGACGCGCTTTGGGACCTCTAGCAAGTCTTCCTTCCTGCTGGGCCACAGCTTGAGCAGAATCCCCATGAAACCTGTGCTTCGATACAGATTGTCCCAGAGGTTTGGGTCCTTCTCTGCTCTTAAGTAGCTGCTTAATCTCAGGGTCCTGGGGCAGACTATGGGGATAATGATATCGGGATCATTTTAGGAGCTACCCATTGACCCCTGTGTGCCAGGTACTGGACTAAGATCATTGCACACGTGGTTTTATTTCATCTTTTGAGCTGCTCTATGACATCAGTGCATTGGAACTGGTTTCCTAAAAAAGAAGAAGAAGGAAGAAGAGGGTGGCTTCTGGTTGATCAACCAAGAGCCAAATGCACAGCTTTGTTTTAGTCAGATAAGCAGCCCTAGAGGTCATCGTCCCAATTGTACACATGAGAAAAGTGAAGGACCAGCTCAAGACCTCATGGGTCTTGGAGGGGATCGATGTCTGGCTGGCTGACTCCATGGCCTGTGCTCTTGACCCTGACACTGTAACTTGTCCCTACCTGTCTCCGAGGGCATGCACATGAACAGGCCTTGTGAAGCAAGAACCTCATTTCAAATGTAAGAGGATCTGCTTCCCTGGGACTTCGTTTCTATTTTGTTTTGTTTTGATTGAAGCAGTTTGCACAGTAAAGTAAACAGTTATGCTTGATGATCATTTAACTGCCTCCTGGATATTCAATTACATAAAGACCTTACTTTCTCTTCCTCACGAGGAGATTAGGCAACTTCAGGATACTGTTATTCTTGCACATGTTGCTGTTTCTACTCCCTATATGAGAACACAATTCTGTTTCTTGATCCTAAAATAACAAACACATCCGTAGCACCTGCCATGTGTTAGGGCTTGGTCTACATTCTCTCCTTGATTCTCATGGGAAGTCTGTAAGGTGGGTATGTTATTATCCCATTTTATGGGAGAGGAGACTGAGGCTCTGACAGACAAGTTATGGATTTTGCCCAAGGACCCTCAGTTGGTAAGAGGCAGGCAGAGCAGGGATCTGCACCTGAGTTCATTCATTCTTGTTACTCGGCCTCCAGATGGGCCAGCCACACAACACACTGCCACAATGTGACTTTCTGAGGGAAGCGATATAATTTATTTATTCTCTTCATTTACTTCTCTTCTCCCTAAGCTTATTCCAACTTAGCTGACTTGCAAATATGTGAACCGTTGGTGTTGATTAATCAGGAACCACCCTGTTACTCCTTTTTTTTTAAGTAGTTAGTTCCAATGTATTAGATCAGAATTCCAGTAACATTCTAGATTATTCATAAGTTACCTGAACAATACTTAATGCCCCTTTGAGCTGAACCTAAGAAAATGCCAAAGTCATCCATGCAAACCTTGCAATATTTCTTTGTAATTCTCTTTTTTCCTTTCTCTTTTTAAAATATTTTTTATTGATTCCAGAGAGGAAGGGAGAGGGAGAGAGAGATGGAAACATCAATAATGAGAGAATATCATTGATTGGCTGCCTCCTGCACACCCTTTACTGGGGATTGAGCCTGCAACCCAGGAGTGTGCCCTTGACCAGAATCCAACCCAGGACTCTTCAGTCCGAAGGCCGATGCTCTATCCATTGAACTAAAGAGGCTAGGGCTGTAATTCTCTTGATTGTAATTCTCAATGATTGCTTTGGCGATTCAGGGTGTTTGACATCATACAAGCAAAAGTGCAGATCAATGGCAGAGTATACTTTTCATATTGGAGTCATGCACAAATAAGATGCACGTATAAGATGCAGATTTCCCGTAAGAAAGCTTTCAACCCACACAGCTGCTAAGAGACTTGCACCTGTCTGTGTGATCGTGGCCTTCCAAAGGTGAGGCTTTATCCTGGCCATAGTGTGCATCCAAGCAAGTCAGTCAAAACAATCATGGAAGTGTGTGGTTCAGGACCATCCTGGAGTAGCTCCTAGCTTCTCTTTGTAGAGGCAGGGAGGTGTGACAGAATCTGAGACCTGGGAGAAGGGGGGACTCCGTCATCTAACTCGCATTGGCATTCCTCCTCTGAGCTCTGCTCTCTCATCATGAAAGGAAGGTGTGGGGTCAAGGCTAACATCCTTGCAGCATGCACATGTCACAGAATGAACACATCCCCAAGGGACCCTTCCCTTCACTCGACTCTTACTATGTTAGGGACAGCCTGTTTTCTGGTAAAGGGAACTCCCAATAAGTCAGAAGTTTGCAGTAAACTTTAAATCAATGAATGTATATATGAACTTTAAAAAAATTTCTCTATTAAAATTGACATACCCTTCCCCTAGAGCACATCGCATACCACCCAATCTGTTTGCTTGTGGTCATATTGTTTTATTTTGCTCTTTGTAATATCAGGCACGCTTAATATTCAACGTATCGGGCACCTTTTACTCGCCAGCACAGGGAACACAATGGTGGTGAGCAGGTTGAAGATGGTCAAGTAATAGATACTTGGGACTGAATGTCTTTCCTCCTGTTGGTTAGCACCTGTTTCCTGTTCAAATTAACTCACGAGTTGAATGGAGCGAGTCGGCTTGTTTTGTCAATGTGGCTTGTGGAGTGGATCAAGTCTACCGTCTAGTCCACTATTTTCCAAAGTGAGGTCCTTTTCAGAGATATAGCGAACTAAAATCTCAGGACATTGTTCCTGATGTTCTGTAAGCATTTCAAACTTAAATACATCAAGCAGTTTAAGTAATCCATGACTCCTGATTTTTCTGTAATTATTAGGTAAGAAGAAATCCAGGGAGACATGATGGGGGGGGGGGGGCGGTTTCTCTTATTTATAAGACAAAGAAGGAAAAGGTTTTTTATTTGAGGATCTCTAGATAAATGTCACCTCCCAAACAATATCCCCCACCCTGGCTTGCCCAGGGTCAGAGGGTGTTCTTTCACATCCAGACCCTGCATTTTCAGAAACCCTCTTGACTGTGAGTAAGCACGTTAAAAGGATTTCATCCTTCAGAGCTTTCCCTGGAATCAGTTTGACAGAGGTTATCAAGTCAGCCTTGCGGTGACATCCTGACATAATGACACCAGGACAGATTTCGACGAGAATTGCAGAAGGGTGAGGCAAGACCCTGAGGTATTCCTGTGTGCGGACAGATGCAGACCCCAGGTGGGGAAGGGAGGGGGACGCTGGGTGGATTCCTACTCAGAGTCAGACCCTGAGCTACATACCTGGTGTGCATTTTCTCTGAATCTTCATGGCAGTTCCCTCTATTTAGAGAAAAGGAAACCGAGGCTCTGAAAAGCCACGTAACTTGCCCAAAAGTTTGTGGCCTGTAAGTGGTAAACAAAACAAATTAATAAAAATCAAAACAGAAATCCATACTCCCCTTACTCCACCACTTTACTTCCTGAAGTTTGGCGGGGAGGGGAGATCTGTCTAATCAAGAGGCAGCATGAGGACCTGGGGACATCATGGAATGAGGTGCCTACAAAGTGGAGGGTGGGGGATGGAAAGTGGTCGGGCTCAACCTCACCCACACTTGGCTCAGGTTGCTTTGACTCCCCTGTCAATTACAAGCCCTTCAAGTTTTGAAGAATGGTAATATTGCTAGTAATTCCTAAGAAATGATCGGCTCAAAAATCGATTAAGAAAGGTATTCTTACGGCGGCAACAGAGACCTTTTCCCCGAGTCTTCAATTGAAAACGGAGTCAGTGCTCTGATGTTCGACTATAAATACTCCCCTTGATGTGAAGAGCATGGCCAGCCGTGTGAGGCTGCGCATGTGACATTCTGCAGGCCATATGGGAGGCTAGGTCTGGAAGCTGGGCTTCTGGGATGGGTATGCTGGCAGTTCTGTGTTATCTACTCCGGTTATTGCCCCAGGCATCCATAAATCAAAGAAGCCCTTAAGTCAGAGATAGGTTCATCTCTCACTAAGGAATGCTGCTATCCTCGCAGAGTAGCGTCTGCACCTAATCACTGGCCACTTTCGCTGGTTGTGATATACAAGCCCTGACCTGGGCGAGAGGTCACCCGGAGGTCTCCTCATCAGCCAGAGGAAGGAAGCAGCCCTCCACCCTTCTCCAGTCAAGTTCAAAAAACAAATGGAGTCCTGCCATTGTGTAACTGGTTAGGCCGCTAAAAGCCCAGTACCTGGCTGACAGCTGTAGGCTGTGAATGGTCGAAGTGTTCAGGTGTCGAGGGTTTTCCTCACATAAGTCATATTTGGCCAACAGCTTAGAACCCACGGAAACACAATGCCAACCATGGTTGACAGAGATTGGTGTTCTAGACATGCCCTTTGGTGTGGCCAGGTTTGCAGAACCTCTAAACGCTGTGACTGTGACCCGATTAAAAACAAGGGAGCAACATGTGAGCAAATAGCAATGGGTGGGCCTTGTTTTGATATGAAATGCACAGTTCCCACCAGTACATCTTAAGTGCCTCAGTTCTTCCCAGAACAAATACTTTTTGAGCCCCTTCTATATGCCACACATGGCATAAGCCCCTTGAATGCAAAGATGAGGAAGACGAACTGGGCCCGTGCCCTCCTGGCCTCCCGGGCTGCAGATGAGCCAGGTTGGCAGCCACGGGGCACAGCCCTCGAGCTGGGCAGGAAAGTGGTGTTTCTTAGGTTTCCGTCCTCACTCCATTGCTCTATTACAAGGTCTTATCCTTCATTTGTCATTTTGACGAAGTTATTCCTCCCTTTCTGCGTTGTGACTTATAGACATTCATGAATTGATATCTAAAAAGTGCTAAGACAGTGAGACTGGAAGAGAAGATGAAAAACATATTTGTGAGGCTTATAAGTCACCATTTCATAGACAGTTAATTGATTATGTTGTGTGGTTAATATTCATTATTAACCAGAAGACCATCTTTTCAAACTCTTAGTAACTTACAATGTAATTAGCTCCTCCCTCTTTCCTAAAACACCCCATTCCCCTGATTTTCCTTCTGCCCCAACAGCTGGCCTTCCTCAAGTTCAGTTGCTAGTTTCTCCTACTTCTAAATTCTGAAGATCTGGGATGGTGAACACACAATACAGTATACAGATGATGTATTATAGAATTGTGTACCTGAGACCTATATAATTTTGTTAAGCAATGTCATCCCCATACATTCAATAAATAAATATATAAATTAAGGACTGGGTTGCTGCTCCCTGGAGAAGTGTGCCCTGATTTGGTAAGGGAAGGCTGATTTTAATTTTTTTAATTGCTTTAAATTTAATACTTAGTAAATCAGGAAATACCAGGTATATGTTGGCCACCTGAGAACTATGCAATAGATAGAAGAAATATAAGACCTAACCCCTGTCCTTGGAGAAACAAGATGAGTGAGAAATGATAAAACATTTCAAAACAGCACATGAGCCCCTTTTGCATGACATGCGTTATAGGACTCAGGAGGTCAGCTGAGCGTGGGGCAGTCAGGAAGAGCTCTATGAAGGGGCTGAATCTCAAAGGATGGGAAGATTTTCAACCTAAAGGAGGCAGAGGAAAGTCTAGAGCAGCGGATGAGAGTAACCCTTATGAACAGTCTGCAGGTCTGTGATATCAGAGAGTCACTCTGGTGAGCGGTGAGAAGGTGGCCTGGTTAGAGGACACAGGTGGGGGCAGTGGGAAGTGATGTGGGTGGGCTAGTGAGTGCTGCTATGGAGAGCCTTGCAGAGTCTGGCTTCAACAACTTTAATTTCACAGCGGCAGTTGCTACTTTAATGGGACGTGTTTTCCTGTGCCGGTCAAACTTTTCCTAGTTTTTATGCAAACATTAAGTAAAATCATCTGAGATAAGTGGAGACATAGTCTTTGCTAGCTGTACCTGGCAATTTTTAATGCAAGGAAGGGTAAGCCTTGTGAGTAGATGAATGTGCGGTCTCTAACGTTTGCTCTTTAACATTCTTTTCTTCCCTCAATAAATCTGTGTCATTAATGACAACGTGTAAGTCAACCAGAGGAGAAACAGCCTATTGGATGACGGGCGTAAGTGAATGTTGCTTTACACCCTAATGGTCAACATATGGGCTCCTGTCAGCCTGGAGGGGCAGGAATTTCCACAGACACAGGCCCATCCACAGAGAGAGCACCCTTCCTGCAGGTCCCGGAGGTGTGGGTCTGGGAACTATTAGCAAAGGCCCTCCATCCTCCTCGGCTGTCAGGAAGATGCATGTTGGTGGAGACAGAAATGTTTTTGTACTGGGAACCCTGGCTCCGTTATTAATTTTATAGCTCTGGGGATGGGATGCTTGATTCTGGGAAGTTCCCTCAGCATCGCCCCACCAGAAGGACATGATGTGGCCACACACTTACGTAGCTTAGAAACTCCGATTCTTCCTCCTCCCTTTCCCCATGCCTATGTGAGCTCTTGTGCAAGTCGTGGTGAGGACAGCACCTGTGGAGAGGGGAGGGGTAGATCTGGTTGGAACCCACGCCTCCCCACGGCACAGACGGTGCGGACTACCTGGGTCTTGTCGACACTGAGTCTAGACCCGTGGTCGGCAAACTGCGGCTCGCGAGCCACATGCGGCTCTTTGGCTCCTTGAGTGTGGCTCTTCCACAAAATACCACGGCCTGGGCGAGTCTATTTTGAAGAAGTGGTGTTAGAAGAAGTTTAAGTTTAAAAAATTTGGCTCTCAAAAGAAATTTCAATCGTTGTACTGTTGATATTTGGTTCTGTTGACTAATGAGTTTGCCGACCACTGGTCTAGATGATCTTATGACAGTGTGGTGTGCAGATGACAGAAGGTGGTTGGGCTCACTGAGCCTGAGTCTGCAGCCCTCTATCCGGGGACTAAGGCCTGCATGCAGACAGTCTACACATCTGGGCACACGTCACAAACACAAAGCAAAGGGAAGTCAGGGAAAGGAGCTTCCAATGGGTCCCTTTCTCTCTCTCTCTCTCTCTTTCTCTCTCTCTCTCTAATATAATAATATATATATTTATATATATTTTTCACAGAGAGGAAAGGAGAGGGATAGAGAGTTAGAAACATCGATGGGAGAGAAACATCAATCAGTTGCCTCCTGCACATCCCCTACTGGGGATGTGCCCACAACCAAGGTACATGCCCTTGACCGGAATCGAACCTGGGACCTTTCAGTCTGCAGGCCGACACTCTATCCACCGAGCCAAACCAGTCATGGCAGGTCCCTTTCTCTTAAGTGAACTGGGTAGATTAAAGTGCGATAAGAGGTAACGTTTTTAAGCAATAGGAGTGATTTTTTAAATAGACATTAAATGTGAAGTATCTACATATGTGTTTATGCTGTTAACATATAAATTGGGAGACTAATGATAGGGCTGTTACTCAAAACTATTTTTGAAATTTCTCCTTTGAAACATTTTTAGAGCCAGCCTGATGTGCTTTTGTAGATACGGTCTGATGCAAATATCTGACCTATAAAGATCAATTTGGTTTCTGGAAACGGCTCAGAGAACATGCGAAGGAAGTCAGAGGAGAGTTAGGTACGGGACCAGGCTGCCACCCCGTGTTCGGTGACCTCCCGCGCTGCTGTGGGCTTTCCTGAGACAGAGGGTTCTCCTTGGAAAGGGCTCTTCCCAAGCCTTCCGCCCAGGCCACCTCAGTGACATATGTTCACACCACCTCTAGGGCACACAGGCTTTGCACATGCCACCTTGGCATTGCAAAATAATGAGTCCCATTTCTCAAAAAGGTGACAAGCATTTCAGCGCAGGAGAAATGCAGTGTGAGCTGCTAACACCATGGTAACTCGTCTTGTTCACCTTTTCATGTAACTTGAGGTATCTTCATTGTCTGCAGTATATCATGAGCTGGAGAAAAAGGTCCCTTCAAACAAGTTACATATTAGGAGCTTTGCATAGTCTTCATTTGATAAAACAACGAGGGAAAGAGCGGGAGATAATGCTAGAGCACTGCCCGTGGCCCCAACAAGCCACCCTGCTGCCTGGGGCCGGTGGGGGGGGGGGGGCGGGGGCATTGGATGGAGCCCTGCCGAGAGGCTGCCCGTCACAAGGTCAAGAGCTCCAGCTCTGGAGTCTGACAAACCTGCCCCCACATCCCGACCCTGCCACCTGCTGGCAGTGGGATGGCTCCCTGAGCCTCCATGTCTTCATTTCCAAGATGGTGATAACAATAATACCTACGTTAGCCCTCACCAGGTTTGCTCAGTAGATGCAGTATCCGCCTACAGACCAAAGGGTCCCAGGTTCGATTCCAGTCAAGGGCACGTACCTTGGTTGCAGGCTCCTCCCTGGCTCAGGCCCTGGTCAGGACACATGCAGGAGGCAACCAATCTATGTGTTCCTCTCACATCGATGTTTCTCTCTGTCTTTCCCTCCCTCTTCCACTCTCTCTAACAGATCAATGGGAAAATATCCTCAGGTGAGGATTAACCAAAAAAAAAAAAATAAATAATAATAATAAATAAAATAATACCTACTTTATAAGCATATGAGAACTACATGTGATGATGTGGGCAAATGCTTCCCCAGGGCCCAGCCCACAGCAGTGCTCCGTAAATCCTGACCTCAATTATGAATGGAAAGAAGAGAAAGACGATGAAAAAGAAGGTAGAGGAGAAGGCAGAAAGAAGAAGAATGAGGGGGAAAAGATGAAAAAAGGGGTGGATGAACCTCAAGGCTATTTGGTTTTGAAAATGTGAGAACTGTGCCCGCTGGGCGCAAGGCTGACAGTTAGAGCTTGCTCTGTTTCCCCAAGAGTTCTTGTCCTGGCCCAGGCAGGGGTGAGTGACTCATTAACAAGTGGGTGTGTCCTTTAGAAAAGAGACCTGAAAATATATGTCCCAAATGTTGAGAACTAAATAGCGGGCAGGCCGTACAGCTCAGTGGCTCCCTCTCATAGAGAGAATGTGCACATATGCACATGGATAGTCTTGATTCTTATCTATATTAATAAAAGTGTAATATGCTAATTAGTCCGGTTGACCTTCCTGACGAAGTCGGGGCTGCAAGGGAAGCACAGGTCCTGGTGCCAGAGGGAAGCCGGTGCCGGCAGCCAGGGGAAGAAAGGCCTACTCTTGCATGAATTTTGTGCATCGGGCCTCTAGTTCTCTAAGAATAATGGCGATGCTTTCAGTTTTGGAAAGACTAGTGTAGTGGTCAGCAAACCGTGGCTCGCGAGCCACATGCGGTGCGGTTTGCCGCTCTTTTGACTAATGAGTTTGCTGACCACTGGACTAGACTAAATGTTACCGTGTAGTTGGAAGCTGTGAGGATTAGGCAATTGTGGCATATTGTGTGCAAAGAGGTAAAGGGTAGTATATGACAGTGGTCGGCAAGCTCATTAGTCAACAGAGCGGCAAACCGTGGCTCGCGAGCCGCATGTAGCTCACGAGCTGCGGTTTGCCAACCACTGGACTAGTGAGAGGCTGCAGAGACAGTATAGCCCTATTGCTGTCAATTATAATGAGTCCTTATTATAATTCCAATAAAGGAAAGCAGTACCGACAAATTTCCCATTGCTCTGCAGTCTGGAGATGTGCTCCTCAGCCATTTTGATGAAAAGGCTGTGTATTTGCTCAGATGACAGCAAGTGTCAGAACTGCCCTATGCCCTTCAGCCTGTCATTAGAGCTAATCAGATCCAAACCCCGAGGCAGGGCCCATGTGCAGTCCATCGCTATGCAGCCTCATCTCTCCCAGGACTTCAGAGCCCGCCCTTCCCTCTGCTGTGGCCCATTCCTGGGTGCTGCTGCCACCTCACAGGGCCCATTGCCACTGCCGCCTACACCCACCGCTGTTCTCACATCAGTGGCTCTCGGCCTTCAAAACCCCCTCTCATCTCCTGCCTGCTCCTGGGCCTCACATGCCCTGTGAGGGCGCCTGGAGGTGGTGTGTTCATGTGAACTGCATTGTCCAGCATTCTATCACCGAACATTGAGCTGCTGAAATACCCCGTTGCCAGAGCTTTTGTCTCCTTTGCTGAAACCACTCTGCGTTAAGCTCTGTCAGTGGCCATCACTTTGCAGGCTGCTCTCAGAGGTTTGATGGGGCCGACATCAGATCACTGAGCAATCCTTCTGTTCAGAATCCAGTTCCTTTTCCGCATTTGGGAGACAAAACCACCATGACCGTTACTCAAGGCTGAGCTAGGTCACAGGCTCAGACAGCCTCAGGCTGTAACCCCTGGGGAAAGACCACTGAGTTTGATGTCAGGGGAGGCCCTTTGCCTGATTCAGGAATGAGATCATTACATCTTGGGCCCAACAGCCCCAAGGGCGAGAAAAACATTCTAATTGCATGGGAATATATTCATAGTCTGATATGTGCATTTCAGTAGAAATGACGCATGTTTATGTGTGTGGAGGGCTTCTGATCAAAACATGAGACAGTAAACATTGAGAGTCTCCTGTGGGATGGCAGGTGAGAGCGCTCTCCACGCCCACTGGGGTCCCATTCACACCCGGCTTCACTGGACATCGCTGAGATCTGCACCTCCACCCCGACCTCTCTGCGGAGGGTCAGAGAGTGTTTCCAGCGAGCATGTCTCCCTGGATGAACCACTCACAGCAAACTCAACAAGCTGAAAACTAAACTCATTATCTTTTCTCAAAGCCTGCCCCTCCCCACGTGGTCCCCACCCTAGGGAAGGTCACCAGCATAAACTCAGTCTCGATCAATCAAGACGGAAACCAGAAACCTGGGCGGACTCCTTGACTCTTCTCATCCTCTCACCTGCCCGTCCAATCAGGCACCATGTCCTGAAGGTGCTGCTGCCTCACCTTCGCTTGAGTCTGTTCGCCTCTCCCATTACCTCCAACACTGTCTCCATCCAGGCCAGTCCGTGGCCTTTTTTGGTCTCTAACTTATTTCCTTGCCTTCTCTCTGGTCCCCTTCAATCCATTAGACCCCAGCACCCACAATGATTCTTCTGATCAAATCATGTTGCTCTGTTGTGTAAAAGCTCTCAGTAGCGTCTCATTGGCCTTGGGTTAAAGTTTAAACCCCTTCACCTATCACAAAAGGCCTTTCACAGTGCAGCTTCTGCCCATCTCTTTGGTTCATTCTTGACACTCTCCCTTTTGTTTTTTTTTTTTTGTTTTGTTTTGTTTTTTTAAATATATTTTATTGAATTTTTACAGAGAGGAAGGGAAAGGGATAGAGAGCCAGAAACATCGACCAGCTGCCTCCTGCATACTCCCTACTGGAGATGTGCCCGCAACGAGATACATGCCCTTGACCACATGCCCTTGACCGGAATCGAACCTGGGACCCTTCAGTCCACAGGCCAACGCTCTATCCACTGAGCCAAACCGGTTAGGGCGACACTCTCCCTTTTGAATGCCACATTCCTGCCATGCTTAATACCTCTCTGCTCCTCACACATTTCCTGGTCTTTGCTGCCTCCTCCCTTTTCTCCTCCACCTTCTTCTGGTTATTGAAATACAAAATGCATACAGCAGAGTGCACATGCCACATATGTACAACTCTGAATTGTCCCAAATGAGTACATCCACAGAACATGTGCTCAGGTCAAGAACCCAAAGAGGACCAGTCTTCCAGAAGCCTCATTCATGACCCTTTACACAACCCTCAGAGAAATTACTATCCTGACTTCTAATAGCATAGACTAGTGTTTCCCACTTTTGTACTTTATATAAATGAAAATCACAGAATTGTGTCACACATCTCCTGCTACTTAACAAGATGTCGTCTACCACCATACCACCCTGAACGCGCCCTATCTCGTCTGATCTCGGAAGCTAAGCAGGGTAAACAATAAGCTTAAAGATGCCAATGAGCTTAATGGCCTAAAATAACCTTTCGGTCCTATCTCCAGCCTCATCACTCATTGCAGCTATACTTTTTCATTTGTTTCATCACCAAGCTTCTTGAAAATCGCCTCCATTTGGTGTCCAGCTGTGCTCTCTGCCCATTTGCTTTTCAACCCATTGTGCCCATCCATAGCTTCCCTCATCAAAGGGCATTGGTTGAGCCAAATGAACATTGTCAGTCTTTTCCTACTTGACACCCCGGCCACCCACTCCCTAATTCAGTGAGTGGGAGGTTCTTTCTTGTCTGGAATGCCTTTCACCGCATTTTTCCCTACTAATCTACTCATTATTTATATCATACTAGAGGCCCAGTGCACAAAATTTGTGCACAGGAACAGTCCCTAGGCCTGACCTGCGATCAGGGCCATCTTCTCCTGCTGCCCGCAGCTGGCCCTGATCCCTGCTGCCACCTACCCCGGTTCCCCATTTGGCATCAGGTTATCAGAGCCTGCCAGCCAGGGGAGGGACCAAGAGGTGGTCAGTGCACCTCATAGTGACTGGTTCGAGCGGTCATTCTGGTCATTCTGCCGTTAGGGTCAATTTGCATATTACCCTTTTATTATATAGGATAAAGGCCTGGTGCACTGGTGGGGGCCGGCCGGCCTGCCCTGATGGGGGCCCCAGATAATGGCGGTGGGGACAGTTGGGGCGAGGGGCCACGTGGGGGGTTTGCAAGCCTGCCACACCCCCGATTGGGGTGAGGGTCTCCACTGGGGGTGGGGCCGGCCAAGGCGAGGGGCTGCGGTCGTTCTGGTCTCTGGTCATTCCACCATTTCGGTCGCTGGGCTTTTATTATATAGGATTTCTAATGCCACCTCCTCTACAAAACTGCTATTAACAGCTTCTCTTCTGATCATGATTGCTACTATTAATATTAATACCAATAAATCTATAATAATAAAAGTGTAATATGCTAATTAGATCGAACGACCTTCCAGACGAAGCCAGGACTGTGAGGGAAGCCCGGGTCCTGGGTGCCAGAGGGAAGCCGGTGCTGGCAGCCGGGGGAAGGAAGGCCTACTCTTGCATGAATTTTGTTCATCGTGCCTCTAGTATTATTATAATGCTAGGGGCCCGGTGCACAAATCCGTGCACCTTGAAAGGAACTGTGGGCCACATGGCTGTGGTAGGCACAAGGGTGGGTCTTGGCCCATCCTTTGCACCCCCATCCGGCCCCTCCTGCCATGACCCCCAGTCCCATGTCTGCCGGTAGCCCCGCTCCCGCTGCTGCTGCTCCTATGTGCTGACAGTGCCAGCCCCACTTGCACCTGCTGATGGCGCGGAGCAATTGGGGCTGGCGCCAGCAGCGGTTGCGAGCGGAGCCAGAACCATCAGCAATGCAAGCGGCGGCTGCTGCCCTGATTGCCCCTTAGGAGCAGGGGGAGGTGGAGAAGCCCTCAGGGGTGATCAGGGCCAGCAGCCGACACTCGCACCTACTGATGGCACCAAGTGATTGGGATCGGTGCCGGGCACCAGCAACGGGTGCGAGCAGGGCCAGCACTGGCAGCAGGTGTGAGCGCTGGGCAGGACTGTAGCGAGGGAGCAAAGAATTTTCAGTAACCACCAGAGGCTCGCCCCAGTGACAGCGACCAGTGCCCGCCCCCCCTTGGTCTGAAACCCCTGCTCACCTGCTCCGCCATCCTGCCACGGCCAATGCCTGCCATGTTCCACACATGCCCCCTGGTGGTCAGCACATGTCATAGCGACCCAGTTGTTCAGTTGTTCCGCTGTTTGGTCTATTTGCATATTAGCCTTTTATTATATAAGAGGACCTTGGCTCACTTCCCCTAGAGCAGTGGTCGGCAAACTCATTAGTCAACAGAGCGGCAAACCGCGGCTTGCAAGCCACATGTGGCTCTCGAGCCACAGTTTGCTGACCACTGCCCTAGAACATAAGATCCTTGGGGCAAGATCTTTGTTTTGTTTGCTGATAAATTTTAAGCTCTCAGAAATGTGCCTAGCACATAGTAGGCACTCAGTAAACCCTTGTTAATTGAATGAATGGCTCATATTTTTGAGTACTTATTATGCAGGGCACTTTTGTGAATTATCTCATTCTATCCTCATCCCGATGAGGAAGGAACTGTATTTATTCCAATTTTGCCTGAGAGGAAACTGAAGCTTAATTGCCCAAGGTCACACAGTTGAAGCATAACAAAGCTAGGATTATGTGCAAGCCCTAAATACCCTCATTTATCACCTTTGAGCTTTGTCTACAGTGGTGCTTTGTGTAAAACTTTACTGTAGGCTACAGTAGGTTTTCAGCAAATTCTCCAAGCAGGTAGCACAGTGGCTCAGACATATTTGTGTTCACCAGATGTTTATTGAATTAAAAAATGTGTGTGCTGCCCTGGCCAATGTGGCTCAGTTGGTTGGAGCATCGTCCCTACACTGAAAGGTCGCCAGTTCAATTCCCCATTGGAGCACATGCCTAGGTGGCTGGTTTGATCCCTAGTCCAGGCAACTGATCAATGTTCCTCTCCCACCGCGCTCTCTCTCTCTCTCTCTCTCTCTCTCTGTCTCTCTCTCTCTATGTCTCTCTCTCTCTCTCTCTCTCTCTGTCTCTGTCTCTCATCTCCCTCTCCCTTCCTCTCTCTCTAAAATCAATAAAAACACATCCTCAAGTGAGGATTAAAAAAAAAAAAGAAGAACTTTCTAAAAAAAATATGGGTGTGCTGTTTAAGAGGCAGCATTTGGCAGTGAGTCCTTCTTGCACAATCAGTAATTCTGAGCACTGTCCTGATTGTTGCTGCAAATCTCGGCCCAGATGCTGCCTCTTCTAACCTTTGCTTCTTCGGCACCATGTAGGATCAGGGATGTCCCTGGCTGACCCACCCGCCACCCTGGCCCCAGCCCTTGCCATCCTTCCTCTCCTCTGCCTGTCTTCCTGCTGTCGGTGGCCTGATCACAGAGCAAGTTATGCCCCTCCCTCTTCTCTTTTTGACCCCACACTCTGCTTGAACCTGAGTGCTTCCCTGGTCATTCGTGACTGTCAGGGCAACATGACATTTATATAGATAATTGGAACGCAGTGCAGATTGTGATAAACACAGAGAGAGTCAGGAGGCACTGGAGGAGCTCTGAAGAGGAAAAATGGCTAGTTACGTGATGAAGGAAGGGGAAGTGAATTAAGTTACTATCTTTTTCATCCCAGGGAAAGCTAGGAGCCCAAAGCTTGGAATGCAGCCCGACCTCAGGTAGAGATAGAAGTAGATGGGAAAACAGTCCAGGATCTGAGCAGCATTCTCTTTCCGTGTCTTATCCTTGCTGTCTGTACATCTGTCTCATTCTGGTCTCTCTCTGGACCTCCTCTAGTCCACGGACCTCATTGTGGTGTGTGGCTACCAATGGCTACTGCGTTTATATTTGGCAAGATTTTCTCTATCAAAATCACACAGACTATGACTAACTGCTATGCTGTACACCCGAAACTAATACAAAATAATGTTGAATGCAAACTGTCATTGAAAAATACAATTTTTTTTAAAAAAAATCACAATTCCTCAGGGAAATATATTTGATTGGCTCACCGTAAGTCAGGTGCCCTCCCCTGGTCCAATCATCTGCCTCCAACAGAACAGGGTAATGTTGGATGATTATGGCTGCCAGACCCCCATCTCTGTCCAGGAGGAAGAAGCAGAAAGGACCATTGTAAGTTGAGCAGATGCTCCGAAAATGTCCACTGTACTTGGTTCTCTTGTGAAAGAATTCTAGGTGTTTCCCACAAAACAGAACAAATGAAGAGGCTTCCTATCATGGAGACTGTTTTTCAGGAACAAATTCATAAATATGAATCACCCCAAATAACTCAGAGGACGTTCCAATGGTCTTCCCACAGTAATTGTGTTCATCGAAAGTCTAGGCTCCTGGCTTCAACCAGGTGCCTCACACACATCTCGAAGGCCTGTGACACCACAGCATGAAAGACAGCCTGGCTGGGCATTGCTCCCTCCTCCAGGGCTTAAACAAATGATACCCACACCTCATCACCAACCGGGGTTCTCTCCTCATTCTAATGAGCCGGGGAACCAGGTCTGGAGAGACAGAATCCCTCCCTTTGAGGGCTCCACACCCTGACAAATTCCTTGTGAGAGAGCTAGCTTTGGCCACTGCTCCCTTAATGTGCTTCTTAGGTCAGGAGAGAGGGGACTGGGATAGATGCTTCTTTCATTCTGGTCTGGCCTTGCCCACTCGGTGGTCCATCAGTCCAAGGCTAGGTAGGGATCACCTGACAGGTTTATCTCAGGCAGAAGTGGGGACGCGGGGGTCAGGGTGCCCAGGGCAGATCTGAAGCTGCGCTCCACTCCATCCTTCCTGGACTTGGCCCTCGGCAGCACGATGTCCCCTGGGGTGGGGCCCCAGAATGGGGGGTCAGGGTGCTGTTCTGGAGGATGGATGACTCTGTAACTCTCCTCCTGGAGGCAGCTCCGAGCCACCCCCGCCTCCCCAGTGACGCCTCTCTGTCCTTCCAGGCTCCCTGGGCACGGCCGGCCGCGTGTGCAACCTGACCTCCCGGGGCATGGACAGCTGCGAAGTCATGTGCTGCGGCCGAGGCTACGACACGTCCCGCGTCACGCGGATGACCAAGTGCGAGTGCAAGTTCCACTGGTGCTGCGCCGTGCGCTGCCAGGACTGCCTGGAGGCCCTGGACGTGCACACGTGCAAGGCCCCGAAGAGCGCCGACTGGGCGGCGCCCACATGACCCCAGTGGCGGTCGCCACCCACCTTCCCTCCAAGGACTCCCCGGATCCGCAGGGACACTGGGCCTTTGGGTTCTCTCAGGAGGCGGTGGCCTTTGTCTCCGCAGAAGCCTCTCCCGCCTGCCTGGGGCCCGGGCCTGGGGCCACAGGTGCAGGAGAGCGCCCCGCCCTCTCTGCCGCCAGCTTTCTGGGCGCCTCTCTTCCTGGTGGCTGTTCCAGGGGAAGGGGTGTGGGCCCAGGTCACTGTCTCCACCCACCAGACGGTTCCTCTTCCCAGAGCCGTCGGCTCCTGGGGGAACCAGTGTCTCAAAGGAACCAGTTTCCCACAAATGCTCATGTAAAGCCCCAGGCTTCTCTCTGGAGGGTAACGGAGGGAAAGCAGGACCAGCTGCCACTGAATTAGCTTCCATTTCTAAGACCAAGCAAGGCTTGTGCCTGATCCAGCGATTGCCACAGCCTCCAGGGGCAATGGGCAGTTACCTGGAGAAGGGCAGCTTTCCATCCGCTTTAGGGGTGAAATGCAGTGGGAGCGGCAATAGCAGAAGCCTCAGAAAAGGAATGCCTTGCATGGCTGTCCTCTCAATACAAAGAACTGGTGTGCAGTGAGCCTTCTTTCTCACGTAGGATCGGAGGAGTTGAGAAAACTGACACTGTCAGTATTCTACAACTGTAGGGTGAAGATGGAGGAAAAGAACGTAGTGACTAGAGCAGTGATAGGCAAACTCATTAGTCAACAGAGCCAAATATCAACAGTACAACGATTGAAATTTCTTTTGAGAGCCAAATTTTTTAAACTTAAACTTCTTCCAACGCCACTTCTTCAAAATAGACTCGCCCAGGCCGTGGTATTTTGTGGAAGAGCCACACTCAAGGGGCCAAAGAGCCTCATGTGGCTCACGAGCCGCAGTTTGCCGACCACGGGACTAGAGTATCAGAAAATGTGTTTGTACAGATAAGGAAAAGGGGAGGGGATCAAATTCCTACCGGGGATGATGCATGTGACCTATGGGGTTTTGTAACTAGATGGCTTTGAGATGAGAACTTTGGGGATGATCAGAGCAGGGAACCAAAATGCTGACCGGGCGGTGTCCAGGGCTCAGTCCTGCCCAGACAGCCTCTCCCATAAGCAGATGGTTGGCCACGTGTGCAGAGGAGTATCGGCGAGCACTCACCACCCTGCACATGCATTTTAAAGACCTGACAGATGTAATTGTGTTCATTTGATGCTGACGAGATGACAAAATACCGTAGCCTAAAGCAAAGGACACGTAGCCTTGCTTATAAAGTTGGTAACCCTGGTATGTTCTATTGCAAACAAATCGTAACTTGGAGACTATATGTAAGAGGCCCAGCTATCATTTTGGAACATCAATATACAGGTTGTGGTTGGCTTCTGCTATGAGCAAAAAGATGACTATCTGGGGGAAATGGAGAGGCTGCCTGTCCCGTTTTGTGTATTACATTAAAAAAAAAAAGTGAAATAGATGAAGGTCCTTCTCATCCCCTCCTACAATTTGGTTCTAGTTCAAAATGGGATCGCTTCACAGAGCTATGTTGAGTCACAGGAAGCTTCCTTACACACATCTGACGTCAACTTATTAATACTTGCTCATTCTTTACGTCGTTGGCCTCTGGTTTCTCTATCCTCACTTCACAGCAGGACGTGGAGACGGAGGCCTGTGGGAAACAGATGCTGCAGTGCTTCGTCATAGGTGACCGCCGCCTCCCAGCCCTCTTAAACACACTGCATCCACCTCCTTTCCCTCGGCCCCAAACCCCACAATTAGGTGTCTACTTTTTCCAAAGAGGCTCTTCCCTCTTTTTGTCCTGTGGATTCAGAAGGGGGAGGGTGGAGTGTGACAGTAGCTACCCTGAGTTTAGTGGGGTCTGTGGGGAGTGGGAAGGCCAGGCAAGCGGGCTCCGTCTTCGTTACACTGAAGCTGGCTATGAATGCCTCGCTGGGAGGGCAAAGGGACTTTCATGGAATCCCAAAGCCATTAGCCCGTCTTCCTGCTGGATGAACTGTGACGTAAAAGATCCAGGGATGTATTTAGACATGGAAAGGGGCCTAGAGGACATCTCAGCTGCCCCCAGTTTATATCTGGGAAACGGAGACCGGGGATCTGTGCCAGTATCAGCCCTTACGCCAGTGCTCCATCACAAGCAGGACCACGCTCTGAGTATTCCAGAAAGTTAAGCACTTTATCTATTACATGAAACTAGTTTGTCTCAGGATCAACTCGGTAGATTCTAAATAATTTTAGCATCCAAAGGCAATGATCTTGGGATGTTTAAATCTGACTTTCTTTTTATGGGGAAGTGTATCCTTCCTGACAAGGAGCAAGGGGACAAGGCATATCCATGTTCACATCTGCATAAATTGTCCGAATTTGTAAAGGAGACTCTGCCAGCCACCTAAAGCGGCAGCGGATGTGGCCACTGTGGAGGGCATAAGAGAGTGAAGTACTTTTATCTGCTCTTCTGATAGAGGAAATCTCCATTATTTGAAAAAATTGGGGAGGGGGGGGTGGTGAAGATAATTCAAATTCAGTTTTGTTAGGGCTTAGTGAGGGTTGATATTCCTTGAATCTAAAATCTTGATAGCTGAGGCTTTTAAGGGAATGCATGGCATAAACTACACAAAACAAAATAAGAGATTCTATTCAGGTCAAATCCTCTTACAAATTACCTCCCAGTAAAATATTTATAAATTGAAGTTTTTTTAGGCCCAAGATGACATCCATTAATTTTCTGCAATCTCTGAAAAAGTTCCACACCATAGGAGATCCTAATTCACTGGAGTGTCTTCAATAAAGATAAAAGTCTGCACGTGACTCTGAGACTTAGCAAATGGGTTGTTCTCTTCAATAGTTTGCCTCCCTGAATTAGTCTGTGGTGCAGACTGATCTGTCTTCTGGGAACACACTTGTCAAGTACATTGTAGTAACAGCCCCCTGGACAGCCTCATGCTCTGAAAGCTCCGATGCCCTGCCTTCAGAGACCAGCTTACCTGCTCAGATGCCTTAAGCTCAAGCACAAAAGCCCCCAGTGCAATTACCACACTCAGCTCTGGCCCTGTGCCCCTTGGGAGGGGGATCCTGGCATTATTAGACCACAGAGGATTCAGGATGGATGTGGGAGGAGCTTAGGGCACCCAAGAGCACTGACTATCTTATACAAATGTCGCCAGATTGAAATGAGCATCCCGGAAGGATCTATCACATGGGAATGTACTGCGAATGGACCCAGAAGGGGAGTGAGAGGGAAAGAGCGTGTAGCTGTTGGCAAGTGATCGGCTGAGCTCTTGTTGGTAACCTCCACCCTTCCTTCTGCTGTAGCGGCCCCCCCCACCCCCCTCCCCCGCCGTCCCCTCCCCTCCCAGCACCTTCTTCGAGGCTCAGAGTCTCGGGCCCTTGCCCAGATCCTCTGTACCTATTGTGTGGCTCTGCTAGAGTCTGTGACATTCATTTTAGAGATGTTTTCAATTGTCCCAACCGTATTTCTTTTTATTGGAGTTACTATATAGCTTGAAAATGGCAGGTATCACATTTCTTTTTCAAAGAAGAGAGCTTTAAAGTCAGAAAATCTGCCTTCTCATTGAGATTTCTCAACCGTGTTAACTTACTAAGAATCTTACATCAACTCCATGAGACCTACAGTATGGACTTTCTCTCTCCGAGGCAGCCAACGTGATTGTGCATGCGCTTGCGCTTGCTGGCATTTGCAGGCCAGGATTTTGTTATTACTTCTCATTTATTAAAGGCTGGCCCAGGGCTGGTGTTTTCTCACTCCGCTGAAGAACATCCATCTCCCCTCTTGCCCACTCTCAACATAAAGGCTCAGAGAGGCATCCAATGGACCAGAACCATTCTTTTATATTTGTTTACTGTACTTCAGCCTGGCTTTTCTTATCTTAAGAGCAAGAGTTATGCTCTTAACAAATAGATCTCGCTGGTTCCAAAGCTGGTAAATGGCTTCTGTCAGGTCTGTGCTGACCTTCTGAAGAGCGATGCGAGGTGGGAGCTGACAGCCGAGGCGTGCTGATGCCGACCTCCTTCCCTCGGCAGAGAACATTTTCAGTCATCCATGAGAATGTTCTTTACATTTTTCTGGGGATCAGCGAGTTGACAGGTGGTTTGCAAAGCCCAACATGATCCTTATTTTTCTAAATCGTTGTTGTTCCAGCTCTAGGGTTTCCCCCCCTGATACTCACGTGGACTCCTGTTTAACCAAACCTCCCACGGCCACAAGCTAATAAAAGTGTCACGCAGATTGTTACAAAGGACTATTGTTATTTACAAGTCTACGTTTTCTGTGAAATCAAAACATAATAAAGTGACTTTTCCGTGTTGACTTTGTTGTTTTAATCTTGTGATGTCTTGCCAAAGCCTCTGGTGAAAAGAAATCCCTGCGGGTTCTGGGAATCATCCCCTTGTCTCTCTCAGGACCACACTCAACACAACTTGGTCAAGGGCAGCCTTTCAAGTCTGTAAAGATTTTCAGGGAAGACCACTGACCTGTCTTACTGATAACTCTTCTAGTGAGTGAGTGGGCAAGACTTTTAGTGGATTGAAAAGTTATTCCAGGTTTCCACCCTGTGTCCCCTGTGGTCATCATGCAGGGGCCTGCACCCTCTTGGTGCCAGCATGCTTTGGCAGTGCTTCTAAGTGTCCACAGCAGCCAGACCCTGACCCTCCCCCCCCCCCAGGACTTCTCTGAACCATTGCTTCCCATGTATGTGCTTGCTCTGGTCTGAAATGATAGTTTCAGCTTGATTAAAAACATTCAAAACCCCTCTCTCTTTTTTTTTTGAGATCTGTGCATCCTGATTGTGTATGCTGCTTATATGCATGCAGCGAAAGCTCAGAATATGGAAATAAAACCTCCCCAGCAAAGGAAATCCATCCCCATTTTCTCCTCTCTGATGAACTGTTTTGGGGTTGACCTAACTAAGCAAGGTGCTTACTCTGCACTGTACGCACCCCAAGGTGGCTCCATGGTCAGACTGCTCACTCTCTCTAGGACTCCATTGTTCCTTCTATGCTCAGATGGTCTGAGGAAGAGGTGGTGTCCCCTGTGTCTGTGTGTGTTTTGCAAAAGGCATTTCCCCAAAACGTTTCTGCCTGAACATTGTCAATGACATTTCCCTGTTACCTAGCCCTTTGTGTAAGAGAGCTGTGCTGCTCCTGGTAAGGTCTTCAGACGCTACCCTGGCTCCTACCCATTAGATGCCAGAAGCAATTCCCCTGTCCCCCAGTTGTGACAACCAAACGTGTCCTCAGACTTTGCCAAATGTCCCCGGTGAGGGAAGGAAGTGGCCAAGGGTGAGAGTGAAACTGCCACTTTCAGTTAGAAATGCCGCACTGGGACATATTAGTTTAATGGGATGAGTTCTCAGAATGAGTGTATCAGACCAGCTGTGAAGAAATCTTTTGGAAAAGATATAGTATTAGAACCCCTCACATCATGGGCGGAATGAGCCGGGCTGAGACTTAAAGCTCACTCAGGCCGCACTGTGTGTCCCCGGACGGTGGGCCTCACAGGAAGGAGGAAAGTTTAGCAAAGGGAAGCACGATGTGGTTTTAGGAGCTGGCAGCGGAATTCTTCTCAGGAACTCCCCAGTTTCACAACACTCGGAGGGAAAAACAAGCCCGAGATACGGCCTGGAAGGCGGAGGAGTGAGAATGCTCTAGCTCTGCCTAATATAGTTGAGTAATTTTTAGTTTCTCAGGACAGAAAGGAGGGTAATAATGAAGATGGAACACTGCGAGATGGAGGAAGTCTGAGTTTCAAGCAATGATACAGTGAGGATTTCCAGTTTAAGGTGGAGTAAGGGGATCATCTGGAGGGCTGTTCCTTGAAAGAAACCCCAACACACACACACACACACACACACACACACACACACACACACGCACACACACACGCACACATACACACTACCGATGTCCCTATCCCAGGTAACACTAGCCTTATATGGGTGATATTTTAGTGGCAGGAAGGAATCAGAGTGCTGTCCAACATGTGCCAGGAAGGTGGGAAGGGGCAGCACAGGCTGGATGCGAGATGGGGTGGAGTGCAGAAAGAAGGAAGCCCGGATGATTGGCCAAATAAAGAGTAACCCCAAGGGCTGAAGAATTTGGGGCGGCGAACTGGCTGAAAGAAGGACGGAGAAAGCCTTTCGTCTTTTGCTTGACGAATTGTCACGGGCCAAACCAAATCTGTGTTTTAGGTTGCCCATAGAAGCGAAGAGCCGATGAGAAACACTTGGATGAACAAATACCGGTCTGTTCCCTCGTGCTATTATCTACTTCTAGGTAATAGAGCAGGACTGAAATCCAACCAACATGATCAACTGACCAGGCTGTTTGTAGACTCTTAACTTGATTTTTTAATTCCCAAGTAGTGACTGGCCCCGTGAAAGCCCCTGTGCTTGAGTCACAGGCTCTGGGTTTCCCCAGGCCGTCCACCCAACCCTATCGTAATAGGACTGCAGTCTCTCCTACGTCCCGCAAATGAGAGGACTCACATTAGTGCCCGTAAACCCAATTCAAACAATAAATGATGAAGATGCATCCAGGATCTGCTTAGTTGGGTTGCTCACACTGGTTACTTCAGCAGAGGCTGGGAAGCTTGGCAAACCCATCTGTAACTGTTTAGGTGCTTCCTGTTGCAGGTGGAGGCCATACACCAGCCGAATAGCAGGAAACACAGAAAACGAAATCTGAATTGGAGTCTTAAAAGTCCACCTACCCATGTAAACTTTGTTATCTGCCTCGTGAGCATTATTTTCCAATAGTAATGACGACTTAATGAAGGACCTTGAACTCTGAGTCGTCAACGTGAAGTCATGCATAATCAAGACAAATATTCTGAGCATAATAATACAACTAGAAGGAGCAAGGATTAATTTCCCTGAATGTTGCTGTAACTATAAACAATATCTCATCCTCTCAGCAACTCTCATATAGCATGATTGAAATCCAGTTGGATGAATAAATAACTCTATCTCTTCCTTCATGAAATAATAAGCACTAGTGTTTTTATAAGTATTGCCACCAGCCCTTGGAGATTTCATTAGAATCATGATTCACAGATGAGAAAGTTCCCTATTCTACAGGATTTGGTAACTGGAGTAAGAATTACTCAGTTGACTGTCTATACAGACAAATGCATTTGACTTCTTCTGGTTATTAACCATTCATTCACTGGGATTTTTTCTTTTTTCTGAACTAACTGAATAATTGGGTCAAGATGATCCCTCTGGTTTGCCTTCATAGACATATTATTAAACAGTTTCTGAAACTTATGTTGTTCTATCATATGGATGTGGAACTTTAGCAGAGCAGTGAGGTTCCGTGACACTTCCAGGATCCCGAGAGTGAGGGTTCATGGAATCAGAATGTCACATTTGGAAGGAACAATGCACATTAAGTTATTCCAACCTCCTCACATTTGATTCATGGGAAAACAAAAAGAAATTTTATAGTTTGGACTCTGATGTAAGCCAGGCACTGAATCATCTTCAGGGAAGAACAGCCATTATTCACGCCATCAGTCTGTATTGAACAGCTCCTGTGAGTCAGCTGCTATGCTACATACTGGAAATGCAACAGTGACTAAGACAAGTGCCCTTGCTCAGAGCCTCCGGGAGGGCAGGCACGGAGCGTGAACACTCTTACTTTACAAGTCCTTTCACACGCATGATGGGATTTAATCCTTGGAACCACCCTTAGATATAAACGTAATTATCCTCTTTTTTGAAATAAGGCAAGTTTCAGAAAGATTTAGTAATTTGCCCAAGGTCATAAAAAGACTCATAAGAGGCAGAACCTGGGCTCAAATATCTATCTCCTAACTCTCATTCCAGGGTCCTTTCCAGTATACCAGAGATCCCTCTGATTAAAACTCAGTGAGAAGCATTCTTCCCAATGGGCTGTTGAAAATTACTTCATTGGTTTCATGACCATATTCCCCAAATGTAAATGAAGACGGGTGCACTGCAAGGAAATTTCTTGGATTTCTGGTTTCATTTATGTGCATCCCAGACAGTAAGTTATATGTAGTTACATGTTTAACAAAGTCCTACCAGGGAGCAAGAGGCTTTTAGTTATATAGGTAACAATGTACTTTAATTTAAAACTAGAGGCTCAATGCACGAAGATTTGTGCAAGAATGGGCCTTCCTTCCCCTGGCTGCTGGCACAGCCTTCACTCTGGCTGGAGCCACCTTTCCACCTTTCCACACTGCCCAGAGGCTGGGGTGGTGAGGAATGCCTGCATCATCGCCCCACCCCACCCCTGGCTGCTCAGTGCCTGTGTATACAAATTAACCCGCCATGTTTGTTGGGTTAATTTGCATACTCACTCCTGATTGGCTGGTGGGTGTCACAAAGATATGGTCAATTTGCATATTACTTTTTTATTAATGTAGACTAGAGGCCTGGTGCACGAAATTCGTGCATGGGGGTAGGGAGGGTGTGTCCCTCAGCCCAGCCTGCACCCTCTCCAATCTGGGACCCCTTGAGGGATGTCTGACTGCCCGTTTAGGCTCGATCCTGGTGGGATCGGGCCTAAACAGGCAGTCGGACATCCCTCTCACAATCCAGGACTGCTGGCTCCCAACCACTTCTGCCTGCCAGCCTGATCACCCCCTAACCACTCCCCTGCCAGCCTGATCAATGCCTAACTGCTCCCCTGCTGGCCCAATTGCCCCTAACTGCCATCCCCTGCTGGCCAGGTCACCCCTTAACTGCCCTCTCCTGCTGGCCCGGTCACCCCCAACTTCCCTCCCCTGCTGGCCTGATCGCCCACAACTGCCCTCCCCTGGTGGCCATCTTGTGTCCACATGTGGTGGCCATCTTTGACCACATGGGGGAGGCCGTCTTGTGTGTTGGAGTGACAGTCAATTTTCATATTACCTCTTAATTATATAGAATAAATTAGTTTTGAAATTCTCCTAGAAAATCTGACATACCTCATCATAAGAAATCTACTTTACCACGTGTTGATCCAATACACAATTGAAGATGGTTCAAAAATATTATGTATCAACTCAAACATGGCATGAATCATGATTTATTTTTATTTATTTTTTTAAAATATATTTTATTGATTTTTTACAGAGAGGAAGAGAGAGAGGGATAGCGAGTTAGAAACATTGATGAGAGAGAAACATCGATTAGCTGCCTCCTGCACACCCCCTACTGGGGATGTGCCCGCAACCAAGGTACATGCCCCCGACCGGAATCGAACCTGGGACCCTTGAGTCCGCAGGCCGACACTCTATCCACTGAGCCAAACCGGTTTCGGCATGATTTATTTATTAAGAGTTTTCCCCAAACTCTTACCTAATGTTTGATCACCCAGATTGAATTAACATGTCAATAATTTTAAAAAATATTTTTCATACATTTCACCCTCTTACCCGTGTTAACCATGAGGGGGAAAAAAGACACCTACTAAGAAAGGCTCCTGGTGGCTAACTGGGCTCACATTTCAAAAGCAGAGCCCAGCAGGCATTTCTGTACGGGGGTCTCTCAGGCAAACGGCACTTCTTGGAGAGACCTCTGCGCTAAACTGCAGGCCTGCACTGTGCTCCTGCCCTCTGAGCCAGCCCTTATAAAGGTTTTCTGGAACTATTCAGCCATTAGGGTTGAGGCTTTCCCCATTCAATCAGAACTGCACAGCTCCCCTCCCTCCACTCCTCCACCCCCCATTTGAGACCAATCAGGATAGTGCCCTGTGTAGCAATCAAACTTCCTGGATTCAGAGCCCTCATTTGCATGAGGATGGAGAGGTCTCCTGTCCACAGAAGCCAGTTCCCCTGTCTAGGAAAGCATGCTTTCCCTTACCAGGGAGGAGACCAGCATAGAGCTGCTTAGCTACAGAGAGAGCCTGGAGAGGGGCCTGGCACACCTGCAAGCAGCTGTCTAGCTGGAGAAGAGCCACATCACCACTGAGCTAGTGTCCACAGCAGTGCTGTCCTCACAGCCGTACTGTATCACTGTTGAGCTCTTTGTACTGAATAAAGTTTCCTTCTTCACTACACCCCAAATTGGGACTTCCTGTTGGCATTGGATTGGCACCAATGACCACTGCTTAACACCGGGAAGAAGAGAGACAGTAAAAATTTTCTTCGCAATGTTGCCAAAGAATTATTTTTTTCAGAATTATATTCAAATGTAACCATATATTTAAAAATATTTTTGAAGGTATAAAATATATGTAAATATGATATGAACCTCTATTACCAATAATATTTTCACCTTGTTTAACATGAAGTATGCTTGGTCTTTCTTTCCATAAAGCAAACTGGAAAGATTTGTGTAGTCCTAGATCCGTGGTCGGCAAACTGTGGCTTGCGAGCCACATGCGGCTCTTTGGCCCCTTGAGTGTGCCTCTTCCACAAAATACCACAGCCTGGGCAAGTCTATTTTGAAGAAGTGGCGTTAGAAGAAGTTTAAGTTTAAAAAATTTAGCTCTCAAAAGAAATTTCAATTGTTATACTGTTGATATTTGGCTCTGTTGACTAATGAGTTTGCTGACCACTGTCCTAGATTATTAGATACTATTTCTAGGAGTGACAGGTGATCTCTCCTCTATCTTCTGATCTAGAAACAGCCCAGTGGGATTGGAACAATTCATGTTGCTATCACTGACCTTCAGTTGATCTCTATTGACTGCTCACTTAGTCCAGCCTTGTGGTTATGATTGTGATGGTGGCCAAATCAGCAAAACAAATGTCTCTTCAGAATGTAAGGAACCAAAGACAAGTCCTTACATGAATAGCTGATGCATGTAAGAAAGTGAGAGAAACTTTGTCTAAAGGGAATCTTAAGTGATGAGTCAGGGGAGATGGTGGAGAATTTTTATTACAATTACTCTAGAAGTATGTGGAATAGATTTACACTCATGTTTATTCACGAGGAAAAAACTGTCCCCAGATACGCATTTTAATTTGTGAGAAAGCGGCTAGGAAATGTAAGATCATGGAGAAGATGGTCCTTAAAATAAATAAATATAATCGAGGGGGAATATAATCCTGCCTAAAATGTAATTCATTCTTTTGGAGCAATAAATAGAGAGATATCGTGTCCAAAGGCAATTTTCCTACTTCTTGTACATGTAAACATTTTCCCTTATAACTATTATATAAGAATCAGGTCTATGGGTAGATTATATTGCCAACTATGGCTGGATGGGGGAACAATTCACCCACAAATGTCATTTTCTTTTTATGGTTTTTAAATGGGGACCCTCATCAATGCTACCTAGAGATTAAGAACCTATTTTAGGAAATTTTCTTTTAAAGTGAGTGAATATTATTCCTTAATCCAACAATTATTTTATTCAACAAACACCTGGCACAATTTTTCATCTATCAAATATTTTTCCCTGTGTTGGGGAAACAACATTGAATAAGGTAAATGAAACAAATGAGACTTCTATTTCTGGTAATATGGCGACGAAATATCCAAAAAAAGAAGCCTCTTACTGCAAAATCCCTACAAGTTTGACATCAGGTAAAATAAGCATTCTTTGCTATGTATAAGTGAACTCTTTCTACCCCTACCCTCAAATATAGAAAAGCTACAAAGGCCAAAAAAATGAAGAGGAAGCTGAAAACTCAAGCTTTGGTAATCTTCCTTTCTAGAAGGTTGGGTTCTAAAGGCCCTGTCAGTGCAGAAAATAAGGCTTTGTTAAAGTGAAGGATTGGAATAAGGATGCACCACTCCATCCCTTCCCACATAAAGTCAAAACCTACATTTAATAAAGGAAAAATCTGACCACCAACACATGGAATAAACTGGGAACTAGTTTGTTATGAAATGGGATTAGGGTAGGGAAAAGTTAATTAATGAATTAATTAATTACAATACATTTACAGCTCTGACCATTTATAGCTACCAGCCTCTCCTCACCTTAGCTTGATGTTAGAATGACATAATTTGTATGCTTCAGAAATTGTGTACCCAGGAAAATAATGTTAAAAAAAATAGCCCCTTGCCCTAACCGGTTTGGCTCAGTGGATAGAGCGTCGGCCTGCGGACTCAAGGGTCCCAGGTTCAATTCCGGTCAAGGGCATGTACCTTGGTTGCAGGCACATGCCCAGTAGGAGGTGTGCAGAAGGCAGCTGATTGATGTTTCTCTCTCATCAATGTTTCTAACTCTCTCTCCCTATTCCTTCCTCTCTGTAAAAAAAAAAAATCAATAAAATATATATTTTTTAAAAATAGCCTCAACAAAACAAAACATGACAGTTCTAGATTGAGGTGCCAGGCAGATGCAAGAATAAAACCACTTTGAGGGTCACATTTTTAACCAGGCTGCAAGGATTTTCACAGACAAAGCTTCACCAAACCTGAGTTCATAATCTAAAATTACAAAACACACCCAAAAGTAAGCCATCAAGATTGAGCATTACAGGAAAAACAAACCATAAATTTAGACTCCTAAGAATATCAGATGGTAAAATCATTATTCATAGACAATAAAACAAATCTGCTAGGCATGATAAAAGAAAATTTCAAATGGAATAATGAACATGAATAAGATTTTTAATATTTAAAGGAAAAATTAAGCTAAAAGATATTTGAAAAAAAATAAAAGGTACATCCGTAAATGACAAGTATAACCTCTGATGTTACAAACTTAGTGAGTTCCTGCCTGAGTCCACAGCAGAGGAAACGGTTAAAGCCTTTTCTCCTGCTGCCATTGTGTCTAATTCGAAGTTGCCCAAAGAGCTGCAGGAACTCTTCATTAAAGGTTTGAACTTTAAGATAACCAGCCAGAGACTAGGGAGCCATGTTAAGCCAGGGGAACACTCACAGACTGTGTTGTAATGGAAGATCCAAACACCAAGCATTCCAGGAGTTTTTAGTCCATCACATATGCCACTGTGGTGCAAGCAGACATAGGCATGAATGCAAGGCCATGTGAGGTAAATGGCAGCGTTGTGGAACCAAAGACAGCTGTCTCAAGAGAAGGTGTCAAAGGCCAGGTGCCCAGTTACCTATACCACAGAGGCATGAAATGAGACACTGAAGAACATCGGGTAAGATACTTTGGGCAGCACAGGAAGACTGAGGTGATTGAAATTATTAATGACTAAGGCAGTGGTTGGCAAACTGCGGCTCGCGAGCCACATGCGGCTCTTTGGCCCCTTGAGTGTGGCTCTTCCACAAAATACCACGGCCTGGGCAAGTCTATTTTGAAGAAGTGGCATTAGAAGAAGTTTAAGTTTAAAAAATTTGGCTCTCAAAAGAAATTTCCATCGTTGTACTGTTGATATTTGGCTCTGTTGACTAATGAGTTTGCCGACCACTGGACTAAGGCAATGAAGAGAAGAGAGGCTTTGCTTTTGTAACCTTTGGTCACCGTGATAACTCCATGGTAAGACTGTCATCCAGAAATACCATGCCATGAATAGCCATAACTGTGAAATAAAGAGAACCCTGGATAAGCAAGAGATGGCTAGAGTCTCATCCAAAAGTGGTTCTGAAGACTGGCAGTGGTTTGTGGAGGCTGTTTTAGAGGGAATGACAGCTTTAGTTATGAAGGAAACTTCGGTGATGGTGATGGCTGTGGTGGCAGCCATGGTGTTGGTGGATATAGTGAATTGGGTAATGAAGGAAGCAGTTTTGGAGGTAGTGGAAACTACAACCTTGGAAATTATAATATTCAATCTTCAAATTCTGGACCCAGGAAGGGAGAACATTTTGGAAGCAGAAGCTCTGTTTTTTATGGTGGTATAGGTCTGTACTTTGCCAAACCCCCAAATCAAGGTGGTTATGGGTGTTTCAGCAATACCAGTAAATATGGCAGTGGCAGAAGATTTTAATTACTTCCAAGAAAGAAAAAAAAAAAAAACCTTATCAGAAGAGGAGAGACAGAGAAGTGACAGAAAAACTACAAGTTACAACCGGTTTCCAAACAGTGGCAAAACCTAACTGCTACAGGGAGATATATTTTAGAAAATACTCCTATGGCTCCCACAAAAATAAGCGTATTTATTACTAATTATAAAACAGGTATTTTAGTTTCTGTTCTGTGAAAAGTGCAAAGCATGACCACAACAAAAATTTAATATAGGGTTTTTTTGTTTGTTTTGTTTTTTAATATAGGGGGTTTTTTTTGTTCACTTGTTGGTTGATAAATGTAATAATTTGATCATGAAGCTGATTAAATGTGTTTAAAAAAACTCAGTGGTAAACAGAAAAGTAGATACAGCTGAAGAGGTTAGTGAAGTGAAATATAGATCTAAAAAAATTACTCAGAATGCTGCCCAAGATATAAGGAAATGGAAGATATGAAAGGAGGTAAAAGAGATGGAAGGTAGAATGAAAGAAGAGAGAAAATGAGAGAGATGAGCTTTTCCCAGAATGGATAAAAAATAGAAACTTTCAGATTTAAAAAGCAGAAGTCCCAATTAGAATAAAGAAAATAAATACATACCAAAAATATTGCATAAAATGTACAGACTAAAAGAAAAAGAGAAGTTATCAAAAGTAGACTTTTCCAAAGCAATGATAGAAATAAGAATAATATTTTTAAAATTAATTTATTTTTAAAATAAATGGAATAATATTTTTAAAACCCTGAAAGAAAGTAATATCAATCTATAACTGTATTCATCTGAACAAAGGTAAAATAAAGACATTTTCAGGGGGATTTCTAGATGGTGTTGGAGAGATATAAAGTTATACTACAATGCCACCATAATCAAAACAGCCTGGTACTGGCACAAGAACAGGCATATGGATCAATGGAACAGAACAGAGACCCCAGAAATTGACCCAAGCCATTAAACTAAATTAATATTTGACAAAGGAGGCAAGAGCATACAATGAAGTCAAGACAGTCTCTTTAATAAGTGGTGTTGGGAAAATTGGACAGACACATGCAAAAAAAATGAAACTAGAACACCATCTTATACCATACACAAAAATTACCTCAAAATGGATAAAAGTCCTAAATGTAAGTTGGAAAACCATAAAAATCCTAGAAGAAACCATAGGCAGCAAAATCTCAGACATCTCGAGTAGCAATATGTTTATGAATACATTTCATAGGGCAAAGGAAACTAAGGATAAAATAAATAAATGGAACTATCCTATCTAATAAAAGAATAATATGCAAATTGACCATAACTCTAATACACAAGATGGTTGCCCCCATGTGGTCAAAGATGACTGCCCCCATTAGGACACAAAATGGCTGCCACAAGATGGCCAGCAGAGGAGAGCAGTTGGAAGGGACCAGGCCTGCAAGCAGGGGAGGGCAGTTGGGAAGGACCAGGCCTGAAAGGGAGGGCAGTTGGGGGTGATCAAGCCTGCAGGGGAGGGAAGTTAGGGGTGACCAGGCTGGCAGAGGAAGGAAGTTGGGGGCGACCGGGAAGTTGTGGGCGATCAGGCCAGCAGGGGAGGGCAGTTGGGAGGGACCAGGCCTGAAAGGGAGGGCAGTTGGGGGTGATCAAGCCTGCAGGGGAGGGCAGTTGGGGGTGACCAGGTCGGCAGAGGAAGGAAGTTGGGGGCAACCGGGTCTGCAGGGAAGGGCAGTTGGGGGGGACCCAGGCCTACAGGGGAGAGCAGTTGCGGGGGACCAGGCCTGCAGGAGAGGGCAGTTAGGGGTGACCAGGCCTGCAGGGGAGGGCAGTTAGGGGCAAACAGGCTGGCAGGGGAGCAGTTAGGCATCAATCAGGCTAGCAGGGGAGTGGTTAGGGGGTGATCAGGCTGGCAGGCAGAAGCAGTTGGGGGCAATCAGGAAGGCAGGCAGGTGAGCAGTTGGGAGCCAGCAGTCCTGAATTGTGAGAGGGATGTCCAACTGCCCGTTTAGGCCCAATCCCCAGAGGAGGATCGGGCCTAAACGGGCAGTCGGACATCCCTCAAGGAGTCCCAGATTGAAGAGGGTGCAGGCTGGGCTGAGGGACACACCCCCCCATGCATGAATTTCGTGCACCGGGTCTCTAGTATAAAAATAAAAAGCTTCTGAACAGCAAAAGAAACCATCAACAAAATGAAAAGGAAACCCACTGTATGGGAAAACATATTTAGCAATGGTACATATGATAAAGGGTTAATATCCAAAATATATAAGAACTCATACAACTTAACAAAAGGAAGACAAACAATCCAATTAAAAAATGGGCAAAGGACCTAAATAGACACTTCTCCAAAGTGGACATACAGATGGCCAAGAGACATATGAAAAAAATGCTCAGTCACTGATCATCAGAGAGATGCAAATTAAAATAATTAGGTATCACCTCACACCTGTCAGAATGACTACCATCTACAAATCAACAAATGACAAGTGCTGGTGAGGATGTGGAGAAAAAGGAACCCTAGTACACTGCTGGTGGGAATGCAGACTGCTGCAGCCATTGTGGAAAACAGTATGGAGTTTCCTCAAAAAAACGAAATATGGAACTGCCATTTTACCCAGTGATCCCACTTCTAGGAAAATAGCCTAAGACAGTGGTCAGCAAACTCATTAGTCAACAGAGCCAAATATCAACAGTACAACGATTGAAATTTCTTTTGAGAGCCAAAAACTGACTTCTGCGCATGGGCCACAAAGTTTCAATCGCACTGTATGTGCATGCCCGCATGTGCTATTTTGTGGAAGAGCCACACTCAAGGGGCCAAAGAACCGCATGTGGCTCGTGAGCCGCAGTTTGCCGACCACTGGCCTAAGAAATCAGAAACACCAATCAGAAGGAACGTATGGGCCCCTATGTTCATAGCAGCACAATTTACAATAGCTAAGATCTGGAAACAGCCCAAGTGCCCATCAGAAGACGAGTGCATACATGTATACCATGGAATACTATGCAGCAGTGAAAAAGAAGAATCTCTTACCCTTTGAGATAGCATGGAGGGACCTGGAGAGTATCATGCTAAGTGAAATAAGTCACTCAGAGAAAGACAAGTATCACATGATCTCACTCATAGGTGGAATCTAAGTAACAAAATAAACTTATGAACAGAGTGGATCCAGAGACATGGAAGCATGGAACAGAGTGCAGAATCTCAGAGGGAAGGCGGGGTAGGTGGGTGGGTGGGAGGTAATCAACCAAAGACCTTGTATGCATAAATGCATAACCCATGGACACAGACAATAGGGTGCTGAAGGCCTGGAGTGGGGATTGGGGGGGGGGGGCAAAGAGGGGAGTGGAGGGGGACAATGGGGGGAAAAGGGGACATATGTAATACTTTCAACAATAAAGAATTATTTAAAAAATAAAATAAAATAAAATATAAAAAGAATAAAAAATTTTTAAAAAATAAAAAACTATACAACAGTCACCCTGGCAAGTGTTGCTCAGTGGTTATAGCATCAGCTGCACATTGAAGGGTTGCTGATTCAATTTCCAGTCAAGGCCATGAATCTGGGTTGCAGGCTCAATCCCAGGCCCTAGTCAGGGCATGTGCGGGATACAAGTGTTTTTTTCTCTCTTTCTCTCTCTCTTTCTCTCTCCCCCTCCTTCCACCCTTCCTCGCTCTTAAAAATCAATGGGGGAAAAGTATCCTTGCATGAAGATTAACAAGAAAAAAATACAAAAGATCAATGAAACCAAGAATTGGTTCTTTGAAAAGGTTAGCAAGATTGGTGAACCTTTAGCTAGACTCACCAAGAAACAAACAGAGAGGACCCATATAATAAAATCAGAAATGAAAAAGGTGAAGTAACAACTGACATCACAGAAATGCAAAGGATTGTAAGAAAACACCATGAACAACATATGCCAACAAATTAGACAATCTGGGCCAAATGGACAAATTACTAGAAACATACAATCTTCTAAAACTCAATCAGGAAGAATCAGAAAACCTGAATAAACCAAAAACAACTAACGAAATTGAAGCAGTAATAATAATAATAATAAAAAATCAGCAAACAAAATTCCTGGTCCGAATGGCTTCACAGGGGCGTTTTACCAAACATTCAAAGAACTAACACCTATCCTTTTCAAACTATTCCAAAGAATTCAAGAGAAAGAAAGACTTCCAAACTCTTTTTATTAGGCCAGTGTTATCATAATTCCAAAACCAGATAAAGACACTAGAACAAATGAAAATTATAGGCCAATATCCCTGATGAACATAGATGCCAAAATACTCAACAAAATACTAGCAAACTGAATCCAGCAATACATTAAGAAACTCATATGCCATGACCAAATGGGATTTATTTTATGGGATGCCAAGCTGGTATAATTTCCACAAACCAATAAATGTGATACATCACATAAACAAAATGAAAGATAAAAATCACATAATTATATTAATAGATGCAGAAAAAGCATTCAGTAAAATCCAGCACCCATTTATGATAAAAACTCTCAGCAAAGATATCATACTCAATGGACAAAAACTAAAAACATCTCCCTTAAGTTCAGGAAAAAGACAGGGATGTCCACTCTTACCACTCTTATTCAACATAGTACCAGATGTCTTAGCCACAGCAATCAGACAAGAAGAAATAAAGGCATCCAAATTGGAAAGGAGGAAGTAAAACTGTCATTATTCACAGAAGACATGGTACTGTACATAGAAAACCCCTAAAGTCTCCACAAAAAAGATTAGTAAGTCTAATAAATGAATTCAGCAACGTAGCACAATACAAAATTAATAACAAAATATTGGTGGCATTTTTATACACCAATAACACTCTCAGAAAGAGAAACCAAGAAAACAATCCCATTTACTATTGCAACAACAAAAATAAGATACCTAGAATAAACTTAACCAAGGAGGTAAACACTTGTACCCACAAAACCATAGGACACGGAATAAAGGAATAGAAGAATATGCAAACAAGTGGAAGTATAAACCATGTTCATGGATTGGAAGAACTAACATAATGAAAACATCCATACTACCCAAAGCAATCTATAGATTCAATGTAATTCCTATGAAGATACCAACGGTGTATTTCACAGACTTAGAACAAATATTCCAAAAATTTATATGGAACCACAAAATACCATGAATAGGTACAGCGATCTTGAGACAGAAGAACAAAGTTGGAGAAAACATGCTACCTGATATCAAAATATACTACTAGGCCATAGTAATAAAAATAGTATGGTACTGGCATAAAAACAGACATATAGTTAATGGAAAAGAATAGAGAGCCCAGAAATAAATCCATACCTTTATAGTCAATTAATACCTGACAAAGGAGGCAAAAACCTACAATAGGGTGAAAACAGTTCACTCAATAAATGGTGTTGGGAATATTGGACAGATATATGCAAGAATATGAACCTAAACCACCTTCTTACACTATACACAAGAATGAATTCAAAATGGATTAAGGGTTTAAATGTTGACTCAAAACCATAAAAATCCTAGAAGAAAACATAAGCAGTAAAATGTTGAACATTTCTCATAGCAATATTTTTTCTGATATATCTTCTTTGGCAAGAGCAACAAACAAAAATAAACCAATGGGACTACATCAAACTGAAAAGCTTTTGCACAGCAAAGGAAATTATGAACAAAACAAAAAACCCATTGACTGGGAGAATATATTTGCCAATGATATATCTGATAAGGGGTTAATATCCAAAATTTATAAGGAACTTATAAAACTCAACACCAAAAACAGACAAACAATCCAGTTAAAAAATGAACAAAGGACCTAACTTTACACTTCCCCAAAGATGGCCAATTGACATATGAAAATATGCTCAACATCACCAAGAGAGATGCAAATTAAAACCACAATGAGATATCACCTCACACCTGTCAGAATGGCTATCATCAATAAATCAACAAACAGCAAGCATTGGTGAGGATGTGGAGAAAAGGAACCCTTGCTCAGTGCTGATGGGAATGCAGACTGGTGCAGCCACTGTGGAAAACAGTATAGAGTTACCTCAAAAAATTAAAAAAGGAACTGCCATTTGACCCAGTGGTTCCACTTATGGGAATTGAACCAAAGAAAGCTGAAACACTAATTCAAAAGAATATGTACATCCTTATGTTCATTGCAGCATTATTTACAATAGGCAAGATTTGGAGGCAGCCCAAGTGTCCATCAGTATATAAGTAGATAAAAATGCTGTGATACATTTACGCAGTGGAACACTACTCAGCCATAATAAAAAAGGAAATCTTGCCCGGCCAGTGTAGCTCAGTGATTCAGCATCGACCTATGAACAAGTCACACTACAATTCTTGGGTTGTAAGCTTGATCCCCAGTAGGGGATGTGTAGGAGGCAGCCAATCAATGATTCTCTCTCATCATTGATGTTTCTATCTCTCTCTCCCTCTCTGAAATAAAAAATATTTTAAGAAAAAGAAGAAATTCTTACCTTTTGTCACAGCATAAATGGACCTGGAGAGCATTGTGGTAAGTGAAATAAGCCAGTCAGAGAAATACAAGTATCATATGATTTCACTCACATGTGACATCTAATGATGAAAATGAACTACCAAGCAAAATAGAGACAGACGTGTAGATAAAGAGCAGGCTGACAGCTGTTAGTAGGTGGGGTTGGGGGGGGGGGAGTGGAGGGATTGAACAAAGAAGAAGAAAAGAGACAAAACGCATGGTCTTAGAGAACAATGTGGTAATTTCCAGGGCGAGGTGGAGTGGGGAAGGAGGGTGAGAATTTAGTCCAGATAAATGGTGGTGGAAGGAGACTTGCTTGGGGTAGTGAACACACAATACAGTGTACAAATAATATGATGTAGAACTGTGCACCTGAAACTTGTATAATTTTGTTAACCAGTGTCATCCCAATAAATTTAATAATAAGGAAAATAAAAACAAATGAAAAATATTTGACCATTCATTTAGGGCAATAAAAAGGGGACCTGAGCCCCAGCTGTTTTTGATCAGTGGTTGGAGCATTGGCCCTTGGACTGAAGGGTCCTGGGTTCAATTCCGGTCAAGGGCAAGTACCTCAGTTGCAGGCTTAATCCCCAGTCCCAATCTGGGCACATGCAGGAGGCAACCAATTAATGTGTCTCTCTCACACTGATGTTTCTTTCTCTCTCTGTCTCTCCCCTTCCCTTCCACTCTCTCTACAAATCAATAGAAAAATATCCTTGGGTGAGGATTAACCAAAGGAAAAAAAACGGGGGGGATGGAGGTGGGGAGATCTGAAAGGGAAACAGTAGAGAAAGAGATGAAAAATAAATGTAAAAACCTGGAGGAGACCGGAGTGAGGAGAGTTAGAGTGCAGGTAGAAGGAGAAAGATTTGGGAGAAGAAAATGAAGATCAGGAGCTAATGGAAACCTAATTAAATACTTTAAACTAGAGGCCCGATGCACAAAAATTCATGCAAGAGTAGGCCTTCCTTTCCCCAGCTGCCGGCACAGGCTTCCCTCCAGCACCCCGGGACCTGGGCTTCCCTCCTCCAGCCACCGGCAGGCACCGGGGACCTGGGCTGGCTTCCCTCCGGCCCCGGCTTCATCAGGAAGGATGTTCAGAATGACGTCTGGAAGATGTCCGGTCTAATTAGCATATTACCCTTTTATTATTATAGATTATAGATGGTATTGAGGGCCCAGCTGAGATGAGAGAATGATATGCTTGAATGAGCAGAGGCTGAACAGCAAGAGCAGGTGTTTTCAATAAGCAAAACTTGAAGATCGACAAAGTGAGTACAGTGTAGATCAAGGGACAAGAGACTCTGCGTGCTGGCCCTGCAGCATTTCAAGGGCCAACCCTGGGATTCTGGCTGACCTAGTAAGGAAACCCGAAGAGAGCTGGGATCCTACGAGATTAGAAAAGATTAAAGACAAAGGGTTTCGATGAATCCTAAGAGAATGCGAAACTAAAGGGAAAGAATAGGAGCCTAAGAAATTGTCCTCGATGCAAAGAAAATTACAACATCAGGTTTTGGAAATAAGGCTGTGTAAGGAGATGAGTCCATGGTTTGGCTTTGGGAGTAGAGTCCAAAAATCAAAACAGAATGAGATTATGACCAGGAAAGTATTTCCTAAGCTATAAGATACTAAGCCTTTTTTACATATTGTTTTCATTATTTTTGGAATAGATGTATTCAGGAACTCTAGGGCTTACCTGGTCCATGAATTATCCCTGTGGACACTGAGGTTGCCCAGATGATAGCAAGGGAAGGAAGGGCTAGGGAACTTCCTATGTTTATTAGGGAACAAGATACCAGTGGATGACAGGGAAGAGAATAGTCCATCCTCATGTTGGACAGGGACCTAAATAGAAGGTTGGTTTGTTTTAAAAAGGCATCGTCCTAGCTGTTTCGGCTCAATGCAGAGAGCGTCAGCCTGTGGACTAAAGGGTCGGGGGTTTGATTCCAGTCAAGGGCACATGCCTGGGCTGGCGGACTTGATCCCCAGTCAGGGGTGTGCAGGATGCAGCCAATCAATGATTCTCTCTCATCATTGATATTTCTATCTCTCTCTCTCTCTTCCTCTCTAAATTATATTTATATTTAAATATATATATATTTAAATATAAATATATATATATATATATATATATATATATATATATATATATATATATTTAAAAGGTGTTGCAGAATCATCTGGGAAACAGCACTGTGGGATGAGAGAAATACTCCCTGGGCATGGGGGAAAATATACACTTTATAGATATTGAAGGCAATATAATCATCATGAATGTTTTAGAAAGACTCTTTTAATGGCAAGAAACAGAAATCCACTCAAAATATCAACACACACACACACACACACACAAAACACAAACACACACACACACACACACAGCAGGCCACTGTAAGAATACAGAGCTCTGACAGAATTTCTGGACAGGGAGCAAAGTTCAGCTGGATTTCAAATGAAATGGCATTTGTTTCTAGAAAGACTAAGGCAGCTCCTCTTCACTTTTCATTCATGATGATGACCCCTCTGCTTTTCTCTGTAGTTCAGCTTTCTCTTCCTCCTTCTTAGCCTCTTCTTTCACTTGCTTAAATTTCACGTGGCCCAACATGATTGCTGACTCCAACTCTTCCTCATAACCTCACACTTCTCACACCCTGTCCCTCTCTCCCTTTCCTGGTTCAGTGAGAGAAAGAAACAAATTCCTTCTCACCAGGCATGCCAAGGGACTCTTGCCCCCTCTGGGTTGGTTGCGTAGAGGCCAGGTGTCTCTTTTCCTGGGAAGCATCCTAGGGTTCAGGTCCACTCGGCAGAGGCAGAATGGAAATGTTGGGTGCGTGCAGCTGAAGAGGAAAGTGAAGACTTCATTAGTCCAGAGGTGGAGGGGGTACGGAAGTCACGTAAGAAATTCATAGTGAAAAGGACCCAAGGGAAGTTTGGCAGAGGACGGAGAGCCCAAGGAAGAGGATAAAGTATTTGGGTGGCAGGGGCTACACCTTGGGTGGCCAAGGCAGATCAAGGAGGCAGGAGTTGGGCTACAGACAAGAAGGACAGGGCGAGGCTGCATGAACATTGTGTGGGATACTAGCCCATGTTAGCCCCGAGGCTCCATTCCCAGCCTTGAGGGAACTAACTGGCTCGCCCCAGAGCAAGAGTCCTCCAGCTGAGCAAGAAGCTATGGTAGGATGGCTGGAGTAGTCTGGCCTTTCAAAATGTTCCTCTTACCTAGAGGAGAAAGGACCCGGGTAGAGCAACAACCCTCTGTCGGAGCACTTACTCCTTGATCCTGCTCCACTGCGCCAATTGTTGGAGCACAGGTCCTCGAACGCCGGGTATCAGATGAAGACATGAGAAGTTGCAGGCATATACTTCATTGTAGACCGAGTAGCATTGCTACTACAGGAGCCATCAGGCAAAGTAGTTCCTCAAAGTAGACCCACAAAAGCAGCCGCACAAAGTGGCCACACAAAGCAGCCTCCCACTGGCTGGTCAGTGGTAACATATACACACTCAAACAGAAGAGGCCTCGAGCCAATTAGTGACACTCATGCTACCCTATATAATAATCCTATATAATAAAAGGCTAATATGCAAATTGACCGAAAGGCAGAACGACCAGTCGCTATGATGCACACTGACCACCAGGGGGCAGACACTCAACACAGGAGCTGCCCCTGGTGTTCAGTGCGCTCCCACAGGGGAGTGCTGCTCAGCCACAAGCTGGGCTGACAGCTGGCGAGTGCAGCGGCCCACCTCTGCGGCGGGGCTAAGGATGTCCCACTGCGACTTAGGCCCGCTCCCCATGGAACTTCTTCTGAGGGCTCCTTGACTGTGAAAGTGCACAGGTCAGGCTGAGGGACCCCAACCCCTCTGAGTGCACGAATGTCGTGCACCAGGCCTCTCGTATTAGCATAAACAGATTTCATAAGAGTGCTCTTGTGCAGTACATATATTGCTACTACTGAATCATTGCTCTCACACCTGCGTAGGACAAAGGGGCCTTGCACCTAATAATACTGCTGTGCCCTCGCTTGCACGCATGCGTATGGCTAATTGGTCTTGATCATCCGGCCTACTCTGATTAGGGTTCCCACACCCTCAAAATTCAGAGTCTGGAAATCTCTTTGAAATGCTGAACGAAGGCCAAACAAGAAGTCAGTTGTCTTCACAGAGTGAAGTGGAAAGTCAGCTGTTGGTTCTGATCCTTGTTGGTTCTTGGTGATGATGCTCACGTGTTCAGAGGTTTAAGTGCATTGAAGTTGCACGCTCAGAAGTCCCCAGGCCAGGTTCCTCCAGCCACGGCCAGCTGCTAACAGGCCCGCCTTGCTCAGGGCCTGGGGCTGCTTATTGTGTGGCTGCTGTTCCACAGAGTTATTGCCTCCGATTATCAACATAGAAACAGAATGGGACATGCAGGGGCAGAGGAGAGCGAGGGAGGGAGGGTGTGGCATGTGGAAGGAACGAGGAGAGAAGCACCAGAAGGAAACTGTCACAATAGTCTGGAAAACGAGCAAGAACAAGCACACAGTTACCAAAACACTGTCCATTTCCCACTACAAGGAGCCCAGAGCTCCTTCTAGGAGCAGAGAAGGGATGAAATAAGCTTTGAATGTTTTGTTGTGCCAGAAAGCAAGGAGGTGATCAAATGATGGGGACATGTCCAAAAGCCACAGAGTCAGGCTGAATGGGCTCCTGCTAGCCATATATTGCACAATTTGAACATCAAAATAATGATCACAACAGATCACAACCTCTTGAATAAAATAGAAATTCATGAGCCTGTTCAGATATAAATAAACCCAGTAATGAATTGAAAGTTGGTGAAGAATAGGATATTTACACAGTGTCAAGATTCTCCCTACAAAGTAGCTATTAATTACAAGGGGAAGAAGAGTTGCCTGATAGATACACCTTCATCAGGCGATTGAAGTCTTCATTGCGAGTGATTCTACAAATCAAAAGCATATGGTACCGGATGCAATGAGAACACAGCAATACTTTGGAAGTCGTCCTGAGAAAGATGCATAACCTGAATCTGATCATAAGAAAATACCAGGCAAGTCCAAACTGAAGGACATTCTACCAAGTAACAGGCTCTCAGTCTTCAAAGTGTTAAGGAGTTAAATCTCAAGGAAAGACTGAGAATCCGTCTCAGAGTGGAGAAAGCTGAAGGGACATGACTCCACGCTCCGTGTGATTCTGAAGTAAACGCTTTGACTACAGAAACAGTCATGGGACCATTGGAGGAGCCTGGATGGGATCCCTGAGCTGGAGTGGGGAGGTTGCTCTGCATCAGAAGAATGTCCTTGTTTGCAGGGAATGTACACTGAAAGGCGAGGGGGTGATGGGGAATCACGTCAGCAACTAAATCTCAAAAAAGAAAAATAAGGGGGGTTTTGGACTACACTTCTAACTTTCTTGTACATTTTTGTTGTTTTCAAATGTTTAAAAAAACATAAAATATAAAAATATTAGTCTCTATGTTTTAAAAAATGGAGCTTTCTTTTAAAGTGTGTAATGGGTTGAAAGTATCTCCACATCCTGGCACCTGTAATGTGACCTTATTTAGGAAAAGGGTCTTTGTGGATATGATTCAGAATCTCAGGATGAGAGCATCCTGGATCACGCGGGTGGGCCCTAAGGCCACTGACAAGTGTCCTTATAAGAGACACAGAGGAAAGACACACAGAGGGGAAGACCGTGGAAGGCCTGGAGCCACCAGAAACAGGAAAAGGCAAGGAAGGCTTAGGGAGCACAGCCCTGCCTACACCTTGATTTTGAACGTCCCGCCGCCAGAACTGTGGGAGAATAAGTTTCTGTTGTTCTAAGCCATGTACTTTATGGTAATTTGTTACTGCAGCCCTAGGAAACTAACACGGAGTCCTATTCTCCTTTCATTTTGTTTTAACTAGGTAAACACTGAAAGCAACATGTACTTTAGATGTCCTCACCAATTTAGGCTGGGCGAGCCCAAAGTAGGGAGGGACACTCATCCTCCGAATGGGCCAGGCCGCACTCCTGAGGAAATGGCCGCCAAGTATTGCATTTGACCTTCACCATTGGCTCCTTGGGGGCCAAAGTGCTAGGCTTGTTGGGATTCTTCTGAGGCAGTGGTTCTCAACCAGGACTTTTGACAATTTCTGGACACATTTTTGGTTGTCATAACTGTGGGGTGGGAGTTGCTCCTCAGATCCAAAAGGTAGAGGTTGGGGTGCTGCCAAGTGTTCTATAACGCCCAGGACAATTCCTCACCGCAAAGCACTGTCTGGCCTAAAATGTCACAGTGATGAGGATGAGAAACCCTGTTCTAAGGGGGCAATTTTCTTTTTTATTCTACAAAGAAATGGGATTGTTGGATTATATGGTAGGAGTATTTTAATTCTTTTCACCCTTTTCCATTAGTGGCTCTGCTATTTTACACGCCCACCCACAGTATACAAAGGTTCCAATTTTTCCACATCCTTGATAACATCAGTTATCTTTTTTTAAAAAATAATGGTGATCCTAACACTTGTGAAATGATATCTTGTTGTGGGTTTTATTTGTTGTTGTTGTTTGATGGTTTGTTTTTTTCATTGGTTTTGAATCATATTTCCTTGATGATTAGTGATGTTAAGCATCTTTTCATATACCTGTTGGCTATTTGTGTATCTTCTTTAGAGAAATGTCTATTCAAGTCTTTTGCCCATTTTTAAATCAAGTTACATGTGGGTTGTTTTTTTTTGTTTGTTTTGTTTTTTTGCTACTTAGTTATGTTTTTGATATTACCCTTTACTGGTTTTATGGTTTGTAAATATTTTCTACCATTCCATAGATTACTATTCTACTATGCTGAGTGCTTACGTTTCAGAAAGAAAGCTTTTCAGTTCGATATAGTCCCACTTGTCTATTTCTGCTTTTGTTGCTTATGCACTTGGTGTCATACCCAAGAAATTGTTGCCAAGAGCAATGTCATGAAGGTTTTCCCTATGTTTTCTTGTAGGAGTTTTGTAGTTTCAAGTCTTACTTTTAAGTCTTTAATCCATCTTGAGTTGATTGTCATGTCTGGTGTAAGATAGGGTTCAATTTCATTTTTTTACATGTGTACATCCAGTTTTTCCAACACCATTTAGAAGAAACTATCCTTTCCTCAATGTGTATTTTTGGCACCCTTGTGGCAGATCAACTGACTGAATATGCACAGGTTGATTTCTGGGCCCTTTATTCATGTCAGTTGGTCTATATCTCTGTCTTTACAGACCATACTGTTTTAATTACTGTGTTTTGTAATATATTTTGATATAAGACAGTGTGATGACTCCAACTTTGTTCTTCTTTCTCAAGATTGTTTTGACTACGTTGGAGTCCTTTGTGATTCCATGAATTTTAGGATTCAAAATTTTTTTTGTAAAAATTGTCATTGAAATTTTGACAGGAATTGCATGGAATCTGTAGATCATTTTGGGTAGTATGGACATTTTAATGATATTGTCTTCCAGTCTATGAACATGGGATGTCTTTCCAGTTTATTTGTCTTCTTTAAATTTTTTTCATCATTATTTTGTCATTTTCAGTGCATGAGTCTTCATCTCTAGGTTAAGTTTATTCCTAAGTATTTTATTCCTTTTCATTTTTGTTTGCCTTCCATACTATTTACTACTACATGTCTTCCAGTGCCAGAAGCCTGCGGTTTACAGTAGGATATGGGCTATGTATAAGATGTGGGAAATGAGCAAAGGATCTGGGATTTTTAAAGAGTCCCAGCCTCACACCTTTCTTTAGGCCGGTCTTGCTCTTTACCACTCACATGTGGAAAAACTCTTCAGGTGATTGCTGCAAGTTGGCTCTGAACACATCTAATAAAATATTTCCATCTCGACTACCAAACAACATTGCACAAAGGGTGCCAGAACCCAAGCCACGAACCCTAGGAGCTTAAGCTCCCACATGAGATACTGTGGGAGGAAAATACTTCTCTGACCCTAACCACCCTTCTACCCTCCCCACTTCCTTTTGCTCGGCATTTACTGACCACCACCAATGCAGACACTGTGCTAAACATTGGGAATACAAAAATAAATACGTTCAAAATCTGATCGGAGGATAGAAAGAGACATTACCATGTTAAGTTTGAGTGCTGCTATAATGGTATCAACAGAGAGAGAATTTTAAAAAAATGTTTTTATTGATTTTTTTATAGAGAGAGAAAGGAAGGGAGGAACCGAGGGGGAGGGAAACATCTATTGGTTGCCTGCGCACGCACCCCTACGGGGGTGGGGAGGAGGGGGGAAGGGTTGAACCCACAGCCTGGGTATGTGCCCTGACTGGGAATTGAATCAGCAACCTTGTGGTGCACAGGATGATGCTCAACCAACTGAGCCACGCCAGCTGGGGCCAGAGAGAGAATTTCTGAAAAAGCTTCCTTCACATGTCAGGGAAAATAAATCAGTATCCAGACATTTCATAGGTGTGTTGGAGAAAGCATCCTTCAGAGGTAAAACTGAAAAAATATCTCAGTTCTTCCTGCGGCAAACACGGCTGCGAGGTGTGTGGAGTGCCTGATTTTGGATGACCCAGTGTGCTCTTTAACCACCAGGTGAGCCCTTTCTGAACTAAAAGACACTGAGGGGATATTTTTGAAGGTAAATATTCTTATGAGTGCTGAAAAACTGCATTTATGAAAACATTTCTTACTGATATTCAAACAGAACTGGTTAGTCTTGCTGGGAACGCTGTAGGCCCCTTGGGTTTGAGGCTGTCAGTGGATGTAATCGCAGTGGAGCAAGGCAGAGAAATGAGCGCCTGGGGCATCTGTCATGACTCCCATTCTCTGTTCTCATTTGAACCGCACAGGCAAAGCAGGTAGATTACCTGAGTGACCCTTTGAAGACATGTCTTTGGCTCTGGTGACCAGTGATGGTTGGGCAATCTCTTTTGATGCTTTGATTGAAGCAGGTGATTAAAACACCTACTTGCCTATAGGTTGGCTATTTTTAGACTATTTTCAGTCCAAGCCCCTGTGCAAATATGGGCCAAGATGCTTAAAGGAGTGAGGCAAGAGAAAGGGGCCCTGTGCAGCCCTTGCATATGAAATCATAGCAGTGCCATTTGAATCGCCGATATCCCTCCTGCTGACAGCTACAGACACGAAAGCCGAGCCAGAGACTGCTCAGCCAGTTGAAGTGCCGAGTAGGTTCTCGTTGCCTTCAAGAACCTTTCTGATAAATAGCTCTTGGCCAGCTCCTTATATGGCCACAGACAGCCCAAGAGGTTGCGATGTATTTGGACACAATCTGATCCTTATTTCTCACGGGTCTCAGGCCTTTGCCTCTGCGGCTGAGGGCGACGCTGTGGGCTCCAGAGGCTCTCGTACCCTGGCCCCGTGGCCGTCACTTTTCCACTGAAGACGCTCCCTTATCTTGAAGAAGAGAGGTGCCTGGCGCTTGTCACAGTGTGTAGGGCAGCGACTGAGATAGTTTGAAAGGAGCTGTGTGGGGAGGTCAGAACTGGCTAACCGGCCCAGGAGAGAAGTGGCTCCTCACTTGTTCACCTTGGAGTCTTCGGGACCCACTGAGAACAATTTCATATGCCCCCGTGGGCCTGACATGCTGGCTCCCCAGTGCTGTTTGTTTACTCCTCAGAAGAGCCACACCAGAGGGGCGGGTCACTGGTGTGGCCTGGCATCCGCTGCTACAACCCAGACACTTCCCCTCAAGGGCTGTGGCCCTTGCATGTTGATTTTTTTCTGGTGTATTGATGCAACTCAATGCATAATACATGTTGAACGAATAAATGCATGGAGCAAAGACAGAAGCTGGTGGCTCATTAGAGTTTTGTGCTTGGATCTTAAAGCAGACAGGATTAAAAATATGTTTTCATGGATTTTACTGAAGTGACAAAAAAGATTAGATCATGTGACATTCCTAAAACTGTCTATTAATAATGCTACAGCACAGCTGCTTATGAGCATGTCAGAAGACAAAGACCCGATCACAAAAGAGGACAAAACTCATCCTGATGTTAGTGTTGCTGTAAAAGGCACGGCTCTTGGTCAGCGGTCTTGATGGATGCTGGCACGCCCATCCCCTGCCTCTGGAATCAGCGTGGCCACTCATGCTCGTTGCTGGCCTCCATGGACGCACCAAGCCCGCTGCCCTACACAGCTGCCCCTTTCTAACCTCACCTACAGAAAACCCCAGAGAAAACTACTTTCCACCTTCTCCAGGTAGACTGTCCTTACTAGAGGCCACATCTTCCGAGGAGTAGAAAGGAGAGGGGGAAGAAAGCTCCCAGGGAAAGCCAGAAGCCAAAAATGAACAGACAACCTTCTTGGCAGCCCGTGTTCAGTGTGGAACTGGAACTGTGGAGTGAGCGCTGTTCAGAAATGTATACCCAGGAGTGTAACGACCTGTAATATATGAGCTGACTTTGGAGTAACCTGTAGCATGCTGAACTAACATTGCAACCAGGGGAGCCATTTTTTAAGAATAAAACAACCAGGAGGAATAAATATCACTAATACAGCCTGAGTGACATGGGAGTTCCAGTGAACGGGCAATTTTCTCACTCTGACATTAGATTCTAATTGCAGAGGGACCATCTTAGTTGTCAGTAACCAGCTTTTGAAAAATAATGTAAAATATAATTTGTTATCTATAAGACCCGGAGGCTTGGGTTAGTGAAAACCCCCACTTGGTGGGGCCCCCGGAGTGTGATAGTAATTAACTGGTCACCGTGGCCAAAAAATCAGCTCTTAACAGGCTCTCTCAGACACCGTCACTGAGGTGGCCTTGAATGACTGGAGAAAGAACAGAACACTTGCACGGCTGCACCAGCCCTTCGTGTCTCTATTTTGTTCAGCCGTATTGGTCTCCATGGACAATTATAAGGTCCCAGGACCTTGTTGGGAGTCCATGACCAGTCCCATCGGGACTGGTAGGCAGGCCAGGAGTGGGAGCAGAGGACACGATGCCCAGCTGGGGAGCATGACATCATCTCACAGCTGGATGCAGCCTGGATTCCTCCTGAAATTGTCTGGCCCCACCTGGTCAGGACGGACAGGATGCTCAGCGAGACCACACATCTTGTTCGTGGGACCCTCCTTTGGATTCAGCATTGGCCTTGTCCAATGTCTTCCAAAATAAATGTTGTGAGATGTTCACAAGTGACCTTTATGAGAGAGAAGGGTGCCTATGGTCTGTCAGAACTGCTAGCTGAACAGACTTCTTTATTCCCAGGGCCTCCTCACACTGTGACTTCCAAGAGAATGGCAAAAGCTGCAATGTTTCCCAAAAGAGCATGTCACCGGACTAGTTTCTCACACCCACGTGGGAAACGCCGGTCTGTGCTGGTTACAGGATCCTCTTCCTGTTCCAAATCCACGCAGCATTCCACTTGCTTTTGTGTTACTATTGTGTATTCTAGAAACATTAGCTCCCTATCTCCTATCATAACACACGTGCTGAAGAAAAATGCGAGGTCACCTTGTCTGTTGAGATCTGCTCAGGCTCGCACCTTTCCCGGGTCCTTGAGAAGCAGAGTCCCTGGGATGCTTTCTGCAGCGTCACAGATCAGCTGGTGAGTAATCAGCTCACAGCTGTGAGACCAGCCGGGCAGGGAGGTCGAGGCTGCGTCCTGGCCAGTGGCCAGCTGTTCGAGCTCAAACCTCCTGACCTCCGAAGCCGCGCAGTGGGGATGGCATTAGCACCGACCCCACAGAGGGGTCTGGAGAATTGAAAGCAATCATGCACACGAGTACCTGATGCTCAGTAAACAAGAACAATGATGATGTGGGAAACATCAAGGAAATAATATATCCCCAATAAAATTATGATTTGGCAATGTTTTTTTTACAAAAACTCCTCATTAAAAGCGGCTGTTCCAAAATAGAATGAATGTTATTTCATGGTAATATTTCCCCTAGAAGTCTGTTTTATAGATTTCTGTAAAACAATGCTCACTTCTGTTTTAGCACCATCCTCTCCTCTACCCCATCTGGCCTTCCTTCCTGCAAACATTGGTTGAGCTTTACCATTCTAGAATAGAGAATGGCTCGTTCCAGACCACGAGGACATGAAGATGAATACCATAATGTGGAACTCAGACTCCCTGTAGCCCGGTGGGGAGGCAGGAAAGAACAAGTGAGACACGTGCCGTCGGGAGAACCTGACGACACTCCTGGCACCAAGTGGGTCCTAGTCCACTGAACCGAGTAAAGGAAAGAGTGAAAAATGAGCGAATTGATGCTGTCGTGCAGGAGGTTATCACTGATTTGAGGGGCAAAATATCTTGGTGATGTTCATTCATATTTTATCCCTGAAGTCTTCCTTTTATCGTTTCCAGTTAAAGGTACGGATTTTGCAGTTCTTTGGCCCAGATAACTGCTCCCACTGTAGAGACGGTCCTGGGTGTGCCAGAGGGAGAGTGGAGAAGCTGAGAGGCCTGGGGCGCGGAGTGTGAGTCTGTGAGCAGCACCTAGATCTCAGAAAGGGTGGCTTAGGGACACAGGGGGCGCCTGGCGCAGGGGGGTCCCCAGGTCCCACGGCCCATGCGTGCCGCAGAGGCAGAGAGCCCCCAGACTTTAGGGGGAGTGCAGGCGCAGATGACGGCACTGTCACAGGCCGGCAGGACACGGTTTTGTTTCAAGTTCCATTCCTTGTGCACTCTCTAAAATTGTGACGTCCTGCCCCTTCCTTCGACAAGCACACACAGGGAGTTCTTCTTGCCTTTTGAGGATGGTCAGTTGAGGTTTTCAATTCCAGAGTTTTCTGCCTAAGGCTGATCGCACACAGACTTCAAGGCTGAGGCCCCAGGGGACCGTGCAATCGGCTACAGCTGGACAGAGAGACAAGCTGGAGAGAGGGGAAGAGAGGTGGCGTCCTTTCTGCCCTTTCGCTCCTGCTAGAGAATTACAGCTACCGCTCAAAATACAGACAGACACACCTCAAGGTCGCCTGGACATTTCCTCTCTTCAGACATCTCTTGTCTGTTCAACCTCAGCCATTCTTGACTCTCAAAAGGCAGAAATGCAAGACCAGCTCCTTCAAACCCGTGTCCGGGCCCTCCCCGCACGCCCCCCCAAGGTGAGTGCCTAGCACAGCCCACGCAGAAGCCTACGTGTGTGATGGGGATGTCTTTGAGGCACCGCTTCTCCCTCATTTTCAGCACCGACTCTGGGTGCCACTTACCTGTGTCCACGCAGCGCGCGGGCGTGATTCAGCCAGGGGAAGTGGCCACGGGGCAAGGAGAACACAACACGGACGGTGCATGGAACACAAACATGCTGTACACATTTAACAACGCCCCTGAAGTTGCCCATGAAAGAAAGATGTATTTTTTAAGAGTGATTGAAAGAGGGGTCCAACGTTTCCTTAGACGTAACCCCTGGGGGTGAGCTATCAGGGTTGACCACATTTGGGGGCAGGCAGTTGAGCACATTTAATGTTTTCATTAGACATTGCAAAGTAACATGACAAATAAATCCCTTGAAGGCAGTAGTGGAAGCCAATTATTAGGAAAGGATCACTCCTAGACGAGAAGAAGCCAAAACAGAAATTTCTAGAAAAGAAAGAGAAGAATACTTCATAGCAAAATCTATCGGACAAGAAAGCTACACACAGAAAAATGTTTAGCCTTAAATATTTTCTTTCTTAAAATAAAAGTGAATCAACTACTCATCTAAGGAAATTAGAAAATTTATAATTCTTACAAATAAGAGAAGCCAGGAAGAACAAATAAAGATAAAAGCTGAAAGTAACAAAAGATAAAGCAAAAAATATGGTTGGATGCATTCATTAAGTTCAAAACTTGTTTCTTTGAAAGAATAAATTTGTGAGGTTGTTTAAAGGAGGGAAAAAGACAGGGATGGCAAAAATATACAAAATTAGTTATGAGAAAAGAGAAATTATCACAAATACAGAGGAGATTAACTATGTATGTGAATGATATACCCAAGTAACTCTGTGGTAACAATTTTTTTTTTCAGTTTCCAAGTAATTTTATTCAGAGTTTTGTGTTTGTTTCCTAAATCAATAAATTCTGTACAAAACAATGTAGAAATGGCTACTCTAGCCCCCTTGACTCATCTTCAGAGGAATTTGGCTGGAGTGGAGAGGGCCTCCTAGGGTTTGGAGGTTGACTAGGTTAAGGATATGGATTCGCGTGTTTTGGGGAGACGAGACAGTGCCTGGGGCAAGAGCTGATCCCGAAGAGAAGGGTATCGAAATGCTCATGGTTCCTTCTTCGCCTCAGGAAGTGACATCTCTTCAGAAGAAAACAACAGAAGAAATGACAAGATGTCCATCCGTTGGCTCCCTTCCCTCTCCCCTCCTGCTCCTGCTCGGCCCCCTGAGGACTGAGCCCGGCTGAGGTCAGGTGGCAGGCCAGCCCCTCTCAGATGAGGCCAGCAACACTGAACGTCTCAATGCCTCGAAGAGTCCTCTTTTCTTCTGTCACCCTGTTAATGGCTGCTCCCTTACTGCCAACATGTCAGCCTGACAGATTCTGTGGGTACAGTTCTTCCTGCTGTGGGAAGGTCACAGTCAATGGCTAAGGAAAGCTGCGGCACATCCCTCTGGCCAGCAGTCAGTGGGGGTCAATACTCTGCTAGAGCCAGAGGGGAACTCCCTCCCGATCACAGCTCACTCCTTGGTCCGCATCTCCGTGCAGGGCAGAGACGGCGAAGTCTCGGGCGAGCCTCTGCTCAGTGAGGCAGCCTTTCTGTGCGTGTCGATGAGACGACTCCCTGGGTGATGGGGAGGGTTTCATCCAAGGCACCAGGTGCGTCCAGCTTCCTCTCCCCTCCTTCCGCGTTGATGCAGAATTGGCGGATACCCTCCAGAGTCAACTCTTCCTTCCCGCCAAGAACCCGAACGGGGTCCCTCGGAACGTCTCGGTCACCTCAAGCACTTGGGGCGCCATGGCACTGTAGCTGGCAGCAAAATCACCCGGGTGTTGCTGGGGAGCTTTTGGAATATGTCATAGATGTGGTCCCTAAATCATGGCTTCACATTTCATCAGCTTCATCCATACAAGCCTCTTGATGTATTTGGGAGACAGGTATCTATAGTTGAGCATATCAAACACACGGCCTGAGACACCCACCATGATATGGGGAGCGCCCATCTGCAGCTTCTGCACCTCAGCGAGCACATTGGTACCCCCAAGGCAGGAGGCGCTCATGTCATGTCCTAGAGCCATGGCTGCCTTCTGTATCTGCGGTGCCAATTCCCCAGTGGGTGCCAGGACCAGGCCTGGGTGGACTGAGAGCCAATGAATCTGTTGCAGAATCAATATGGCAAACGTGGCCCATTTTTCCTGTCCCAGATTGGGCTTGAGCGATCACATCATAACCCTCGATACAAGGAAGAATGGCTCGCTGCTGGGTGGCAGGGGGCTTCTCAAAACCACAGGCGGAGATGCCACAGAGGAGGGACCCGATAGGCTCCTGGCATCACAGCTGTCAACAATCTCATCCCAGTTACTCTCAGTGACGCCTCAGGCTCCATTTCCCGTTTCCCGGGGCATTGTCTCTGGATCTGTTGGTTTAAAGCAGTGGTTCTCAACCTTTCTAATGCCGCGACCCTTTAATAGAGTTCCTCATGTTGTGGTGACCCCCAACCATAAAATTACTTTTGTTGCTACTTCATAACTGTAATTTTGCTACTGTTAATGAATCATAATGTAAATATCTATGTTTTCCGATGGTCTTAGGCGACCCTGCTAGTGGTTCTCAACTAGATAGTAAAAACATGATCACAGGTCTATCATTAACAAGCCAACAATCAGATATTTCATATTTGAATTGTTTCTAATCCTTGAAGAGAAGGTCATTTCGATGTTTATTCTGGGCCATATAAAAATATGGAAAACTCCACAGTTCTTTTTATAAAGGCAGAATGACCTTCCTACTAAGTATTGATAAGGAAGTTAAAAACAAATAAACCAGATTATTCCCTGTATAAGATTCAACGTGCCCATTTTTAAATTAGAATGCCTGCATTTGTATCCCAATACATAGAAGTTGCCATTTCAGTAAGAAGTCAGAAACGGCGGGCCTTGGGTGAGGAGTATAGTGTGAGCACCATGTGGAAATGGTTTAAAAACTGCTGTTCCATACTGGTGGCTGCGGCTCTGGCCCTGCCTCCCCACGGAATGTGTGAAAGCCTCAGAACAAAAGCCCTGCATGCTCGTCCCCGGGTGCAGCAAATCAGGCAGAAGCTGGGAGAGAGCACCGCCCTGGCGTCCAGTCCTGGTGAGGCCCAGAGGGCAAGAGGGAGTCAGGACTCCGCTCAAGAGCTGAGCAGAGAAGAAAATGCAGCTGAATAGGCAGACCCGTCATGCTCCTGTCCCAGGGCCCGACTAGAAATACAACTAAAGTGGAAACATCCACCTGGAATTACCAACTGAGGCCCAGCTGAGGAGACTTATATCAAGGGAGGACAGAAAACACATAGAGACAGGTAGGAAGGGCAAGGTCCAGGTCCCAGGGGCCGTGGGCCGAGAGGGAGGAGGGAACTCTGCTATGGGAAGTCTGTTCTCTCAGAAGACAGAGGCCTGGAGCCTGGAGACCCACTGCCCAGTAGCATCCAGCTGCCCAGGGAGCATCCAGCTGCCCAGGTAGCATCCAGCTGCCCAGGGAGCATCCAGCTGCCCAGTAGCATCCAGCTGCCCAGTAGCATCCAGCTGCCCAGGTAGCATCCAGCTGCCCAGGTAGCATCCAGCTGCCCAGGTGGCATCCAGCCGTGAAGGCGGCAAGGCTGCTGGCTGCAGCAGAGCCTGGAGCCCGGACACCTGAGCTGGTAGGAGAGAGAGTGGCAGTTTCATTATTTTCTCTAAACCGAGAGCCCAGGAGTTTTCACTTGTAACTACTCACCGAGGCGTTGGTGCAGCGAGGGAGATGTGGGTTCGGGGTGCCTGGGGAGAGGCTGGGCTGGAGGCATTGTGGGCGACTTGGCGGAACAGCAGCCAGGAGCATTTGGTTGTAGGCCCCCAAACTGAAACGGCCATTTTTCCAGAGAGGAGCTGGCCACTCCCAGTAGCCAGAAGGCAGGTAAAGGAAAAAAACCTGCCCTGGGTGATACAGCCCGCCCCACCCCCAGGGCCCAGCCTGCCTCGCCCTGCATTTTGAGCTTTTCAGAGGAAACATATGCAGAGGCCAAGTTTGCAGGTTTCAACAGTCTCAGGAGCCCTCCGTGACTGGATTGGGGAAGGGGACATCCGCCCCACTACCCTGGGAGTCAGACTGATACTTTCCTCGCACTGGAGAACTGATTAAAAACTCCAGGCTTCCAGCCAACCCCGTTGGTCTCCATGCAAGGATCTCTGCCCAGCCGAGGGCAGAGTCATACTTTGGGCCACTCGCAGAGGAGTAGCTCTGGGACAGGGAAACACACCCACCACTTTCCCTGAAAGCTCAACAGCACCTCCCCTGCCTAAAGCCCGGTTAGAAACAGACTATTGAGTGATTAAGATTGACAGCTGGCTAACAGGCAAAGGCGGAGGTGGAGGCTGGGGAACTAGGGGCAGTGTGCTGACTCAGCCCTGGGCCCCTGCTGCTAACCAGGAAAAGCACACAGGACATTGAAAAGAGATCCAGAGGAAGATCTAAACAAGTGGAAGAATATACCGTGTTCATGGATTGGTAGAATCAACTTCATTAACCCATGGACACAGACAATAAGGTGGTGAAGGGCCGAAACCGGTTTGGCTCAGTGGATAGAGCGTCGGCCTGCGGACTCAAGGGTCTCAGGTTCGATTCCGGTCAAGGGCATGTACGTTGGTTGCGGGCACATCCCCAGTGGGGGGTGTGCAAGAGGCAGCTGATCGATGTTTCTCTCTCATCGATGTTTCTAACTCTCTATCCCTCTCTCTTCCTCTCTGTAAAAAATCAATAAAATATATTTAAAAAAAAATAAGGTGGTGAAGGCCTGGGGCTAGAAGAGATCAATGGGGAAAAGGGGGGACATATGTAATACTTCCAACAATAAAGATTAAAATAATAATCCTATATAATAAAAGCCTAACATGCAAATTGTCCCCTCAACCAGGAGTTCGACCAGGGGGTGGGGCCCTACCCTTGCATGAATTTCATGCACTGGGCCTCTAGTAATAACAATAAAAGCTGAGCAGAGTAGTGGAAGAGGCAGAGGGGAAGGGAGCATTGGGGTCACAGCCTTGGCCTGAAGAGTGACTCTGGGTTTTAAGGTTAAAGGGCATTAAGTTCACACAAGTTTAGAAATGTCTCCCTCCTCCTCACGTGATGAGCTCCTCTGGGATCATGGACCCATTTTCTTCAGCAGTCTCCATACCCAGGCTGGTGTCTTCATTCTGCCACCACCTTTCTCCACCTTCACCTCCCCCCTTCATCCCTTTACGCCTCACAGTCTAACTTCTGCCTCCTCTACTCATGAAACTGCTCTAAGGTCCTATTACATTGACATGAACTTTTCCATCCTGTGCTACATTTCTTTGCTGGGTTTCCTGGAACGAGGGCACCTAATACGAGTATGTAACTCACGTTGGGCCGTCCCCACTTGCCTTTGCCTCCAGGCTCTTGAACTCTGTGAAGTCTTGTCACAGTCTAGAGTCCCCAACTCAGGCAGGTGAACATCACTGTGAACTTGCGTTTGTATTCCAACACATGTAAGTTGAGGCTAAGGGACACTTAATAGATGGTTTCCCCATCTATTAATTCAAATAATTGTAATCATAACTACTTATTCTTCCAGCTCAAAATTGTAATTCTATGCCTCCCCTCGTCCTTCTCTGGGAACCAATCTCTCTCCTCTGAACATGAACTAAAGTTTCCTTGTCATTTGAGCACCCATTCCAGGTCAAGGGTTGTGTTGGGAGAATAAGTGGTAAAGAGGCAAATAAAGGCAGACATGGCCCTGCCCTCAGGAGCAGCCCTAGTGGTGTGCATTTAGTTGACTCTCTTCCAAGAAAACTTCCTAAGGGCAGGAGGCGGGTGTATGTCCCCATCGGGGCTGTGCACAGAGGAGGCACAAAGACAAGCTTGCCGAAAGCATGAGCAACCCGTGGGCATGTGAACATTACCTGCCCACTTGGCTTTGCTCTGGGATGGAGACCGGGAGCCTGCAGGGTCCAGCTGTGAGGATGTGTTGTGGCCCTTTCCCCGCGCGCTGCTATTTGAAGGCTTCTGGGGAAAGATTCGGGATTCTAAATAAAAGGGGAACAAAATACGTAAAGGACAACCCCGCCTCCCTTTTTTAAAGCACTGGATTGAGATTTTAAATAGAGGTACGTTCCACTTCAGATAGAGGATTCGAGGTTATTTTTCTTGTTTTGCTAAAGCTCGGCAGGTGTAAATCACGTAGAAAGCTTTTAAAAGTGGTGAGAACAAGCCATCACTAAGAGATGCAAAGAATGCTCATATGCCAAGCCATGCCTACATGACATTAAAAAGAACCTTCTGAGAAAACATTTTAAAATGGCAATGTGGGTGAAGTGGCCCGGTTCTACAGCAAACTGTTGAGTCTATAGCTTCATCAAAGGTTTTCTTCTCACAAGTTGGCAGGAAGCAAAACAAAATGCTTCTGAGAACAGAAATGTTGAGTTCCAGTCAATGAGTAGAGTCTGAACTGGAACAACCTGTTACAGTGCATCCGTGTCATCTCACGCGCACTTCCTGTCATTCATTTTGAGGGCTTGTTTTGTGCACTTGGCCCATGAGGACACTCAGTTTGGGGCTGAAAAAGATGGTGCTCTTGAGCCAAAGAGATGCCATTTCCAAGTTACTGACTGCAGGAGTTCTAAGGGCCTGCTGAGCTTCACGAGCAAAGTAAACCGCTGGGTCCCTAGTGAATGAACGTAAACCTGTAGGTTTGTTGGGGACACCACAACTTTTAGGATTGGAAGACATAGGAAGGTCACAACCGGTTACTGCAATACACAAAAGTTTATTTTTGACTTTTTTCTTTTTTGAAGGAAATAATAGAAATAAACATTAATAAATTTTGTACAACAAAAACAGCTTTAATATGGAACAGACAGCCCATGAATGTTCTAAATCTCCAAATGGCTTCCCTTTTTCAAAGTCATGCTTTCTTGTGCTCTGGGAGGAATCGGCATGGAAACGTTGGCGCAGTCCACCGGGCGCAGTGAGTGGGAGGACGATGGGCTTCCCTAGATTCGAGTCAGCTGGTGCCACAGGCTGGAGGGGAGGATGCTTTCCACCTTCTCCATGACAAAGTTTAACGGGGCAAACAAAGTGCTGAGGAACTGCAGAGAGAACAGAAGGGCGCAGATGTCAGGAGAGATCTCATTCAAGATGATAAAATAAGCCCCTCCCACCCAGGTTTGATCTGCAGTTCTGCGTTATAAAAGTCTCAAAGGCTGCAGCTTCAGATTTATGTCTACAGGAAACACCGGCTGATGTTCAAACCCACATTCCAGGCCCCGCCCCCGAGCCCTGGGAGGTAAAGGGGGAAGTGTCTCCTGGCAGCCCCTCTGCCCTGTGAGAGCCGCCCCACAATTCTGAGTCCTCCGTTAGCTTTTAGGATCGCCTAGCTGCCCATGCAGATGGCCATCAAAAGGGATTGATAGGTAGCAAGTGGGCAAAAGAGTGAAAAATAGTGGCCACCTGCTTACCTCGCTGGGTATGGAACTCACTAAGTGAAAAAGGGAATTTTAAAGTCAAGTTTGTTGTATGGCTGTGAACTGCTTTGGATTATAGTCTCCCAAACACCTGTGCAGCCCATGCCCATTTCTGACTACCGGCATCATGGCAGCCTGCATCATGATGCGCATCTCGGGAGCCTGGGGAGGGCAGCCCACCGGCCAGCCCGCCGACGGCACGTCCTTGTTGAAGAGGTGCTGCGCGGAGACCTTGGGGAGCTATTTCATTTGGTTACTAAACTTCCTGCTTTACATGCAGAGAGGAATTCAGCACAGTAACGGTGCCTTTTAAGAAACCCAAGTGCTCTGCCCGAGACTCATTTAACGTAATCTCAAAACTGTTCTGATTGTGTTCTTGTGAAGACTCGCCTTCACGTCATAAACCATCCAATATTTGGCAGAAGAGGGGCCCAACCCAGCCAGGCTTGAGGGGCACTGGGAGGTTTCTTTGCCCTCTGTCTGTCTCTTCAGAACCCGGGTATCACCTCACTAGGGTCCAATACTGGTTTGAGTACTGGGGAGTCCTTTATCCTAATCCCTTGTCCATAGCACATCATTGTCTATATTACCAAGGATTTCCCACAGAAGTGATGTGAGTATATATGCAGAGGGGGAACATGGTTCTTAGGTCAAAAATGAGTGGACAGTACACTTCATGAAGTTAGAACAGGCTTCTCTGCGGGTCATATGTTCTGTAGATTGTGGGTCTTCAAGGAAGGGTGTGGTAGGGAAGTTTCCCAGATTCATTTGACCTCAGAATCTTTCCTCCTCCTTTTTAAAAAGAACCAGTAGAGTACAAACTGAGAAGGCCTGTGACACATTATAGCTGGATCATCAAGTGTGAGGATGTAAAGAAAACCCAAGAGAGTGTAAGACTTGGAGCCTTTCTCTGTGCTGTCTTTTACATCCATTAAATATGTTTGCTCGGTGAGGCACTTAAGCGCTGGGTGAGTATAAAGGGGTCTAGGACAAAGCTGCTACTGTCAGAAACCTCAGAGCCTGGGACTGGGAGGGAGCGGCACTAGGCCTGTACCCAGCAGAGTAATAATACCAGAGAGACCAGGATGGAAGAGGAGCACCAGGAGGATTCAAAAAGGGAGAGAATGCGTCCTGTTGAAAGGATCGGGAACATCTTAAAACGAGGCAATTGAAATAGACCCCAATGATGGCTGGATAGCAAAAGGAGAGATGAGGTAAGGATGATAAGGAAAGAAACAGGAGTAGGTGGACCCTCCAGGCCCAATAAACAACTGGAAGAGAAATGGGAAAACGACTGGGATGACCAGATGATAGTAAATAGTCAAGCTTGGCTGGACGAGTTACAGGCAGAGCTGAAAGGTAACTAGAAGGATGTGGGAGGGGCCTAAAAGCCAGGCTGGATTTGTAGTTAACAAACAGGCAGCACCGTTAGGACTTGAGCAAAGATGGATGGCTCTTTCTCCCCTCAAGTGCACGCGAGATACAGTACATGGCACTCTCCAGTCACCTTCTGAAACTAGCCTTTGGGGGCACAGAACCACTTTAGATGCTCGCCCTACAGAATTGACTCCCTGTGCCCACCCTTTTCAGTTTAGAGTTGAACGAAGTTGTAAGGCATCATGAGAGATATTTGGCCCAGAAATGAATAATTACTTCCTCTGAAAAAATTTGCAAAATCCTGGTTATGAAAGGATAATATGTAACAAGTCTACTGATTCCATTAACCTAATACGATAACATTATACAATTAAAAATACCTACACATTTTTAAACTTATGTTTGTGTGTTCAGAGACTACCATGCTTCATAAACCACAGCATTTGCCTGTAATACTCATTTCCATAAAGAGGAGCTGGGTGCTAAGGGGTCTGGATAAACAGATTCCGACAGGGGTTGGAAGACGGGCTAGTGAACAGGTGATGTTGCTGGTGAGGTGATCATATCCTAAAGAGCTGACCAGAAACAGATTTGGAACTGCTGACGTCGTGACTGAGGGGGAGGGACTACCGAAGTACTAGCATGTGCCGTGCGTCAGAGGAAAGGCGGCTCAGCGGCTGCACTGGGCTGTTCCCCGCACTGGAACGTGGAGACTTCAGGGAGCCTCAGCTTGGGCAGCAGAATGAATGGGGATGTTGTTACCAAGTTGGTTTGAAATAAAGCCGTTTGTTTGTTTGTTTTGGGCACTCTCCTGACTTGGATAGCAAGTGCAAAAGGTAAGGCCTCTGGAAACCAAGAGGTGAGCCTCTCTCCGTGTTTGATATCTGTAATTACTCCTCTTCCCCCAGCTGCAGCAAGACAATGGGGCCTGCCTCCCTGACTCCACCTGCCTTCCCACCAAGGTTCCACAGAGATTTAAGTGCCCCACCTCCAAGGTATATGATAATTTACTGCTCTTGTTCACATCTAGAGTGTTCCATCCTGAGGAAATGGAGAAGAGACCCCAGTTTTCCTACAGCACCCAGTTGTGATGCGCTCACTTTATTACTAAGCTGCTTTCCTCCTTAGCACCCTGCCCCACAGCTTCCTTGCCACACCCGCCCACAGAGAGAAGCTGCTGAGCCCTCTCGTTTAGGAACAAAACGAAGGTCAGCAGCTTTCATTGGAGGCACTAGAAAAACGTTTGACAGAACCCAGCTTGCTTGGGGTGGTCATTTATATTTCTTTGCATGCTGGAAAACCAGTCCTTTTTTATTTATTTTTTTGGCCAGAGACACAACCAATGCACATAGAGGAGCAGCAGCTTCCCTCGCAGACTTGGGAAGTTGACTGCGTGGAGCGGTAAGGCCGTGAGCAGCACCAGGCAACCCTGGAACAGCTCATCTCTCTCAATGTCCAAAACCTCTGTCCCGAGGGCAGAGATACATGGTCCAATGCGCCCTGACTCAATCAGTCTCTGGTGGCGAGAAAAAGCAACGGAACAAATGGAAACGGGAGAGTGACACTTCAGCCGCCTGACCCTCCTTTTCCTGAAGCACCGTCACTCAGAGGAAGGCCGCGGCGCCCAACGTGCTCCGTTAACATTAGAAACGCCTCTGCTTATCTGAGCAAGTTCCAGGTGCCCCTGCAATCAGACCATTGACATTTCACTGTAATCAATATCAGACTTCAAAGAGGGCAGGGCCTGTAAGTGAAGACGAGAGTCAGAAGCCAGCGGGCTCATCTCAGGGAAGGAAGGAGAAAGACTGCAGGGGTAAAGACAGGGCCCTTGAAAGCAGAAGGGGTCAGAATGCTGACCTTCCCACGTTCTCTCAGGGGCTGGGCTGGAACATAACTTATTTATATGAGCAACCTTATCTTGGGAGCCAAACATTCTAGGAGGAGTCAGTCCTAAGCCATTGAGGTAGATTAGATAGGGGAAGCCAGCTGAAGCCTCTCGTTCGCTATTTCCAGTGGCGCCCATGGGCTGGGCTTCCTTATGGGCTGCACATCAACAAGTAAACACACGGGGAGTCCCCACTCTGCACACGGCCTGGGGTGGCAGGGCCATCGCTCCATCTGCTAAAAGGCATTATCCCAGGGACATGCTGCAGGCGAGGGCTGGGAAAGTCCGGTTCACAAGCAGCAGACGGTGCAGGCAGCCTGAAGGGCAGCCCTGATAACCTGCAGGAGGCTTCCTAAGGGGCCCTGTGAGGTGACAAGGGTGCAAATGTGATGCGGAGAAGACTACGGGGCGGCGTGGGGAGGAGGAGGGCGATGCGGCTCATCTCTTTCAGGCCATCCATCTTCCTTCCTCACAAAGTCTCTCCAGACATTTTGGAAACTGTGAAACCTTAATGAAGGGCAAGATGAATGTGATCCTCCAGACAGAGGTTTAAAAGCAAATTTATCTAAGTCATATTTGAATATTACAAGTAGCTGACCAAACGACCATACCTTGGTAGAGTATAAAATACGATGAGCCCAAGCAAAGGCAAACTTATATTTTGTTCAATCATTTGATCTTCGACTTAAATAGGGACTTTTTAAAAACGCCATGGGACTCGGGACAAATTGATAAAAATCGGGACTGTCCCGCCAAAAGCGGGACGATCTGGTCACCTTATCTTAGACTCAAAACCAAAACTTGAAAACGTTAAATAAGGAGAGTGCCCCTTGTCTGGCACCATAATGAATGCATCACGGACACTCGGGGGGCTGCGCAGCTTCCCTAGAGAACACTCAGTCCCCTACTTACTGTCCCCACCCTCCCACCCCCATCCTACTTAACACAGTGTCAGGAGATGAGTCATTTCATTCACTGCCGTGGCTCTCACAGCCCTGGCTCCATACCTGAGTCACCTCGGGAGTGTCTGAGAACTCAGATGCCCAAGCTGCATCCCAAGCCAATCAAGCCAGACTCCCTTGGGGATTGGTGAGGGCAGGCATCAGTAACTGTCAATCTCCCTAGATGGTTCCCAGGTGCAGCCCGGGGAAACCACTGATTCGTAGAAAGTGTTCACCTCAACAGCTCTGGCAGCGCACCACACACCTGTAACGTTTTTGAAAGGAAGTCTGGTCCCCAACCCGTCATCAGAATCTGGGGTCCTCGTTAAAAAGATTCCTGGGTGCTAAGCCTCACAATTCTGAATTTCTGGTGGTAGGACCAGGTGAATGTTATGCACTCTGGAGATTGAAAAATCTCTATTCTAACCCAAAACTTCCACAAAGTGCTATTTTTTTAGTTTAATGAAGAATACGGGGCCAATAACATACTTTTACAAATATGCCTTTAAAATGTTTAAGAAAGTATGAACATAGGAGGAACAGTAATTATCTAATGTTGTACATATATTCTTACTGGGTACAGAAATCATGCCATGTACAGAAGACATAAGGAAATTTAAGAACTCTGCTTGGAGAAAAGAGGAGGTAGTCAGAAGTTAGAGGTGGCCATCAGTGCATTAGTTATCTTAAGAATTTGCAAGAGGAAATAGGCTTGTTTACTATAGTTTTGGAGGGCAGAGTAGGAACAATAGTGGAAGTTAAAGGGAGGCCAATTTTATGAGGATAAAGAAAAGTTCTGAGTGACTGAACAATGAAATGGGCTTTGATATTAAATAGGTGAGCTCCCCATTGCTGAAAGTATTCAAGATGAGTCTAAATGATCTCCTTCATGTTTCTGTTGAAGGCAATTTGTTTAAGGTCCCTTTCAACCCTAAGAGTCTACAATTACAAGTATAAAAGAAGAGAAGAAATGCTAGGCTGTATCTGATTTTTACATTGATTCTTTCTGCAGAAACCACTACCATTTATTTATTTAATAATCATTTATTGGAAACCTACTATGTGCAAGGCACTATGCATAGCTTTGGGGATACAGAGATGAGGAAGACACAGTCCTGCTCTCAAGGAGCTCCCATTCTAAAAGGGGGACAGACAAGTTTTCAACAATTATATAATACAATGAGTGTGATCATATAGGTATGCATGGAATACTGTGGGATCATAGAGGAGAGATCGAACTCAGCTTAGGAGAAATTTAGAAAGAAAGCTGAGTGAGTATAAAGGAATAAAGAGGCACTAGTAGGGTGGACAAGTGGGGGTGGTGATGGGAAAGACCATGCCATGCAGAGAAAATAGCATGTGCAAAGGTACTGAGGTATACAAGACCCTGGTGCATCTGGGAAGGGTGAGCAATTCACTGTGGCCCATGAGCAGTGCCTGTGAAAGAGCTGGGAGAGATGAGGCTGAAGAGGCAAACAAGGGCCAGAACATAAGGGACCTTATATGTCATGCTAAAGAGCTGGGGTTTTATCTTAAAGATGGTGGGAAACCATTGGAGAAATTCAAGCAAGGAAGTAACATGCTCTGACTTGCAATTTAGGAAGCACATTTTTGTGTCAGTATGAAAGAAAGACTGGCGAAGAATAGACAGGAAGCAAGGAGACTGTTAAGACTTGTAGGATTCCGGGCAAGAAATAATGAAGACCTAAACTAAGAGGCCATGGCAGTAGGAGGAGGAGGAGATGTGAATTACATTGACTGATGTCTAGTGGCTCAGGAGGTTACACCCAGCAGGTTTTGGAGACTGGACAGATGGGATGTGGGGAGTGAGAGAGGGAAGAGTAAGGAGCACTGCTGGGTCTCTGGCTTGAGTGACAGGATGCTACTGTGGAGGTCAGGGATACAGGAGGGGAGCGATTTTGGTGGTGAGGAAGAAGGGTGGAGAGTTCAGTTTTGGAAATGTTGAGATTGAGGTGCCGGTGGGATATCCAGTTCATCTTCAAAACGCATGAAAGTACTCTTGCAATTCCAATCCCTGACCTCTGCCGAGCAGAAAATGTCAATCATCTGGAAAGGGATGAAATCAACCGAGCCACGTTAAAAATCATCCTTTCTGACTCCATTTGCCTTGAAATCAAGAGTTCCAGGAAAACAATGGCTATGCTTTTCCTTATTTCTTCTGTCTGAAACTCATCTGTGGCAAAGTCAGTTAACTTATCCTCAGTGTGTGTGTAGGCCAAAATGTCAGTTTCAAGAAGGAAACAGTGGTTCTTGATCGTCAATTGCAGGTGGCTTTTCTGATTAAAGTTCCTCTCCACAATCCTCCTTAAAGATTCTTAATGGATTTCCATATTTCTAAATGTCATATCTGTGTACTTCTTACTACTACAAGCTCTTCACACCCTCTCAGTTCATTTCCCAATTTAGTCAAAGCAGCAATCGCCAACCTTTTGGACCTCATGGACCACCAGTGATCCGCTGACCACTGGTCGGCAACCACTGAGCCAAACGTTTGTAATCATTTAAAAAATGTTAATTTAAACCATCTTTGAAAATGTAAATCTCATATTTCTTGAAAAAAGGCTCATAATATCTAAAGATTTAAAATAATGTAATTCAATTATACAAAACTAAATAATCTCCCACACATTTTTCATTTTGCTAAGAGTCCCTTCATTATTTATTTAATCCTTTTAGACCTTATGCATTTGGGGGGAACGGCTGAGAATTCTTCGTGTAGGAAACAAAGTAAGGCTCGCATTAACGAACCATCTACACTTTCTCATTTGAGCCTGAGCCCTTAGATTCCAATGATGATAAGGAAATTAAATAGTGAGCAAATGATCAATACAGGCATATCCTTTCTACACAACTGCACCCCATTTCTCTGATGTTGCTTCTCTTACTTTCCCGCCCCTTCCCTGAGGCCTCCCTCTTGGCAAATACTCACAGCTTTTGCGAAGACCCCCATAAGTTCCGGAAACTGATGTGTCAAGAGGGCCAGCATGGCTGTGAAGGAACACAGTCCGGCCGTGAAGAGGATAAAGAAGGGAAGCTCCTTCTTTGGGTAAACTGAGACCTCATGGAAAGCTGTGGAGAAGATCAGAAGGAATATTAAGGCTGGGACACCATGCATTCTCAGGGAATTTCTATATGTGGGATGGTCTCTTCAGAGCTGTGGCTTAAGCCTGTTGCAAATGAAAAAGGCAGAGCACTTGAACAAACCCGGGTCAACACTGGAGCCAGCCTTTGGCTGCCTATCTGCTTCTCCCAAGTCCATGTTCAGCCGTCAGTGCTCTATAGGAGCAGGATAGAGCTCATGTGGGGATGTCACACATTCCCGGGCAGGGACAGAACACCATCTATGCCCGATATATTATATTCCTTTCTTGAAAGTGAACACAAAGGAAACAAAACTTTATTCAAATTATAAAACACATGTTCACTGTATACAACCTGGAATATCCAAAGTCAGTACACTGAAAAAAGATCCTGTCTCTAGATTTTCACCTGCCTGTAATTTTTAACCATCATAAGGCAGCGATATCAATTCATCTGGTATTTTTTCCTGGTGCGCGCTAGGTATGCTGATGGAGGGGCTGCCCAGATCGAGAGACGTTCAGCAGGACCTCTTTCGCTGGCCAGGGCTTTGGAGCTGAGGGTCACCTGGCACAACTGTAGGAGACTTGTGATGATGAATATACTCCCAAGTACCGCCCAAATAAATAAATAAATAAATAAATAAATAAATAAATAACTGGTGCTCTGTAGAGCACCTTCCGTAACTTTCACATTTCAAATGCTGGGTTTGGGGAAACCAAAAAGCTGTACCACGGAGAAAATGGACTCCCTGCTTCCTGTGGCTCTGTGGCTGCCTGTGACCTGGTCAGAGGGGGTGCTGACCGAGGCCCTGGTAGAGGGAAACCATGAGGCTGCGTGTGAAAAATATTGCCACTTGAACCAAAAGGATCCAAGCGCCCCCTTTCCTCAGCAAATCCAAGATGTAAAGGCCTTTCCTTGACTGCTCAGCTCTCATTACTTAGACCCCCGAGTCATCCACTCTGCTGACACTAAGGGTGGAGAGGGCCGCGAGGGAGAGAGGGACAAAGCACAACCGACCACACACCTGAACCAGGGAAGTCAACCTGTAGGGTTCAGACGTGGGTGGAGGTGTACTCGGGGCCACTGTGGCAACAGCGACTTTCTCCATATCCTCACTCTCAAAACCCAGCCCCCCCTAACTTTAGAGAGGAGATCGGACTTGGACCACTGCATTCAACTAAATAAATGTGAGCCATTATTTCCTACTTCCGGCTTATAAAGATTATTCCTGTAAAGTTTCTTTTAAGACCTGTAATCTTGTTGTAACAGTGAATCTACCCCCATGGAAACTTAGTTGGACTCAACTAAAACATTTAATGTACTTTTCAGAAAACTGTCTCTCATACCAGAAAACTGAAACTTTAACAAGGATCTCCCTGAAGGGGGAGTCAAAAGGTAAAGTGTGGCCCATAACAGGGGTTTCTGAAATCAAATCGAATGTAGTGTGAGACACCAGACCCTTGTCACAATCGGACTCGGCCAGTGAGGACAACATGTCACTGAGGCCTCCCCGCTCCCTCAGTAACAAAGCGCACACTGGGGCTAGCTAGCAAGGAGACCAGTGAGCTACCTCCTGCTACTGCAATTTAAGACAGAGATTCATTTTGCACCCAGACCCCACCATTTATGACTGAGATTTATGACTGGCTCAATAATGCTGGTGTTGGACAATTTACTATGCACTCAGGGCTCCAATGTTACACAATTCCTCTGGGCAAAGTATTTAAATATGTTATAGTTATGAGGTATGATATAACTGGGGCTGGTAAAAGGGAGGGGGTGGCAGGAGAGAGATGGGAAAGAAGGATTAGCCAAAATTTGGAGCTCATTATCTGAGGGAGAAAAATAGGTCTTAAGTCAGGGCCACAAGAAGAGCCTGGACATGCTCCTCGTGCACAGTAGGATTTGATACAAACTAGTTACCCAGAACTGTCAAAACGGTGTCGTGTTACAGTCAACCACACGTGGTATGGGCAGACACTGGCTGGTACGGCCCTTGAGAGCAGAGGCCCGCTCACACAGCGCTGAGGCTGCACACGGGCTCCACACACGGGACGCCAACTCACTACGTGCAGCCCTTAGGCGCTCGCGGGAATCCCTCTGGCCCAGAGTATTGCATCGCCACAGAGAACACACCTGCTCCCCCTCCCCCCGCCCCCAGCCCCACGACTCCACCTCTGGCCAAGATGCCAGGGTCCTGGTGCTGCTCTCCCATCAGTGACTCATCTGCAGCTCCCTGAAGTCTGTGCGAACTGCACGTGGCCAGAGGAGAGGCCAGGCAGCGTTCTGCACGCTAGACCAGCCCAGTCAACAGCAGCCCCAAAGTAGGGGTCTCTGTGCTCAGGCCAACACGATGCCTCTTCATGTAAATTTCAGTCCTCTGGGGTCTTTCTCTTTGACAAACCTGAAGAGACTTGGAGGAGCAGGAAGCCAAACCCATTCACGTAAGTCACTTTAATGCATATGCTATCAAATAAGGACAGGGTTGGGGAGAAGAGTAATAAAAGACAAGGAACATTATAAACACTTATCATTCCCACCCCCACTCAGGCACCCTCCTCACAGGCTGAAGACAATGAGAGGGGGCACTTACACGGGAGCAGTTCTCGGTCTGCTGTTTCTGTGCAGATCGGGTAAGGATAAAAGAGATGCCCCTTTTCTAGGGGATAGGGGATCATCCGGAAAGCTGAAAGGAGAGACAGTATGTTAGAGGTTCAATATTTGTCTCAGAACTTCTCAACTTTTGAGCATTTTCATAATGGGGAACACTTCTACAAATAACTCCTAGAAAGGATGCAAGATTTCCCCAAACTCTGAGTCATTGCCAGATAAGCTGTCAGAGGTGCATTATGATGTATGACTCACACATTAATCTCACTATATATTCTGGGCAAACCTCACAAAACTGGGTGGGGATGGGGTGCAGAGGAGTAGGGAAGCCATCAATTCCAATGCCCAGAATTTCCTCATCTACAAAATATTATTAAAATGCCATAAGCACTAATTCAATATAGTTCAACTGATGGGAACAGCACAAACCTGCATTGAAATGCTTCCCCAAGAAAAAAATGTGGATTGACTTGTTGGAGCCTGTTGTAGATGCACAAATATGAAAGGCATTTTAAAATATGTCTAGGTGGATTAGAATTCCAACCAAGATGGATAAAAACAAAAATCTAAAAATGCATGACTTGGGAGGTATTTCTAAACTTTATGAAACATTTAAACCTTCAACATCACGTGGGAAAGAATGGATCCAGAGAGACTGTATTTTGATGCTGGGCCACCTCAATTCTGCGTTTGTGGCATCAGATGACATTAGGTCTCACACTGAATCCTGGCTTTCCAATCAACCCGGCCCCTCCTATATCACCTGTGTTCCTCTCCCTGTGACAATGTCATCAGCATGTTAGTCTCACCGTTCCTATGAACAATGCTCATGGAGGTGATTTTTCTTCAGCAGATGTCCTTTAACTACAGAGTGCTGTAGATATAAAATATAAAAACTGAGCCCTACACTGGGAAATGTTGGATATCAATCCTTGCCTTCATGCCTGTCAAAGAGGGGTGGTGGCGACACAGGATTCTTTTTAGTTTCAATGCAACATTTCAAGGAATTGTAGCTACACCCTTAGCTGTATGATTACCTAAACCTTCTCAAAATGCTGTCAATGTATGTATTTATTTTTTGCATACTTATTTCAAACAGGAATCAGAAACAAAGAATGTTCTCCCTCACAAGAAATGACAAGGTTCCATTGTAACCAGCATCGGTGCACATATGGTATTTATTCTGGTGTCTGAATATTATTTAAAAGTAAAAACATTATGTATGTGATTCCAGCATTTGGAATGCAGTCAATCTACACCACAGTGGTATCACTCTGGGGTTACAGCACGTTGCCACGGAGAATATAAATCACATAAACGCGGGATTAGAGCAGAGCCAGTTCGCTGAGTTAAAAATGTTATCAATTTTCCTCTCGTAACAGAAACCTCTTAAACAGAGATTAAAACATTAAAAACACCCCAGTCTTTAACTGTTCTTAAAATGAAAGGCTCACCCTAGCTCAATCAGACCTTAACTTCATGCAAACAGAGATGACTTTTGCCCGCTACCAGCCAAGAGAGAGCTCTCCATACCAGTTGTTAACACACAAAGATCACTCCAAGAAACCGCATCTCTCCTAATAGAATTACGCTTGCAAGAGAAGAAAAAAACTACAAAACCAAAAAAAATCGTTTTAGTCCTTTGTAGGATATACTAAAATCTTTTCTGGGAAGTGATGCATTTAAATTTAAACTGCAATGTGGCAGGATTTTAATACCATTTCCCATAAATGATGGCTCCTTTAAAAATATCCCAAATATGTAGAGAAATGTATGTAAAAGTTTTTCTTTCTTCTTCTTCTTTTTTAAAAAAAAATCCAGATTCTCCATGTACAACTGGGCTGCTGTAGTTAAGAATCTGTTCAGGTTTATATGATATAAATAAACCCTCAGTTTTCAAAGTGACTATAAATTTGAGTGCTAGATTTTATTCAAAATTTGAAGTCAGTTTGTACTTCAGGGAGTAATTCTTAAAATGAAATATAGGAGCACAAGATCTTGAGAGTTTTAAACCATGGAAATCAAATGGTTAGTTGGTATCTTTTCAATCAGATGCCAAATGTATTTTTACATGCATACAGAATTATGTGCATCAAGTTAGCTTTTTTCTTCTAATCAGTTCTGGTCTTTTTGGAGAGGGTGGAGACACTGATTATATACAGCTTAAAAAAGCACGCACACACACACACACACACACACACACACACACACACCTTGCACTGTCCTCCTCCCCCCACTGCCAAGATTGTAAAGACGTGTATTAAGGTGCTCTTTAAAATCATGCTCTTTCTCATGTCAGTTATTATCTACATCGAGTTCATAAAATAATAGTAAGACTTTTGGCTTCACTGAACAAAAGCAAGTACAGTTTCTGTCTGTACAATTCCATCCTTCAGCCGCCCTGCTGTGCAGGGTCAGGGAAGTGCAGCTGTGAGATAAGCAGGGGAGCCGGGAGCAGGAAGAGGCGCTGCTCCTGCCTCGCAGCTCCGGCCTCCTGGTCCCTTTCCCGGCAGAAACGTGCCTGCAGCTGCTCCGCGAGAACCTCGTGGCTTTAATGTCCAGAAATTTTGCAAGAGCAAATATGAAGGAAAATAAGGTCATTTAATCTATTTTATGAATTTGATTTATTTTATGTGTGATCACAAACCTCCTAAAAATATTTTCTGAGAAAACACTCATTTCCAAGAAATTAAAGATATATATGTATTTGCTTAAAAACAAAACCAAAAAGCTAGACCACTCCGTGTTACCACATGGCGCACAAATGGCACCTGTATGTTCCTTTGTGTGCATCGCTCCCTACCTTGTTCTCTGCCATGCCCCTGTTGGGGTGAAAGGACCCGGAACCAGTTAATGAACACACCAGGCCCTCCGCAGTGCGGCTGCGGTGTTGCACTGCTACCTTCTACACCTGACCAGACACATTTTCTCGGCTCCTAGTCTGTGAGTGCGGTGCACAGCAAACACTCTCCACCAGTACTGGAGGGAAAATTCAACAGAACCAAAGAGTGGACAGAAGGATGGAGACGGGAACAAGTTCATGCCTGATTTCCCCAGTGAAACAGACAAGGGTAGAAGGTCATGTTTTGTCTATGTTGTCTTTCCAAAGAGGATCCAGAGACCCTCAAACAGACTGATTACTTGTAACAGTGAGAACTGAATTGGAGTCCCAGCTCTACCGCCTAAACATGTGAACGTCGTCCTCATGCAGCAAGGATCTGAGAGAAGTGAGCAGGCACACATGGCCCCTGCACTGACAGAGCTCACTGCCCATGGCGGAAAGTGGACGATCCAATAACCATGACAATATGTGTGAAAGTTCCCACTGTGGCAGCTCCTGGTGGGAGAGACCCGTGGGGCTGTGTTTATCTGGAGGAGGGGTGGGGGGACAGCTAAAGAAGGAGTTGAACTTGACCAGGCTAACAACGGCTTGTCTTTGGGTGGGTCATCAATCTGTGTCGAGTCTCTTGGTCTGTAAATGAGAATATAGCAGACCCGGCGAGGCTGTCAAGGGGACCACGTGTGACTGCAGAGGTCAAGGTGTCTACACACAGCGCCCGGTTGCTCAATACAAGTTCGTTTCCCCTCCGCCCTCCCTTTCTACTAACCCTCCGGTTCATGCTCTCTCTCTTCGGTCATACTCTAGCTTACAAAGAAAAATGCTGCTTGTTTGTAAACAATTAGAAGTACAAATAATAGAACAGAAAATTATCATCCAAATACCAATTTTGTATTCTCACCTTTCACTGCACTGTAGGAAACTGCCCAGGAGGGCTGTCTCTTTGGTGAGACATTTGGTTATGAGAAAGTACAAAAGTCAAATGCCCAGGTTCTGATCCACATTCTTTCAGTATCTCGTTAGTGGCCTTGGGAAACCAGTTTCCATTGGTTAGATTAAATGATGTTCCACTCTAATTCTGAAGAGAAATTCTAGAGATTTACAGCAGATTCATAACTTGTTAGTAACTCTGGCACTCTGCTCCTACTTCCATGACAGTACGGCTTACACACACACACACACACGTGTGTGTGTGTATGTACATGTGAATATATCTGTACATATGTATACACATACACATGTTTCTCCCAAAGCATTTCAGAGTCTTACTCATCTTGGTATCCCCAACACAAAGGAGGGACTCAATGAATTTTTGTTGAGTAAAGGAATGAACAAATTAATGCATAATCAGAAAGAGCAGAATTTCCTTTTTAGAAACTCAGGTGGATCCAAACTGTGGTCAGTCAGCAAGACTGAATAACATGAAGGAGCAAGCTGGGCTCACTGGACAGAGGTGGGAAAGCATCGGCCTGGATCTGGACACTGGCTATTCGTAAATGGCAACTATCACCAGGGACTTTAGCGGACCACTGCTTCCCCCAAGAAACAACATCTTAGATGTCAGGGATGGTGCGTGGGGGTGGGGATCTCTCCTCAGCAGCCCCAAAGGTGCCAGCCTTTGGGAGGAAAGGTTCAGTCAGAGGAAATGCCCCCAGGCCCACATCTTACAGCAGCAGCATTTACCGTTAGGTTCAAAGAGAATAAATTAGAATCAGGATTTCATCCTACGCTTTAACAATGGGCTACTTTCTCCTCTCAAAGGAAGTACTCTGCCGTAGTCCTCCTAAAAACCACCACCTTCATATCTTATACATTATTTAGTGAATTCTTTGGGGGGGAGGGGGATCTCCAGAAAAAAAAATAAAGAGTCTTACTTGGAAAAGTGGAATAAATGGAAACAAAGAAAGGCTAAGTGATGTACCCCATGGCATACTAGTCTTCTGATATATAGAATTAGAAAGTTAAATCTTAAAGTTCACAGTTGAAGTTAGCAGACTACCTTGCTTTATAAAATAAATGCAACCAAAAGAGCCTTGAAAAGATCTAGGTAGGAAGGAGATAAGGCCACACCAGTATTTAATACAGGTAAGACAGAAGACCTGCCATTTAAAATAGGGCCCCAAAAGGCACAATACCATTGTAAATAAGACCCAGTTCAAGCGAAATCCTGCATTCATATGTGTTTTTATATTCAACTCATACTTGCAGTGGTGTATGTGTGTGTGTGTGTGTGTGTGTGTGTGTGTGTGTGTGTGTGACAGAGAGAGAGAGAGAGAGAAGAGAGAGAGAGAGAGAGAATAACCAGAACCTACAGTGTTTAAAATAAGTATAATTCAGATAAGATGGCAGCTGTGTAATGAACTAAGAAACATATTTTTAAATCTTATAAATTAAAACTTTTCCCCTTTCTTGATTATCCTGACTTTAAGGAACATATTGTGTAATTTCAAGGGCTGGGACAGTGATGAATCAAACATTTTAGAAACCTTTGAAATGCTGATGTACTTGTGGTTTGAGGACTCTTTTTTTTTAACCACCATATGTTTCAAACCCAAACAATCTCTGCCATGCATCAGCTGGATTTGGGGGTTTTATAAAAAAATGTGAGTTATTTCAGCCTAATTGTTGAGAAACTCACTTAATCCCACAAGATGACTAATGCTCCAACATTTTAAAAAAACACACAACATTAAAGAGAAAAGCAAAATAAACCTCCATCCCCACCACTAAACAATACTTCTGACAGAATTTTTTTTAAATCTCCAAATTAAAATTTGACCAAAAAAATACTCATTTTTAACATGGAAACTAGTGAAATTAGGTGCTGCTACCTTCCCCCTGAATTCCCTATTAATGAAAAGGGGACACTGAAAGGAAGTTGGGGGATGCCCTAAACTTTCAGAAGGAAGACAAACCAGATTAAAAGAAGCAAACCTAAACTAGGAAGCTGGAGATGTCAAAAGGCACCACCATGTGGCGCACTGGAGGAAGTGCAGCATCCTGCGCTCAGGCTTGACCCAGGGGAGGCCCACCAACTACTCCAGGAGGGAGAGGGAGCAGCTCAGGTGCTGCAATCACCCTCTGCGCAACTGCGTGGAAGCCCACCGACGGGGCAGCGGGTAGCGGGGGGTGGGGGTGAGGTAGGGGGTGGCTTTCAATATCATGAGAGCTTCACAGTGCTCAAAAAATGGGTCAATTAAGTAAATACCACTGTAAGCAGGCAAGTCAGAATTCTGATCCAAGTCCTCTGATTTAAAATCCAGAGCTCATCCTAAATACAGAGAACAGACTGGTGGTTACCATAGGAGGTTTGGAGTGAAGGAGGTCAAAAGGTAAAAACATCCAGTTATAAAATAAATAAGTGACGGGGATGAAATGTACAACATGGTGACTATCGTCAATAACACTGTATTGCATATTTGAAAGCTGCTAAGAGAGTAGATCTTAAGTATGTACAAATTACCAAATCATCGCATTGTATACCTGGAACTAATACCTCATATGCCAATTATATCGCACTAAAAAATAAATTAAAATAAAACAAAACCCAGAGCTCTGATGCTTCCATTTAACTTTGGACACTGATCTAGAAGTAATGGCAAAGGACTGCACACAATAGTGTGGAGTTGGAATGGTATTCTTTCATCTATATTGCATGACAGATTTATAGCTTTGTTTGTAAAAAAGACCAAAGTGCTTGTAATGAAAGATTCTTTTTTAAAATTTACATATATATGTATGTACACACACATATATATACACACATATTTATGCTTGTAGGAAATATATATCCTTGCATAAAAATTTGAAAATGCAAATATGAAGGGAAAAATCACTTAAAATTTATTTAAAGATGTATTCATTTCCAGTTTCTTTCGTTTGTTTACAATTGGATTTCTTTATTTTTTAAAAATAAAAATGGGCTCATTCTACATTCAAAATATTTAAGTCAGTATTGAACAATAAAAAATATGGTTTTATATAGAATGATTAACTTTATAAACACTAGGAAGAGAATAAGTATACTGTACCTCAGCCTGAAAGTAGTGATGTAGAAGTTGAGGGCTTAAGCAAATGTTTCAAAGATAACTGATCCTCTTATCCCTTTTCTATGTAGGAAAGGCCTAACTAGCTGATATTATAGAAAAGAGGAGTGAAGGTAAAGTGAAGTTAGGTTGATATCGTGGCTCCACCAACAATGGCTGCATGACATTCAACAAGTCACTCTACTCAATTAATCTGTTCCTCTCTCTTATTTATTTGTTTGTTTGTTTTTGTTAATCCTCACCAAAGAATATTTTCCACTAATTTTTTTTTAGAAAGAGTGGAAAGGAGAGGAGAGACAGAGAGAGAAACATTGGACATGAGAGAGACACAGCAATTGGTTGCCTCCTGCATGCGCCCCAACCAGGACTGGGGATTGAGCCTGCAACCGAGGTACATGCCCTTGACCGGAATCGAACCAGGGACCCTTCAGTCCACAGGCCAACACTCTATCCACTGTGCCAAACTGGCTAGGGTTGTCTCTCTCTTGAACAACCAAGATGGACAACTCTGCCCTGCCTAACTCAGAACTTTACCAGAAAGAATGCATGAAATGATGGAAATGCAAACCCTCTGTAGAATTACCCAGTTCTACAAACACTCTTCAAGGCTCTTGGTGTTCCACAGGCATTTGGTACCTACTAAGCACTCTCACGGATCTCTTGGAAAACCGAAGAGCAGTGTAACTTCCCTGGAGTGGTTCCTATTTGTCGGTAAGAACCAGGAGCAGAATTTCTCTTTCCTATAGGTCTCTCTTTGCCTTGCCATACTGTTTTACGTATAAAAATTCATCTCGTTTTTTTTTTTTTTACTCTAATAATTACATTCCCATTTTATTTTGGAACTCACTATGTCACATCACATTTCTTGAAATCCCATTGTCCTTCCAGGTGGTTCAAAGCATCTGTTTGTTTTTAAATGATTATATGGGTAACTAATTTCTAAATAGAATTTCCAGTTATTTCTCAGAGAATTTCTTTTTATAGTTATGCATTCCTAACAGCATCTCTCTCACTTCTTGCCCCTGGGCACCCCTTTTGATCCTTTCTATAGAACAGGCAACTTTTTAAAAAATATATATTTTATTGATTTTTTACAGAAAGGAAGGGAGAGGGATAGAGAGTTAGAAACATCGATGAGAGAGAAACATCGATCAGCTGCCTCCTGCACACTCCCTACTGGGGATGTGCCAGCAACCAAAGTATATGCCCTTGACCGGAATCGAACCTGGGACCCTTCATTCCGTAGGCAGACGCTCTATCCACTGAGCCAAACCGGTTAGGGCAGACTGGCAACTTTTTTTTTTCAACTGGATCCAATTGATAAGCTTCTATTACTGTTTCCAAAATGCTGATGTAGGAATATGTTCTTATTTGGTAAGTCAATCTGTTCATTTAATTTATCCACAACTAAGTTGAGGCTTCTCATGTTCAGTCTTGCTGTGATTTTTCTGTTGTTTTGTTTTGTTGTTGTTTTGTTTTTTTGTGTGTGTGTGTGTGTGTGTGTGTGTGTGTGTGTGTGTGTGTGTGGTTTCCCCCCCTTGTGTTTAAATAAAAATTCCTTTTGTCTTATTTGGGAAGAACACCTTAAATGCAACAATGACTGAAGACAGAGGGGACTGTACATGTGCCCACACATGCCTGAGTAGAGTGTGCTGTCCTAACACATCTAAATACCAGCACCAAGACACCTGGAGTATGTTAATGCACTTACAGAGTGGGTGGGGGTAGAAGCATCAATCAAATCAACATCCCTCATGTTATAAATGGTAAATTATTTACGCAGACCAATTATAATTCTCTAAAGAAATATTTTCAAAACATCTAAACAAAAAACTTTTAATCAACTTGAGTCCCATCCATATCTATCAACTCACTTTTATTCCATCCTATTTGGCTCCTCCCCCCGCTGCCCTCTTCTTGCTCCAATTTAGATTCCTACTAGGTTAGGGAAGGACAGGAAGAGGGAAGAGCAGATTATAAAAATAAAAATGGAAGCAGCTAAGACAAACAGCGTTAAAGGGATTAAAGAGACATCTGTTTAATAAAGCTGATAAGAGTAGGGAGGAACTACAAAAAAATTAACAGAAGACTCTAATATTTGTTTGGTTTCCTCAGGAAAGGAGAAAAAAAACCTCATTCTACATGTGGTACTTGTTTTGCTTAAATTAATGATAACAGAGTGTCAAAACACGTGTCCAATAATCCAGAGTCTCAGGCTTTTCCCCTTTATTTACATTCTCTCAGTGTCCTTGCTTATAATACTGGCCCAATATATATATTTTTAAAAAGTTGCCTGTTCTTCAAGACTTCATTCAAATCTCACATGATCTGTAAGATTACACATGACCATTCCACCCCCAAAGACTTCTCCCTTCTGAAGAACCACTGAGCAGCTGCTACACGCTTCTGGTTACTACACCCAAGTAGAGAACTTCTCCAGGGCAGGGGCACATCTCACCACATCAGAGCCTCTTCTCCTTACACAGAATGATGGGAACTAATCACAGCCATCCTATATAATAAAAGCCTAATATGCTAAGTGTCTGACCGTTCGACTGTTCGACCAGTCACTATGATGTGCACTGACCACCAGGGGGCAGAGGTTCCAACTGGTAGGTTAGCTTGCTGCTGGGGTCTGGCCCATCAGGACTGGGCGAGATGGGCCGTACACACCCTGGAGACCTCCTGCAGTCCCTCCTGACACCGATTGTGCACCAGTGGGGTCCCTCGGCCTTGTCTGTGCCCTCTCGCAATCTGGGACCCCTTGGGGGATGTTGGAGAGACTGTTTCAGCCCGATCCCCACAGGCCAGACCGAGGGACCCCACCAGTGCACGAATCCATGCACCAGGTCTCTAGTCTAACATAATCTGCCACCAAACACCAGGGTCCAATGGCCATTGCTCTTGTTCTGAAGCAGAACCACTGCTCATTTGTGTTTGGCCTCCTGACTCTAGTAAAGGAGAACTGGGGCTCATTAGCTAACCCATCCAGGAAATCCATTGAGAAGTGGTAATGAGAGCCCAGCACAAGATCTAACACCAGGCCAAAGATTCCCACAATGGCATGGGGCTGTCCAGGTCTCCAAAGAGGGTTTTCCGCCGGGAGGATGCTCCTATGCCGGAGTGTCCAGACTCATCACACCTGCTGTAGAAACTTGCCTTTTTGATGGCACCACCATAGTAACACCCACCACCACCAGGGAAATGGAGAGCCTGAGTAATTAACCATCTCACAGTGACGAACATCACAAAAAGGAACAGCTATTGATGTGCAAATCATTATTCATCATGGGCAATCAGGGTAAAAACAGTTTTAGCATCTTTTCATGCTCTTAAACAATGTTCCAAAAAAAGAAAATTACTTACTGCCTTCCCACGTACAATGCAAAAGATTCAAAGCCCCTTCCACCCTCTTCCAGTGTGCCAGGTGAAAGAACGCATATGCTATTGCTTCACTGTCCCCTCTCTTCAGGATATGTTCTGGGGGTAGAATTAAGCTTTTCATTTCTAGTAGGTACTGAAATAAAAAAGCAGGAGACAGATGCATTAATACATAGTCATTTGGAATTCAATATTGAAAAAAGAAAGCTTGATTTCCCTAAAGCCACCACTCATAAGCATTTCATCAAACCTGCAACCCCATTACTACATTTGAAGGCAACAACTAAAACATCCAGCAATCCAAAGTTTGCTGGCAGATAATTAGCCTTGTACTAGTTTACTACAGTAAAGATCAGAGGCTTTAAGGCTATTATATTGTAAGCAAACACATAAATATAGACAAACAGCATAAAGGAAAATTTAGAAGATGCAATAATTTGGTATAATATAATCTCCATACAGGATGGAGATTACGATACCCCTATCAACGTGTCATTATCATCTCACTGTGGACTTAGGCACTTGTCAGCATTCAGACAAGAATATAATTTCATTCTGATCAAAGTATGTGCACCAGAATGAAAATATATAAAATGGACACGTGAAGGTTAAGAAACCATATAACTAAACCAGCTGTGCTAGAGAGATTTGAGATTGACTAGCACTGCCCATTACTTTTTCTATACAGATCTATCAAGGAGAAGGACCCAGTCCTGTGAAAAGGGCCATCCATCACTGCTCAGATGCTGGAGTGAAGAGGGGTAGCAGCCAGAGCATTGGAAGAACCAAGGAGGGGAGCAGTACAGACCCCAAAGTACAATGTTCTTTTAGGTCCTTTCCCAAAGACTGGAGGGTTCTCACCTTACCCTCTTCATTCCCATCTTCTACAAAGGAGGTGGGGATACAGGGCAAGAATGAATATTCTTCCTGGAGGCTCAAAAAACACTAATTTCCCATTTGTAGTTTTTTGTGTTTAGGACAGAAAGGGAAATAAATCTAGGATGCTACTTTATATTTGAAAATAGTAACTTGTTCCTGTTGCCTGGCCTTCCATTTATTACTTATTAGTTTCCTTCCCCATTTGTTCCCAACACACATACACATACTCAACCACCACCAACCACCATCACATAAACATATGCATCTCCTTTAAAGTGGAGATTAACAAAAATTACAACTAAACTACAGAACAACCACCATTCAGAACCACCTAAAATCTAGCTGAATGGAAGTCCTTCAAAAAGGGATTTAAAGAAGAAGCCACATTGAGACTGGTAGGAGGGATGGAGATATGGAATGAGCTGATGCTACACCCATTGTGTGGCAGATAAAAATTAGGAGGGATATCTTAGCTGTGGAGGGCTCCCTGAGGAGCAAGGGGTCCCAGGCCCACACCAGGCCTCCCAGCCCAGGATTCAAGTGCCAGGAAGAGAAGGCCCCATAACTTCTGGCTGTAAAAACCAGCGGGGATCGAGGCTGAGAGAGATAAAGGGCTGCTGGAGTCCCAGGCAGTCCCTCTTAAAGGGCCTGTGCACAGACTTACTTGAATTCACTCCCTCAAAGCTCCAGCACCAGGGCAGCGCCTTGAAAGGAACCAGGGACATATGGAGAGAAACTGTATTGTCTGGCAACAGGGCAAGAGCTGGGTGGAGGCAGTGCAGCTTTCTGCCAGAGAAAAGTGCAGGCAGAGGCCACTGTTCCTTTGCTAAGTTTTTCCCCTCCTAACCCCCAAAGCAAAGAGCTGATAGGCAGGTGCCATATCCGAGTCTCCATCAACCTGGCCACAATATTCATCCCACCATCGTGAGTCCCTTAGACCAAGCCCCATGCAACTTGCAGGCCCATCCAAGCTGGTTTTAGAGGTGCTTCCATACAACTGGCCTTTCTTGCCTCTTCATTCAGACTTTCCTAAAATAACTCAAATAAGAGCATCTGGCCTTTGTGTACACCATACCTCTTGCTAAGTGGCCCCAGACCTGGCTCTAGCGGCATCTGGCCTTGGTTTACAGCTTGGCCTCTCTTGGGCACCTCTAAGCCCAGCACAAGTAGCCCCACCCTGTGACCGATAACCTAAGGCTAATCAAGCCTGAATGCAATCAGACTGCAGGCAGAGGTGGGTATCTGGAGGCTTTGAGTCTTCCTGATCTCCTTCTGGGCCCAGGTCCAGGAAAAGCAGACCCCACTGCACATCTTGGTCCTTCCCAAAGACACCCAGCCTCAGCAGAGAGAGCCACAAGCTGTGGCTTGCTGATGGCTCCAATCAGGGTACTCAGGGCCAGTCACAAACAGTATCTAACATTGTCCAGCACTAGAGACTGGTAGTATTAGCAGATCTACCTAACACACAGACACAAACCCAAACAGGCAGCCAAAATGGGGTGACAAAAAAAAATCCCCAAATGAAAGAACAAGAGTATCCAGAAGAAGAGTTTAATGAAATGGAGATAAGAAATTTGTCAGACATAGAGTTCAGAATAATGATGGCAAAGATGCTCAACAGCGAGAGAAAAGATATAGTAACTATAAAGAATGACATAGCACTAATAAAGAACACAGTGGAAGGAATACACAGAAAAGGGGAAGCTGAGGATTGGGTCAGTGAATTAAGCAGATAGGTTAGAAAAAATCAGTCAAACAGAGAACCAAAAAGAAAAAACAATTAAAAAACAGGAGGGCAACTTAAAGGAGCTGTGGGACAACATGAAACGTAACATTCACATCATAGGAATGCCAGAGGAAAGGAAAGTGAGTAAGGGAGAAAGAATGTCTTTGAAGAAATAACAGCAGAAAAGTTCCCTAACCTGGTGAAGGAAAAAGTCACACAGGTCAGGAGGCACAAAGAGTACCAAGCAAGAAGAATCCAAAAAGGCCCATGCTCAGGCATATCATAATTAAAATGCCAAAAATTAAAGAAAAGAGAGAATTTTAAAGGCAGAAAGAGAAAAGCAATTTGTTACCTACAAAGGAGCACTCATAAGGCTGTCAGCTGATTTCTCATCAGAAACTTTACAAGCCAGAAGGGAATAGCATGAAGTCATCCAGGTAACAGAAAGCAAGGATCTGAAACCAAGATTACTATATCCAGCAAGGCTATCATTCAAAATAGATGGAGAAATAAGGAGTGTCCCAGACAAAAAATGGCTAAAGGAGTTTATCACCAAAAGCTAAAGGAGTTTATTATGACAAAACCAGCATTGCAAGAAATGCTTAGAGGACTGCTACAATGAGAAGAAGAAATAGAGAGACAAACATAGACATAAAGAATTTAAATGGCAATAAATAACTATCAATAATTACCTTAAATGTAAATGAATTAAATGCTCCAATCAAAAGACATAGGGTGGCTGAATGGATACAAAAACATGACCCAATTATATTTTGTCTACAAGAGACCCACCTCAGAACAAAAGACTAAAACAGGATGAGAGGAAAGGGATGGAAAATTTTTTCCATGCAAATGGAAATAAAAAAATAAGCTGGAGTAGCAATAGTCATATCAGACAAAAGAGACTTCAAAATGAAGGCCATCATAAGAGACAATAAAGGTCACTACATAATACTAAAGGGATCAATCCAAGAAGAGACTATAACCCTGTAAGACATATATGCACCCAATATAGGAGTGCATATATATAAAACTTCTAAAGGATTTTAAGGGAGAGATCCACAGCAAAACAGTCATAGTAGGGGACTTTAACACCCCGCTGACTTTGCTGGATAGATCTTCCATACAAAAAATTAATAAGGAAACAGACACTCTAAATGAAACACTGGATCAGATGGATTTAATTAACATTTATAGAACATTTAACACCAAAGCTGCAGAATATACATTCTTCTCAAGTTCACATGGGTCATTCTCAAAGACAGACCACATGTTAGCACACAAAATAAATCTCTACAGGTTCAAGAAGACTGAAATCATATCAATATCTTCTCAGCTCACAATGGAATGAAATTAGAAGCCAACTACGGTAAAAATATTTAAAAACATTCAAACACAAGGAGGTTAAATAGCATGTTATTAAACAATGAATGGGTTACTGAGATCAAGAAATAAATAAAAAACTTCTTGGAAACAAATGAAAATGGACACACAACAACCCCAAATCTCAGGGACACAGGAAAAGCAGTCCTGAGAGGGAAGTTCATAGCTCTACAGGCCTACCTCAAAAAACAAGAAAAATTAATAATAAACTATTTTATCCTACAACTTAAAGAATTAGAGAGAGAAGAATAATAAAAGCCCAGAGTAAGTAGAAGGAAAAAAAATAATAAAGATTACAGCAGAAATAAATGACACAGAGGCTAAAACAAAAATACAAAAAAATCAATGAAACTAAGAGCTGGTTCTTTGAAAAGTAAACAAGATTGACGAAGCTTTAGCAAGAGTCATCAAAAACCAAAGAGAGAGGACCCAAATAAATAAAACCAGAAATGAAAGTGGTGAAGTAACAACTGACACCACAGAAATACAAAAGATTCTAAGAAAATACTATGAACAATTAATTACATGCCAACAAGCTGGACAATGTGAATGAAATGGACAAATTCCTAAGAAAATACAATCTTCCAAAACTGAATCAGGAAGAATCAGAAAACCTGAATAGGCCAATAACAACTGATAACATAGAAGGAGTAATAAACAAACTTCCAGCAAACAAAAGCCCTGGTCCAGATGGCTTCACAGAGGAGTTTTCCCGAACCTTCAAAGAACAACTAACACCTATCCTCCTCAAACTATTCCAAAAAACCCAAGAGGAAGGAACACTTCCAAGGTCTTTTTATGAAGCCAGCATTATCCGAATTCCAAAACCAGATAAAGACAGTACAAAGAAAGAGAATTACAGGCCAATATCCCGGATGGACATAGTTGATAAAATCCTCAACAAAATATTAGCAAATCAATTCCATAATATAGTAAAAAGATCATATACCATGACCAAGTTGGATTTATTCCAGGTTTGTAAGGCAGGCACAATATTTGCAAATCAATACCTGTGATTCATCACATAAAAAGAGTGAAAGACAAAAATCACATGATACTATCAATTAGATGACGCAGAAAAGGCACTCAAAAAAATCTAACCCCGTTTTTTATAAACACTCTCAGCAAAGTGGGAATACAGGGATCATACCTCAACGTAATAAAGGCCATATATGACAAAGCTACAGCCAACATCATACTCAATGGGCAAAAACTAAAACCACTTCCTCTAAGAACAGAAACAAGACAGGGATGTCCACTTTCACCACTTTTATTTAACACTAGAGGGCCAGTGCATGAAATTTGTGCATGGGGGGGTGGTGTCCCTCAGCCCAGCCTGAACCCTCTCCAATCTGGGACCCCTTGAGGGATGTCCGACTGTCCTAAACAATCCAGGACTGCTGGCTCCCAACTGCTCGCCTGCCTGCCTTCCTGATTGCCCCTAACCGCTTCTGCCTGCCAGCCTGATCACCCCCTAACCACCCCCTGCCAGCCTGATTGATGCCTAACTGCTCCCCTGCCAGCCTATTTGCCCCTAACTGCCCTCCCTTGCAGTCCTGGTCACCCCTAACTGCCCTCCCCTGCAGGCCTGGTCCCCCCCAACTGCTCTCCCCTGCAGGCCTGGGTCCCCCTCAACTGCCCTTCCCTGCAGGCCTGGTCCCTCCCACTGCCCTCCCCTGCTGGCCATCTTGTGGTGGCCATCTTGTGTCCACATGGTGGCAGGATCTTTGACCACATGGGGGCAGCCACCTTGTGTGTTGGAGTGATGGTCAATCTGCATATTACTCTTTTATTAGATAAGATAGAGGCCTGGTGCACGGGTGGGGGCCAGCTGGTTTGTCCTGAAGAGTGTCCCAAATCAGGGTGGGGGTTCCCGTGGGGTGGCCTGGGCGAGGGGCCTGTGGTGGTTTGCAGGCCGGCCACGCCCCCTGGTGACCTAAGTGGAGGCCCTGGTATCTGGGATTTATGTATCTTCTACAATTGAAACTTTGTAGCCTGAAGCAGAGCCAAGCCTTCTGCTCGCTCCATGGCCGCAGCCATTTCTGTTGGGATTTATTTACCTTCTATAATTGAAACTTTGTAGCCTTAAGCAGAGGCCTGGGCCGGCAAGGGCAGGTGGAAAGCCAAGCCTCCCTCCTGCTCTCCTGGCCTCAGCCATCTTAGGTGGTTTTATTTGTATATTTGCTCCTGATTGGCTTGTGGGCGTGGCTTGTGGGAGTAGCAGAGGTACAGTCAATTTGCATATTACTCTTTTATTAGATAGGACTAGAGTCCCAATGCACGAAATTCATGAAAGAGTAGGCCTTCCTTCCCCCGGCTGCCAACACTGCCTTCCCTCTGGCACCTGGGACCTGGGCTTCCCTTGCAGCCCCAGCTTCGTCCGGAAGGTCGTCCGGAAGGATGTCCGGTCTAATTAGCATATTATGCTTTTATTATTATATATAATGCTGGAAATCCTAGCCACAGCATTCAGACAAGAAATAAAAGGCATCCAAATTGGAAAGGAGGAAGTAAAACTCTCATTATTCACAAATGACATGGTATTGTACATAGAAAATCCTAAAGAATCTATAAAAAAAACCACTAGATTTAATAAATGAATTAGGCAATGTAGCAGGATATAAAATTAACATCCAGAAATGGGTGGCATTTTTATACACCAATAATGAACTCTAAGAAAGAGAAACTATAAAAACAATCTCATTTACCATTGCAACAAAAAAAAATTAAGATACTCAAGAATAAATTTAACCAAGGAGGTAAAATATCTGTACTCGGAAAACTACAGGATGTTGAAAAAAGAGCTAGAGGAAGAAATAAACAAGTGGAAGAATATACTGGGTTCATGGATTGGTAGAATCAACATAATTAAAAAGAAATCTATAGATTCAATGCAATCTCTATTAAAATACCAACAGCATATTTCACAGATCTAAAACAAATACTGCAAAAATTTATATGGAACCAAAAAGAGCCCTATTTGAATAGCTGCAGCAATCTTGAGAAAGAAGAATAAGAGTGGAGGGATCACAAAACCAGATATGAAGTTATACTACAAAGCCACTGTAATCAAAACAACTTGGTACTGGTACAAGAACAGTCATATAGATCAATGAAACAGAACAGAGACCCCAGAAATTGACTCAAGCCATTTATCTCAATTAATATTTGACAAAGAAGGCAAGAACATAAAATGGGGTCAAGACAGTCTCGTCAATAAATGGTGCTGGGAAAACTGGACAGGCACATGCAAAAAAAAGAATCTATACCACCAACTGATACCATACACAATAATAAACTCAAAATGGATAAAACACTTAAATGTAAGTCATGAAACCATAAAAATTCTAGAAGAAACCATAGGCACCAAAATCTCAGACATGTCTTATAGCAACGTTTACAGATATATCTCCTAGGGCAAAGGAAACTAAAAAGAAAATAAACAAATGGGACTACATGAAAATAAAAAGCTTCTGAACAGCAAAAGAAACCATCAATAAAATAAAAAGGAAGCCCACTGTATGGGAGAACATATTTGGCAATAATACATCCGATAAAGGTTAATATCCAAAATATATAAGGAACTCATACAACTCAACACCAGGAAGACAAATAGTCCAATAAAAAAATGGGCAAAGGACTCGAATAGACACTACTCCAAAGCAGACATTCAGATGGCCCAGAGACATATGCAAAAATGCTCAAAGTCACTGATCATCAGAGAGATGAAAATTAAAACGACAATGAGCTATCACCTCACACCTGTCAAAATGGCTATCATCAACACATCAATAAAGGACAAGTATCGGCAAGGATGTGGAGAAGAGGGAACCCTAGTGCACCGCTGGTGGGAATGCAGGCTGGTACAGCCACTGTGGAAAACAGTGGAGTTTTCTCAAAAAATTAAATATGGAACTGCCATTTGACCCAGTGATCCCACTTCTAGGAATATATCCTAAGAAACTCGAAACATCAATCAGAAAGAATATATGCACCCCTATGTTCATAGCAGCGCAATTTACAATAGCTAAGATCTGGAAACATCCCAAGTGCCCATCAGCAGGTAAGTGGATAAAAAAGCTGTGGTCCATTTACACCATGGAACACTATGCAGCAGTAAAAAAGAAGGATCTCTTACCCTTTGAGACAGCATGGAGGGACTTGGAGAGTATTATGCTAAGTAAAATAAGCCAGTCAGAGAAAGACAAGTATCACATGATCTCACTCATCTGTGGAATCTAAAGAACAAAATAAACTGATGAAGAAAACAGATCCAGTCCATAGAACAGACTGTGGGATCTCAGAAGGAAGGCAGGGATAGGTGGGTGGGTTGGAAGAGGTCAACCAAAGAACTCATATGCATAAACCCGGACACAGACAATAGGCTGGTGAAGGCCAGGTGGGCGGAGTGGGGCTGGGCTAGGAGGGGTCAATGGGGGGAAAAGGGGACATATGTTATACTTTAAACAACAGAGATTTAATTAAAACAACAACAACTATGTATTATGTCAGATGCGTAGGAGATTTATCACTATGATCATTTAGTAAGTTATATAATGTCTAATCACTGGGGTGTGCATCTGAAACTAATATAATAGTATATGTCCACTATAATTGAAAAATAAAAAGTAACTAAAAAAATGGAGATTAACAGATGATGGAGGGATATAGAATTAAAATGGGACAAACACAGCAAAAGGAAGTGCTATAAGAAGAGATATTCAACACTTTTAACACCACAAACAATTGTCTGGATTTAACTGTTGGTGGAAATTTGTGAAAGAGGGGGAAAAATGGAAGAACCCCGACATACAGAATAGAGATTACGATACCCCTATCAACGTGTCATTACAGCTCACTGTGGACTCAGGCACTTTGGGCCTGCTGGGTGCAGTTGCCTTGAGCTTCCTCTCCTGTTGGCACAGGTGGTGTCAGGGTGTACTGCTCAGCAGGAGTTGGGAGGACACATTCTGGCCTCTTGCTTCAGCAAATAAAACTTTCCTCATTTGGGGCCTGCTATTTGAAGAAGCCTCAAAGCAGGAAGAAGAGTAAGAAAGAGAGAGAGCCTACCCACAGTGCAGCAGAAAACAGGGATCCACAGCCATCACAGTTGGGGGACAGGTAAGAAAGAAGGCCTTCTTCAAGAGAAAGATCTCTTTCCAGGCCAGTTCATGAAAACTGTTTATTATTTTGATGGGATCTCCTCAAGTATGAGTTCCAAAAGAACTTTTTGTTTATATGCCTTTTTAAATTCTACAAGTTACTGCTTTCCTTCTCCATCTTGTTTTAAAACAGCACAAGGCAAAAATCTTTTGGAAAAAATAACAATTTTGAATTACCTAAGCAATCCAACTAGCACCATATTTATCATGAATACAAGCCATAATATAAATATAAAGGGGAGTTTTATGTTTAGAGATATTTGACTATCCTCTCATGATTTTGTCACCATAATAGAAGCCATTGGACTATATATTGCTACTACCCAGGATGATCTTAAAAGACCCCAAAGGCTATGCTATGAGTCATGAGAAAGATAAATAATTTGTAAAATGGTACAAACTGTACTAATTGTTTCAGAGTAAATTAGAGAAGACCAACTGGTTACTATTAATAATCATCGAGAGAACAAAGGAATAGGAAAATTTCTTACCTAATAACAGCTCTAGAGTAAGATTTTGATTTCTGAATTCTCTAATAATTTACAGCCACCTTACCTACCAAATAGTCAAACTAAATATGAAAACCACTAGCTCATGTGTCCCACATATACAGAAATCTCTTGAAGTTCCTGAAAACCAAAAAATGGCTGAAAGAAAAGTGTAAGCTACTATTCCTTTTATTTCCATTATGAGGGAAAGCTTTCAAAGTAATTTCATTAAGCATTTATGAGAAAACTCTTCTCTTGGCCCAAGAAACCTTCAGGTATAGGGACACCTGAGAAGAATTGAGCCTGGTAGTCACCCATTTTTGTAGGTAGATGTTGAAACAAACTAGAAGGGGGTGGGGCTACAACAGATGTCATAAAATAAGAATTCATTTAAAAGCATTGCTGGCATTTAAAATTTGGAAAATAGTAGTGCACATGTGTGAGATGGATGGTTTACCCAGCCTGCAGGCTGAATGTGGTGCATATGGCTTCAAGGACATCATTCACAGCCCCAAATGTGGGCTGTGAGGTAATGTTATGTTTATCCCCTAAGCTCCCTCTGATCTCAGCATTTGTATAATTTTCACATACTGCCTTATATTATTTATCCACGTGTCTTTCCCCTCAGCTTAATCATAAGATCCTCAAGAGCATGAATCTCTTCCTAAGAAGTCTCTCAATGAGCATCCTTGGCCTAATCAGCCTCATGAGGCTGACTAGAACAACTTACCAAGGAAACTTAGCTGCCTTCTCATCACATCTACTTTATGGCAGAAATAGGTTATGCTATAAAGGAGGTTTATATTCCTATACAGTTCCATACAACATGTTGGCTCTAACCAGATGATGAAGGCTAATAGCAACGTGTTATGTTTTTGGTCAGGCTTAAAATGGCTGGCAAGGTCAGTTCTCAACATGTGTAACATTTAAATTAGAAAGGCATGGAACATTTCATATCTTACTTGTCAAGTGAAAAATAAATGGAAAGGGGCAGATCCCTATCCACAAGTATACAGAAATCAATTAGAATAACTGTATCTTGTAAATCAGAGAACTCTCGCGGCCTGTCTATAATAATTACTTGGCTTCTATTAGCTAAGCCTGCACTCCCTGCTATCTTGCCTGCCAACCTGTCTCTAACTTCCTTCCCAGATTCTCAAATCAGGCTACTAAAAGTTTTGGAAGCAACTTTTCAAAACCTATTTGTCAGAATCTAGCTTCTTATGCCCAATACAGGAACATAGAAAGAGGAGCTGAGTCGTGCCTAGTTACGGAGGTATTTGAGCAGAGGGTGGTTTCCCTGTCAGGAAAGCCCCAGGAGAAATTTGGTCCATCAGAGCCCACCCCAGATGAATGGTCAGATCTTTTCTGTTAAGGTCTTAAAATTCTATAATAATTCGAGTGAAAATGATCCCAAAGTTATCCTTCATATTCAGGGGTGGGGAGTCTGGCCCGTGGGCCATATAAGGCCTGTAAAATCATTTGGTCTGGCCCTCCCAAGGCATTAGGGAGTGAATTAATTAAATGTTTGACCAAATATAGCAGGCTATTTTTTTTTTAAAGAGTGATTTATAATTTTATTGAGGTAGCCAAATAACTAAGCAACTCTTAATAGCAGGCTAATTTTTAAGTTGATAATTTTGTATGGCCCTCAAATAATGTTATAAATATCCAAATGGCCCTTGGCAGAAAAAAGGTTCCCACCGCTGATATAGATATTAATGCCAAGGAATTAATTTATAGCCAATTACTGAATTTTCATACCAATAAGATCAGAAGCCATATGAAAGTCATTAGCAAAAAATATGTGAATAAATAAAAAGAAAAAACAGGTTAATTAAATTACAGCATAATTAGACAATGGCTATCAAGTTGTTCCCAAAAAGCTGTTAATAGAAGAATACTTTTATTTGTGTGTGTATGTGTTTATGAGGTGTGGTTTTTAAAATTTATTTTTTAAAAATTAAAAAAATATTACATATGTCCTCCTTTTCCCCCCATTAACCTCTTCCAGCCCACTTCCATCTCCCCACCACCCCCCCACCAGGCCCGCACCACCCAATTGTCTGTGTCCACGGGTTATGCCTAAATACATACAAGTTCATTGGTTGATCTCTTCCCACCCACCCTCCCCTGCCTTCCCTCTGAGGTTCAACAGTCTGTTCGTGTTTCTATGTCTCTGGATCTATTTGATCATCAGTTTATTTGGTTCATTAGATTCCATATATGAGTGAGATCAAATGATACTTATCTTTCTCTGACTGGCTATTTCGATCAGCATAATATTCTCCAGGTCCATCCATGCTGTTGCAAATAGTTAAGGGTTCTTTTTTTTATTTTTTATTGTGGTCTAGTATTCCATTGTGTAAATGTACCATAATTTTTTTATCCACTCATCTGCTGATGGGCACTTAGGCTGTTTCCAAATCTTAGCTATTGTAAATTGCGCTGCTATGAACATAGGGATGCATACATTCTTTCGAACTGGTGTTTCAGGTTTCTAAGGATATATTCCTAGAAGTGGGATCACTGGGTAAAATGGTAGTTCTATTTTTAATTTTTTGAGGAAACTCCATACTGTTTTCCACAGTGGCTGCACCAGTCTGCATTCCCACCAGCAGTATCCTAGGGTTCCCTTTTCTCCACAACTTCGCCAACACATGTTGTTTGTTGACTTGTTGATGATACCCATTCTGACAGGTGTGAGGTGATATCTCGTCGTTTTGATTTGCATCTCTCAGATAATTAGTGACTTTGAGCATTTTTTTCATATGTCTCTTGACTTTCTGTATGTCCACTTTGGAGAAGTGTCTATTTAGGTCCTTTGCACATTTTTAAATTGGATTGTTTGTCTTCCTTTTATTAAGTTGTATGAGTTCCTTATATATTTTGGAGATTAAGCCCTTATCGGATTTGTCATTGGCAAATATGTTTTCCCATGCAGTGGACTCTCTTGTTTTGTTGATTGTTTCCTTTGCAGTGCAGAAGATTTTTATTTAATGTAGTCCCATTAGTTTATTTTCTCCTTAGTTTCCATTGTGCTAGGAGATGTATCGGTAAACATGTTACTACAAGTGATGTCTGAGATTTTGGTGCCTATGGTTTTTTCTAGGACTTTTATGGTTTCATGTTATACATTTAAGCCTTTTATCCATTTTGAGTTTATTCTTGTGTATGGTGTAAGTTGGTGGTCTAGCTCCATTTTTTTGCATGTTCCTGTCCAATTTTCCCCAACACCATTTATTGAAGAGACTGTCTTGACCCCATTTTATGTTTTTGCCTCCTTTGTCAAATATTAATTGAGCATAATGGCTTGGGTCGATTTCTGGGTTCTCTGTTTTGTTCCATTGATCTATATGCCTGTTCTTGTGCCAGTACCAGGTTGTTTTTATTACAATGGCTTTGTAGTATAACTTGATATGAGATATTGTGATTCCTCCAACTTTGTTCTTCTTTCTCAAGATTGCTGCGGCTATTTGAGGTCTTTTTTGGTTCCATATAAGTTTTTGGAATGTTTGTTCTAGGTCTGTGAAATATGCCAATGGTATTTTAACAGGGATTGCATTGAATCTGTAGATTTCTTTGGGTAATATGGACATTTTAATGATGTTGATTCCACCAATCCATGTACACGGTATATTCTTCTACTTGTTTATAACTTCCTCTATCTCTTTTTTCAACATCCTGTAGTTTTCTGAGTACAGGTATTTTACCTCCTTGGTTAAGTTATTCCTAAGTATCTTAATTTTTTTGTTGTTGCAATGGTAAAGGGGACTGTTTTTTTAATTTCTCTTTCTGCGAGTTCACTGTTGGTATATAAAAATGCTATAGATTTTGGGGTGTTAATTTTGTACCCTGCTTTGTTTCTAAATTCATTTATTAAATCTATTAGTTTTTTGATGGAGTCTTTAGGGTTTTTTATGTACAGTATCATGTCATCTGTGAATAATGAAAGTTTTACCTCCTCCTTTCCAATTTGGATGCCTTTTATTTCTTCTTCTTGGTAGAAGAATATTTTTAGCATAATGTTTTCATGATATATTACTAAATAAATAAAGTGTACATACAGAGTATGGTGTTTGTAATAAATGTATTTGTAGGCACTAAAAACATTGGAAGGTAATAGACTGAATACTAATAGTGGCTAAATATCTGATTTTATGGGAGATTAATTTCTTTGCACTTTTCCTATGCTTCCCAAATTTTCTGTAATAAGCATTTCTTTCTCTTTCTCTCCCCTCTTCCCTAACTCCCTCCCTTCCTCTCTCTCTTTCTATATATATACTAGAGGCCCAGTGCACGAAATTCGTGCATGGGGGTGGAGGGGTCCCTCAGCCTGGCCTGCACCCTCTTGCAATCTGGGACCCCTCAGCAGATGTCCAACTGCCACAGGGATCAGGCCTAAACCAGCAATTGGACATCCCTCTTGCAATCTAGGACCGCTGGCTCCTAACCGCTCGCTTGCCTGCCTGCCTCATCACCCCTAACCACTCTGCCTGCCTGCCTCATCACCCCAACCACTCGCCTGCCTGCCTGAATGCCCCTAACCCCTCTGCCTGCCTGCCTGATCACCACTAACCACTCTGCCTGCGGCCTCATCGCCCCCTAACTGCTCCCCTGCCAGCCTGATTGATGCCTAACTGCTCCCCTGCCAGCCTGATCACCCCCAACTGCCCTCCCCTGCCAGTCTGATCACCCCTAACTGCCCTCCCCTGCCGGTCTGATCACCCTCAACTGCCCTGCCCTGCCGGTCTGATCACCCCCAACTGCCCACAACTGCCCCCCCCACCGGCCTGATTGCCCCCAACTGTCCTCCCTGCCAGCCTGATCACCCCCTAACTGCTCTCCTGCCAGCCTGATTGATGCCTAACTGCTCCCCTGCCAGCCTGATTGCCCCCAACTGCCCTCCCCTGCCAGCCTGATTGCCCACAACTGCCCCCCCACCATCCTGATCAACAACTGCCCCCCCCCGCTGACCTGATTGCCCTCAACTGCCCCCCCACTGGCCTGATCGCCCCCTAACTGCTCCTGTGACAACCTGATTGATGCCTAACTGCTCCCCTGACAGCCTGATCACCCCCAATTGCCCTCCCCTGCTGGTCTGATCACCCCCAACTGCCCTCTCCTGCCGGCCCGATTGCCCACAACTGCCCCCCCTGCCGGCCTGACCACCCCCTATCTGCTCCCCTGCCGGCCTGATTGATGCCTAACTGCTCCCCTGCCAGCCTGATCACCCCCAACTACCCTCTCCTGCCAACCCGATTGCCCACAACTGCCCCCCCTGCCGGCCTGATTGCCCCCAACTGCGCCCCACTGCTGGCCTGATTGCCCCCAATTGCCCCCCCCCCCACTGGCCTGATTGCCCCCTAACTGCTCCCCTGCCGGCCTGATGATGCCTAACTGCTCCCCTGCCAGCGTGATCGCCCCCAACTGCCCTCTCCTACTGGCCCAATTGACCCCAACTGTCCCCCCTGCCGGCCTGACCGCCCCCTAACTGCTCCCCTGCCGGCCTGATTGATGCCTAACTGCTCCCCTTCCAGCCTGATCGCCCACCACTGCCCTCCCCTGCCAGCCCGATCGCCCACAACTGCTCTCCCCTGCTGGCCCGATCGCCCCCAACTGCCCTCCCCGGCCGACCTGATTGCTGCCAAATGCCCTCCCCTACTGCGACCCGCCTCCTCTACGCAAGGCTGCGGAGACGTGGGACCGGCCTCCTCCACGCTACACAGAGCCGCAGGACCCCCAGGCCTCACTGTGCAGAGCAGCCGCCAGGCCCCACCTCCACTGTGTGCGCAGCCATCTTTGTGGTGGCCATCTTGTGATAACGTCACACAAGGGCATCATGTGAGGGCGTGACGCCACCTAGGCTTTTATTATATAGGATTTTTTTTGTTAATCCTCACCTGAGGACAATTTTCCATTGATTTTTAGAGAGAGGGGGAAGAGACAGAGAAACATTGATATGAGAGAGCCACATCAATTGGTTGCCTCCCGCACACACCCCGACCGGGTTGGGGATTGATCCTGCAACCAAGGTACGTGCCCTTGACCAGAATTGAAACCTGCAACCCTTCAATCCGTGGGCTGATGCTCTATCCACTAAGCCAAACCAGCTAGGGCAACCTTAATTTTTATCCCCATTTTATTAAAAAGGAAATGGACAAGGAGCTAATTAATTCCCCCCTTCTCATAGTTTCCTTGATGCTTAGACAGGAAGTAGTGGGAGTCCCTGTTTCACATACCTTGGAACGCTTTCAATAATACTTCACAGATCTGCCTGCCTTTATGTTGCTACCCCTTGCTCCATCATTATATTTTCCCATAATAGGTAGTCTACATAATTTGCTTACTAGTAGTAGCAAAAAAAAAAAAAAAAAGCAAACTAAAAGAATAGAATTCCATTTGTACCTAATAAAAGCATAAATATTTTTTGTTTTCCTTCTTTCTGTTTTAAACAAACTGCTCAATGTTGGTGAAGGTGTGATGAAATGGTAAAGGAGTTGCCTGCTGATGGGAGTGCAAACTGCTACCATCTTTTTTGGTAAGCAATTTGGCAATAAATATCAGGAGCCCTAAAGTACCCCTAGGCTGGGTGCCTATATGTTACTCAGTAATTCCCATTCTGTTTATCTATCCTAAACATCAAAAAATCTTTAGCCCAAAATAGTGCACTATTGAGGTGGACCACAACCTGATATCTACAATAGAAGATACAAGAATTAAATCATTCTCTTCAACAAATGGTACTGGAAAAATTGGATATACATATGCAAAAGAATGATATTGAACCTTTGTATTACACCATATACAAAAATCAACTCAAAATGCATTGAAGACTTAAACGTAAGACGTAAAACTATAAGCTTCTAGAAGAATACATAGGATAAAAACTTCATAACACTTGTCTTAACAATTATTTCTTGAACATTGCACAAGCAACAAAAACAAAAAATAGACAAGTGGGATTACATCAAAATAAAAAGCTTCTATGCAGCAAAAACAATCACCAGAATAAAACAATCAACAGAGTGAAAAGGCAACTTATGCAATGGGAGAAAAATCTGTGAAATATATATATATATATATATATATATATATATATATATATACTTATATGTAGTATTATATTAAAATATATATATATTATTTTAATATATCCTATCTAATAAAAGAGTAATATGCAAATTGACCGTACCTCCGCTACATCCACAAGCCACACCCACCAGCCAATCAGGAGCGAATATGCAAATAAACCCAACCAAGATGCCTGCGGCCACAGAGCACAGGAGGGAGGCTTGGGTTTCCCCGGCAATGGAGGCCTAGGCCTCCACTCAAGGCTACATAGTTTCAATGATAGAAGATAAATAAATCCAAACAGAAATGGCAGCAGCCATGGAGCTGGAAAGAGCAGGAGGCTAGGGTTGCCCCCAGCGATGGAGGAAGCTAAGCTTCTGAAGCCCTGGCCAGCTTTGGCCTCCACTCCAGGCTACAAAGTTTCAATTATAGAAGATACATAAATCCCAACAGAAATGGCTGCCGCCACAGAGCAAGCAGGAGTCTTGGCTCCACTCCAGGCTACAAAGTTTCAATTGTAGAAGATAAATAAATCCCAGATACCAGGGTCTCCACTTGGGTCGCCGGGGGGCGTGGCCGGCCTGCAAACCACCACAGGCCCCTCGCCCAGGCCACCCCACGCCCCAAGGGAACCCCCACCCTGATCTGGGACTCCCTTCAGGGCAAACCAGCTGGCCCCCACCCATGCAACAGGCCTCTATCCTATCTAATAAAAGAGTAATATGCAGATTGATCATCACTCCAACACACAAGATGGCTGCCCCCATGTGGTCAAAGATCCTGCCCCCATGTGGACACAAGATGGCCACCACAAGATGGCCAGCAGGGAAGGGCAGTTGGGAGGGACCAGGCCTGCAGGGGAGGGCAGTTAGGGGTGACCAGGCCTGCAGGGGAGGGCAGTTAGGGGCAAACAGGCTGGCAGGGGAGCAGTTAGGCATCAATCAGGCTGGCAGGGGAGTGGTTAGGGGGTGATCAGGCTGGCAGGCAGAAGCAGTTAGGGGCACTCAGGAAGGCAGGCAGGTGAGCAGTTGGGAGCCACCAGTCCTGGATTTTGAGAGGGATGTCTGACTGCCCATTTAGGCAGGTAGGATCGGGCCTAAACGGGCAGTCGGACATCCCTCAATGGGTCCCAGATTGGAGAGGGTGCAGGCTGGGCTGAGGGACAACCCCCCCCCCCCTCAGTGCACAAATTTCGTGCACTGGGCCTCTAGTAGTATTATATTAAAAAATGGGAAAAGACTTGATTAAAAAGTGGGCAAAAGACTTGAACAGCCATTTATCCAAAGACATACAGATAGCCAACAGGTACATGAAAAGATGCTCATCATCACGAACAATGAGGGAAATGCAAATCAAAACCACAATGAGATATCACCTCACACATGTTAGGATGGCTACTATTTTTTTTTAAATAGAATATAAAAATTGCTAGCAAGGAAGTGGAGAAATTGGAACTCCTGTGCACTGTAAAATGATGCAGCCACTATGGAAAGCAGTATGGAATTTCTTTAAAAAATTAACAGTACTACCATATGATTCAGCAATCCCACTTCTGAGTATTCACCCAAAAGAACTGAAAAAAGGATCTTAAAGAGATATTTGCACTCGTATATTCATTGCCGCATTATTCAAAACTAGAGGCCCGGTGCACAAAATTAGTGCACAGGTAGGGTCCCTACGCCTGGCCAGCAATCGGGGCTGATTGGGGCTTCCTTCTGGCTGCCATTTGGAGCCTTCCTTCCCCAGCTACCAGCTGCTGGCCAGGGCCTTCCTTCATTCCATACTGCCCCCTGGTGGTCAGCACATGTCATAGTGAGAGATCGAACTCCTGGTCTCCCAGTTGAACTCTCGAGGGGACACTTTGCATATTACCCATATCCTACCTAATACCAGACAAATACACAAATTGACCGTACCTTCGCTATGCCCGCGATTGGCCAGGAGGCGCGGGGAGGCAGGACTCGGGGTGGCCGGGGTGGCCGATTGGGCCAGTGGGACGCTGAGCTTGCGTTGCCAGCAGCGGCTCGAGCTCAGCGTCTGTGCCATGGCTGTGCTGTGGCACAGAAGGGACCTCTGGGGCAGCGAGCTCACATCCCACCGCAGACCATCAAAAGCGGGGGAGCTGGGTGCCTGTCCACTCAGGCACCAGGCCTTTCAGAAGCCTCCGGTGAAAGCAAAAGCGTGGGAGCTGGGTGCCTGTCCACTCAGGCACCAGGCCTTTCAGAAGCCTCTGCCGCGCCGGAGGCTTCTGAAAGGCCTGGTGCACCGCGATCAAAAACGAAAGCGTGGGAGCTGGGTGCCTGTCCGCTCAGGCACCAGGCCTTTCAGAAGCCTCTGCCATGCCAGAGGCTTCTGAAAGGCCTGGTGCACCAGCAGACAGGCACCCAGCTCCCCCGTGATCGAAAGTGAAAGCGTGTAGGGGACCCTACATGTGCATGATTCAATCATGCACTGGGCCTCTAGTATATATATATATGTGTGTGTATATGTACATGTGTATATATATATATAAGTGCACGAAATTTGTGCACAGAGTGAGGAGTATCCCTCAGCCCAGCCTGCACCCTCTCCAATCTGGGACATCCCTTTCGCAATCCGGGACTGCTGGCTCCTAACCGCTCACCTGCCTGCCTGATTGCCCCTAACAACTCTGCCTGCTGGCCTGCTCGCTCCCAACTGCCCCCCCCCACCAGCCTGCTCACCCCCAACTGCCACCTCCCCCACCGGCCTGATCACCCACAAGTGCCATGCCATCCTGACCTGATCACCCACAACTGCCCTCCCCTCTTGGCCCCTAACTGCCTCTACCTCAGCCCCCCCACCATGACTTTGTCCAGAAGAACGTCTGGAAGGTCTCCCAGTCTAATTAGCATATTACCCTTTTATTAGTATAGATAGAGGCCTGGTGCACAGGCTGGTTTGCCCTGAAGGGTGTCCCGGATCAGGGTGGGGGTTCCCTTGGGGGGCAGGGCGGCCTGGGCAAGGGGCCTGTCATGGTTTGCAGGCCGGCCACACCCCCATTGGGGTGGGGGTTCCCACTGGGGACGGTGCTGGCCTGGGCGAGGGGCTGGGGCAGTTTGCAAGCCAGCCACACCCCCATGGGGTGAGGGTCCCCGCTGGGGGGCGTGGCCAGCCTGGGTGAGGGGCTGATGGCTGTTTGCAGGCTGGCCTCGCCCCCCAGCAGGGACCCTCACCCCATGGGGGCGTGGCCAGCCTGGGTAAGGGGCTGAGGACCTTTTGCAGGCCCCTCCCTCGGTGGTTGGCCTGGGCGACAGTGACCCAAGCCTCCCGCGCGCCCGTTGGGGCCGGCTCCGTGTCCTCTGCTTGCAGGTCCCTCCTTCTGCGGCTGGCCCGGGCGGGCGGGAAGCTTGGCTTCCTCCATTGCCAGGGGCGACCCAAGCCTCCCGCTTGCTCTGGCTGGCTCTGTGGCCGTCGCCATCTTAGTCCTGCTAATTTGCCTACTCACTCCTGATTGGCTGGTGGGCGTCACGAAGGTACGGTCAATTTGCATCTTTCTCTTTTATTAGTGTAGATAGCCAAGAAGTGGAAACAACTTAAATTTCCATCAATAAATGAATGGATACACATACACACACAATGGAATGTTAATCAGGCTTTAAAAAGGAAGAAAATCCTGTCCTATGCTGTGATGTGGATGAACTTGGAGTAAGTACAAGCTAGAGCTTCAGAAATCCTCGTATTTAGAATCCAAGAAAAGCCAGTCACAGAAGGACCACATATAGGAGGTGTCTAAAGCAGCCACATTCACAGACACAGAAAATGAAATGGTGGTTACCATGACTGGGGGAGGGATGAATGGAAAGTTGTTGTGCAATGATACAGAGGTTCAGTGATGAAAGAGGAGAAGATTCTAGAGATCTGCTGCACACAATGTGAATATAATTAACACTGTACTGTATACTTAAAAATTTGTTAAGAAGGTAGATTTCATGATTTGTGTTTCTATGACATAAACATATTAAAGTAAATCATCCAGAAAATAGTTACAGAGAATACAGCATTTTAGTGTTTAAAGGCACATGACTAAAAGACTTGGACTTTAATGTTAAGTTAAAGGATAGCCTTTTTAAGGTCAAAGAACCAGAAAATTTGATGATCCTCCCCAAGAAAACAGATATACTCCCAATACCCAACCATAAAGTTCAATTTAAGTGGTCCATGTTTTTTAAAAATACTAATATCTGTGTGACTATGATTCCGACGTATTAAAAATGTGCAGAATGAAAAAGTCTTAAGTATGACTATATGATGATAATATAAATAATTATATACCTTTCTCTGATATAAAAAATTAAGATCCTAACACCCCTAGTCATCCTCAAAAAAAGAGTAAGCAGTAAGTACATAATCAATGCACTATAGTGAAAGATTACACAGGGAGTGACTGATTCTCAGATGAGGAAGGTATAGTTTCCTGGTGGTGACTTTTAATGGTGGGGTGAGGGATGAGTAGGATTTCCTCAGAAGAAGCAAAGAGGGAAGGGGAAGAGAATGTTTCTGGAACAATGAACAGTCTGCTAGAAGGAGCTGGGAAAAATGAAAAAACAAGTGGAGGCAGATGATGAAGGGTCCTGTAGGGCTGGAGACACTGCTGCAGTTCCTCAGGAGGGGAACTGATTTGCAATGATGAGTCTAAGGGCTGATTCCTCCTTATAATGTGCTGCAAACCAGAGCTTCAGAAATCCTCATATTTAGAATCCAGCTGACTATTAAGAGGCTCCTCCAGAATAGAGACCCACGGCTTTTTATTGCTTTTATTTATTTCCCATTCCTGTGATGTGGTTAAGAGAGATACTCCTATTCCTCATGTTTGCAGGTTACTCTTCGTTCCTAAGAGTAAACCTCCTGGAGTAAATAATATTTTTCACTGAATGTTAAAATATTAACTGTGTACCTTTGCTTAATGGAATACCTTATGGAACAAAGCTAAAAATGCATGGAAGGCAGTTCTAGCTACTACATTTGGTATTTTTTTCTCCTGAGAAGACTATAATTGGATAAAACAGTGTGAAGGTACTGGAAATTCCTGTGGTAGGCCATTGACAACTTCCTGAGAGAGAGAAAAAAGAGCCAGGGAAGTGTTTAAGACATGATAATATCTTGAAGAAGTAGGAATTGTCCACAAGGAATTGAGGGCCCTACGAAGTGATGTGCTTGTCATCATGTGAAGTGTTCAAGCATAGGCTGCCTGCCACCAGTGGAGTGATGTTTAAGAGCTAGTGAACCCAGATCAGTCCAGGCTCTGTCATCTATTTACTGTGTGATCATGAGCAGGTTACTTAACCTCTCAAACCGGCAGTGCCCTCATCTGGGAAGCAGAGACAATAACATGGTACACTTTACAATGTTGTTATGAAAAAATGAGTTAACATATGTAGTTCAGTTAGCATTGTGCTTGGCACATAGTAAACATCCAATAGAAGCCAATAATAAAATAACTATCATAATATCACTATAAGGAGAGTCAAGCTTAGGATGGAAAAGTGTCCTAGGTAACCATTAAGGCCCCTTCTTATACCAAGAGTCTAAGTGTTTTTACAGGGTGAAGCAAAAGTAGATTTACAGTTGTTTGTATTTAAAAAAATGCAATAATTAATAACTAGTAATACAAGAATATACTTTGTGCTTCTCGTGCTCACAGCTGTAAACCTACTTTGCCCCATTCAATATTCTTCATTGATATCTCATTAGAATTAAGGCTATTCTCTGCCTTAAAAGGCACCAATGTGTGTGTATGTGCGCATGTGTGTGGGTGTGTTTACTGAAGTATTAGCAAGCAGTGCAATAAACTGCAGAACATGTATAAGAGATGTTTACAGCAGCCTGCATATAGTATACATGTACCAGAGATTTGCACTTAATTCTGAACATATGAGGCCAGTATTCACAGGACCTTTTCTTCATGGAAATGTTGAAAGGAGATCTGGAAACAAGTTTCCCTTCGGCACATTCAGCAACAAATAAAAGTGGTAGACAATCAATTTACCTGCATAGCCTATCTTTTCTCCATTTAATGATTAGAAAATAGAGTGAAATCAAATATTTAAAATGTTTCCACTTTTAGAAGAATTCTATTTTGCAGGGAGAGTGCTAGTTGACTGAGTCATATCCTTCCATGGTAGCTAGACTGTTTCTTAGGGATTTTAATACTCTTTCTAGAGGCTGAGTGAACTATTTAAGACCATTACCAAGAATTAAACAACAGCTTCAATTAACATATCTCACCAACAGGTATTATACCAGTTTTTTAGCTTGAGCCCCAGGATTATAAGGCTCTGGTTGGCATAACTAGAAAAGTTAAGACATGGTTCTGAGACTTAATGAGCCACCAACAAGTAAAACATTAACCATTTTAATAGTTTACAAACAAATAGTACTCAAGTTTTTTTAAAAACTTTGACTGTATTATCTCACCTTATCATTTTTATCTTCATTTGAAAGATGAAATTCTGAGTTCAGAGATGCTAAGCCCAAGTAGCAGAGACAGACCTTGAATGCAAGCTCTTGTCTCAGAGTCTAGGACTATACTGTCCCATACTATTTCTAAAAGAGCCTTATTTATTTTCATAGGATAGCTCTGTAGTTAGTGAGAGGCATTTAACAAGTATTAGTTGATGACTTCAGTTTACTGTAATTCAGTATGAAGTTTTCATAACTAGTTTTACATTTTAATAATATTTGAGTGAACCTTTTTAACTCAGCTGAAAAAGATTAAATAAAGAGAAGTATTTTATCCCACTCTACGTACAATACCTAAGACTACAGATGCTAGGCTGGTCATCATGCACTGGGACTAGGGTGGATGAATACGCCCTTCCGTAACTGCGGCAACTGCGGCACTTGCACCACAGACTTCTTTTGTCACTTTTCACCAATAAAGTCTTCATAAGACATTTTGCCAAGAAAATTCTGCCCTGCAATACCTGATATGCACTGAAGGAATAGTTTCCTAGAGGCCAAAATGTGCTGTATAATATAAAAAAGCTGAAAATGTTAAGTGATGTGCCTATCACATAGTAGGTACTCAAATACAGGTAAATCATAAATATACATCCATCCCCTGAACAAAAGATTATAGAAATATCTGTATATTTCTACCATGACTGACTCCCTTAAAATCAAATTCAGAAAAAATACATTAGAAATATTAAATTGGTATTTATAATGGGTAGTTATAGTTATAAATTGGTCAATCATGTGGTTAAATATTTCCTATTACACAAACTTACCGAAATGGCACTCACAAGTCAAAAGAATAATAGTTCTTCATACTCGGAGGTTTTCCCTATTAATTTCTTGCCACTACTAATTAATTATCATTTATTTAGAGAGACACAGAAGGTCACATTGGTAAGTATTTTTTATCACTTTTATTCACAACAAGGTTCATTTCCCGAGTTGGGTCTAAGTAAGACTAAAAACTTGTGTGAAATTCCTGTCAAATACATCAACGCCCTTGAGATCTCCACAGTTTGCCAATTTCAGACTTTCTTGACCTGGACTGTCTAAGCCAGGCCTATCAATTTACCTTGATTATATGAAGGCTGAAAACCAGCCCCAAAGCCTCTTGCATGAAGCTTTTGCTTAAAAATGAAGTTAATAATCATAGATTATACAGGGCCTCAACGTTCGTTGGATGCAATTCATTTTTTTTATGACTGTTTGCATTCAAGACATGATACTGTGGTCATGGAACATTTTCTCCGCTATCATAACGAGTTCCTGTGGGGATTCCACATACTCACTTTTGGCACGTGAGGATTGAACTCAACAGCTCTGTGAATGGCCTCGACTGCATTCATCTCTGCTGTGCTCAGCCCCCGTCGAGATGCAGCCTCGGGAGAGAATCTGAAAAGCAGAAAGACAGACACCATCCAGTTGGGACCTCTGAGCATCAACCCAGAGTGGCATCTACATTTCAAGGGCCCATAAAACCACAGCAAGCCAATGGCATGACCTTTCCAAACCTCCACTACATGGAACCTCTGAGTGACACCTCAGACCAAGGCCAACAAAAACCCCCACAGAAGCAGAAAGCATGTTTGCATCTAATCGTGGCAGAAATTAAATTCAGCGTCAAGTCTCTCTGTCTAAATCGCTATCTAAATTTTCTCTGGGACACCTGCTTAGGTCAGGGGCGGGGATAGGACTGATGAGGGCAGACAGTGTAGGAAAAGAGAAAACTAGGTTACAGAAGAACACTCTTGGTTAAAAACAAAACTGGGGAGAATTTTCAAGGAACTCCCAACCCAGCCTCAGTGCTGCCCTGGAGGGTAAGCCGTGCAGCCTCAGTGGCAGCAGGAGAACCTGCCTGCGGCCGGGCTGGCAGGGGGGTGTGCACGCCCCAACTGCGGGCCAGACACCTGCCCAAGTGGATGAAAAAAACCAGACCATGCAATCTCTTTCTCACCTCACACCCAGGGCTAACTCCAGAGCTGTGCTTGGCAGGCAGACACCACAGGGGAAGCTGTGACAACCCTGGCCCTGCCCTCCCAAGCTGGAGTCGCTGTGTAGGGAGAAAAGATGTTGCAGTAGGTACTGGCGATCTACAGGACAAAAAAAGAATGAAAGACAATTACTTCGGTCTTGAAGTGCACACACACTTAACAGCAAACCTGTCTGACATGGCAGAGGCTATTTTCTTTCCCTGTTATCTGATTTTCAGGGGGACCAAGGGAATACATGGGGAAGTGTGTTTCTGACCGAAAAACCGTTAAGCCATCTATTCTTTCTCACCTGCCAGTCGTCTTGGATGTTTATGGAAATTCTCTATGCCACAGTCACTTGCCTGAGTAAAATGGGCAAATATCCCATTGAGATGGCCACTCAAAGTAAACAGACCCTGGGCGGGGAGTTGGTTTGGAGTAGATGAGACAAAGAATGGAGATGACCACCCCCTCTGCCATACTACTACCCAGTCTTGGACTGCTGAAGGAAGAGGAATAGGCAAAAAAACGAATGAAAGAAAGGCATTTTGTGTTAAGTCCTAAGTAGGCCTTTTAGTTTGTATTATCTGACAAAAAAAAAAAAAAAAAGGAAGAATAAAGAAAAGAAAGTCACTTCAGAGGCATGGAATTTTATATAAATCCCTCTTCAGGGATTCTTACACCCCTACAATACTTCAGGGTGTACATTCCCTCCTGCTGGTAGTGAAAGAAAAGATAGCAGATTTTGGAAAACGCATGCTTATAAGCAGGGGCTCATAGAACAAGAGACTTCCAGAGAAGCTCTTGAAGCAACATCTCCTTAAGTCGGTGGGGCATTTAGTACCACACAAGTTGTTACTCACTTACTTGTCAGAGACAGCTCTTGCTTTGAGCAAGGCAGCTGTGTAGCATATTGTTGCCGACTTTGGTAAGCTTATATCTGTTAAAAAAAGAAAGAAAGTAGGAACTCTTGTAAGTTTGCAAAAACAAGGAGCAATGATTTTTAATATGCTAGTATTTTAAACATGTAAGTCTAATAAAGCATAAATTAAGAATATTGTAATGTCTACAGTACACAGCTATTCCTTATGTATCTGGGTGGCATGTGCAACCAAGAGTAATTTATATTTTTGTAAATAACTCATGTTTAAAATCTATCAGACTGACTTTAGCAATCATCTTCTACTTTAAAATATGTAGTTTTATCTGTTGAGTTTACTCAAGCAGAGAATATCTAAAAATATATCAATTTAATGTTACATGAATACCTTTGATATTATGAAAGGCAAATACGATCTCTTTGTTACTTATAAAAATTTATCAACAGGCATATGAAATACCAATGTGAAGGAAAAATTATTACCTTTAATTAAAAAACAAACAAAAACATACCACAGCTTAAACTATATATCTTTTGAATTACATTTTAAGAAGTTCAAATTTAGTTTTTTTGTTAAAATGTAACATATATTGTATATATTAAAACTATATAATAAGTCTTTATATATATAATGATATACATATGAAATTGTTAGAAAACTATACAATTTTTGTTCATTCAATCCCTTTTCATATAAAGCCTAGCTTCTTTCCCAGAACAACTTCCTCTCAGTTTGTGTAGAAAATCTCAGATGAAGGAGTAGGAGTGAGTAATAGGTTCAGATAATGAGTTCGCAGGGAAGTAAAACTACAGGGTACAACTAAGAGTAGATAAACTCAAAGAGAGTAGTCCTTTGGGGGAAAACATTTGTTTTTAAATTATGATTCTATTTCTTTATTTTTTAAAATGTTTTTATTGATTTCAGAGAGAGGAAGGGAGAGAGAGAGATAGAAACATCAATGATGAGAGGGAATCATTGATCAACTGCTTCCTGCACACCCCCTACTGGTGAACCAAGGGCATGTACCCTGAGCAGAAATTGAACTGTGACCTCCTGGTTCATAGGTCAACACTCAACAACCGAGCCACAATGACCAGGATGAATCTATTTCTTACTAGAATAGTATTTCTTTAATACTCAACCAAATGTATAATATAACATTGAAATGCGTTCTAATTCAGACCAGGTAAAAATATGTAATTCGTGTTGCTGCCAAATTCACTTTGGGCTAGAGGAATACAACACCTGGAATCCTTGTAAGTTTCTTTACAGATCTGTTTTCAACTTAAAATTGTATTACAGTAGAAATGGAAAGGAAGTCCCACAACTAGCCAATAGACAGAAGAAGAAAATCCTACCTAATATTAGAGTAATATGCAAATTGACCGTACCTTCGCTACGCCCACCAGCCACGCCCACCAGGAAACCGTCGCAGGGACACTGGGGTGCGGCCGAGCCCAAGGCCGGGAAAGCCTCGGGCGGAGGCTTTCCCGGCCTTGGGCACCAGCGGGGAGCCTGCACGGATCGCAGGCAACCACCGGGGGTCGGCTCCTACAATCCTTAGCAGGGACGCTGGGTGCGGCCAAGCCCAAGGCTGCCGCCTGGGGCCAAGCCCCGACCCTGAAAGAAGGCAGAAGGCGGTGGCCACAGCCTAGGCCTGGGTCCCCGGTGCCGGCAGAAAACTGGTGCAGGCAGCCAGGTGAATGAAGGTCTATTGCACGAATCTTCGTGCAAACAGGCTGCTAGTGTTTTCATAAAAGAAAACCAATCCCTCATCCAATAACAAGTATTTACCATCAATTCCAGCATGAGGAATTTCTCTTCGAGAGAAATTTCAATGACATTGAGAAAATACAAATAATTATAGAAAATACCAACACAGAATTGAAAGGGAGAGTCTTTGCAACCCTGATCTCAGATATTATATACAAACAAAATTTCACCACCATATGCATAGTATAAAATGGTATGTTTATTATTAAGAAAAAAAATATGTCAGACACTCATAGATTTTTCATTGCTTTTCCAATATCTAAACATTTAACCACTTCCCAGTGTGGGAAATCAATCTAGGAATCAAATATCTTGTTTGCTAGAGTCCACTCATTGATTGTCACTGGAAGATAATTTTTTAAAACTGCAGATAATACACATTTTACTTACTTAAATGTTCAGATCTTTTATTTAAAAAGTATCTAAGCCTTGTTTCCACCCTTCCTGGTGGAAACCCACAGTATGGGAGAACATATTTGGCAATGATACATCTGTTAAAGGGTTAATATCCAAAATATATAAGGAATTCATACAACTTAACATAAGGAAGATAAACAACCCAATTAAAAAATGGGCAAAGGACCTAAACAGACACTTCTCCAAAGTGGACATATAGATGGCAAAGACACATATGAAAAAACTAGAGGCCCGGCACACGAAATTCGTGTGTGGTTACAGTCCCTAGGCCTGGCCTGTGATCAGGGCCATCTTCCCCAGCTGTCCACAGCCGGCCCCGCCCCCCGCCACCACCCACCCCGGTTCCCTGTTCGCCATCGGGTGATCGGTGCTTGGTGGCCGAGGTAAGGGACTGAGAGGTTGGCTGTTCCTGCCCGCTCGCTGGCCCCGCCCCACTCCCGCAGCGGGTGGCCATCAGGCGATCAGAGCCTGCCGGCCAGGGAAAGGGACCAAGAGGTGGTCAGTGTGCCTCATAGTGACTGGTCCAGCGGTTGTTCTGGTCATTCTGCCATTAGGGTCAATTTGCATATTACCCTTTTATTATATAGGATGCTCAAAGTCACTAATCATAAGAGAGATGAAAATTAAAATGACAATGAGGTATCATCTCACACCTGTCAGAATGGCTACCATCAATAAAACAACAAATGACAAGTGCTGGAGAGAATGTAGAGAAAAGGGAACCCTAGTACACTGCTGGTGGGAATGCAGTCTGGTGCAGCCATTATGAAAAACAGTATGGAATTTCCTTAGAAAATTAAATATGGAACTGCCATTTGACCCAGTGATCCCACTTCTAGGAATATATCCTAAGAAACCTGAAACAACCATCAGAATAAATGTATGCACCCCTATGTTCAGAGCAGCACAATTTACAATAGCTAAGATTTGGAAACAGCCTAAGTGCCCATCAGCAGATGAGTGGATTAAAAAAGGGTGGTACATCTACACAATGGAATACTATGCTGCTATAAAAAAGAAAACTCTTACCATTTGCAACAGTATGGATGAACCTGGAGAGCATTATGCTAAGCGAAATAAGCCAGTTGGAGAAAGATAAACATCACATGATCTCACTCATTTGTGGAATCTAATGAACAACATAATCTGATGAACAAAAATAAAGCCAAAGTCATAGAAGCATTGACCAGACCATTCAACCTAAGAGAGAAGGCAGGAGGAAGGAGGTAAGAGATCAAGCAAAGGACTTGCATGCATGCATATGAGCATAAGCAATGGACACAGACAGTAGGGGGATGAGGGCATGTGTTGGAGGGGTGGGGGAGGGAGTGGCTGGGGAGAGGTCAATGGTGGAAAAGGAGACTTACATAACACTTAAAACAATAAAGAATTTAAATAAAAATTAAAATAAATAAATAATCTAATTTGAAAAATGGGCAGAGGCCCTAAATAGACACTCTCCAAAGAGCATATACAGGCCAATAGATATGTAAAAAGATACTCAAGGTCAGAATCACCAGAGAAATGTAAATTAATACCACAATGAGTTATCACCTCACACCTGGCAGAATGGCTATGATTAATAAATCAACAAATTTTTACTTATAACTACATGCTGATTCTACAAGTGCTGGCGAGGATGTGGAGAAAAGGGAACCCTCGTGCATGCTAGTGGGAATGCAGATTGCTGCAGCCACTGTGGAAAGCAGTATGGAGGTTCCTCAACAAATTAAAAATCGAACTGCCTCATGACCTAGTGATCCACTTCTGAGGATTTATTCAAAGAAACTCAAAACACTAATTTGGAAGAATATATTCACCACTATGTTCACTGCAGTGTTATTTACAATTATTTTTCTTTTTTTGAAGCAGCAATGTGATTCATTTGCCCATTTTTTAATACAAGAATTTGCTTCATTATCTGCCTGGCATCCTTGATCTTTTCCGTATGAACCAGCCCAGGGAAGGGCACTGGACTAGGCTGAGAGTCTATTACTAGAGACTGGCAGCATTTCAATCCTTCTTTCTCAAATGCAGCCTAATTTTGTAGTGGATATGTCTCAAGCTACTTGTGCCTATGGCACCAAACATCTGAAAAGCACTGTTTTATTGGTCTGAACAGCCTGATGCTGACAGCCTGAATACAGATTTTACTCACTGGTACTCCTGGCATCTCAAATCCCTTTTATTCTGCCTATTCCTCACACACACACACAAAAGGAAAACAGCCAACCAAAACACAGGGTATCCAGTGACCATATCAAAGGAACTGTGATGATAGTTGAATAAGTTGTGCTATTTATAAGGCCTTGGGCAATGAGCAAGGTTTACAGAATTTTTACTTATAACTACATGCTGTTTCTGTAAAACAATATCAGCAAAAAGCTTATTCTCCAAATAGTCTCCTTACAGAGTGACTAGAGGCCCAGTGCATGAAATCCCTCAGCCCAGCCTGCACTCTCTTCAATCCAGGACCCCTCGGGAAACATCCCTCTTGCAATCCGGGACCGCTGGCTCCTAGAGTCTCACCTGCCTGCTGGCCTGATTGCTCCTAACTGCTCTCCCCTACTGGCCTGATCACCCCTAACAGCTCTCCCCCGCCAGCCTGCTCGTCCCTAACCGCTCTCCCCTGCCACCCAGATTGCCCCTAACTGCCTCTGCCTTGGCCCCACCACCGTGGCTTTGTCCGGAAGGACGTCCGGAAGATGTCCGGTCTATCCGGTCTAATTAGCATATTACCCTTTTATTAGTATAGATTCCCTAATGTGTTCTTTAGAACTTCTGTTTTCAATCTATGGATATGAAAGTATTTCCCCCAATATTAGCAATATGTCCTGTTCTTAAAAGTATACCCTTTGCACATTACCAGATGGCAAATAAGAAAGCTAATTTAGGATGGGCTTGATGGCATCAGTAAAAATGGTCTTGATATAGTTATTGCATTCATATAACAGTTGTGACTACAAAGAGTCCATCTATCCCTCACAAAAAAGTTTCTGCCCCTACATTTAGGACAATAACTAAATGGCTTAATGAAGTAAATCTAAAAAAAGAGCTTGGATTTGTAGTTCCACTGTACAAATTGTGTCAAGGCTGAAACAATTTGATCAGGAGTTAAAATCCTGGAATTTTTCTGTCACCTTTCCAAAAGTTTAGGAATTATTTATAGATAAAACTAAGTATTTCTGTTTTATCAGTTATCTGTTTACTAGAGGCCCGATGCATGAAATTTGTGCAAAAGTAGGCCTTCACAGCCGCAGCTGTCTCAATCCCTCCCTCACAGCCATGGCGGCTGCAGCCCTGGCTTTGTCCTGGAATGATGTCCAGAAGGACACCTGGTCTAATTAGCATATTACACTTTTATTATTATAGATATGTTCTTTTATATCCAAAATTAATTTTAATAGGAGGCCATGGCACTGCCTTTTGGGGAGCATAAGACTGGACTCCTATTTTCTTATTTTAACTATCATTTTATTTATGGTTTTCCATTTGAACAAAATTGATTTGAGAACAATGATAAAGTTAAGTGGTAATCTTGGCTCTTTTTAAAAGCCAACAGTTGCTGAACTCTTACCCTGTGCTCCACACTGTTCTAAACACTTAACATGGATTAACTACTTTATTCTTCACAACCAATTCCCAGCTGCGTGATCTTGGGAAAGTTACTTAGCCTTTCTAAGCCTCCATTCATTTCCAGAAGAAGAAACCGAGGCCTGGAAGGTTAAGTAATTTGCTGAATTCACTTAGCTATTGGGGTGGAGCTGGGTTTAATCTCACCATCACCAGTGACTGCCTTTGTATCCCAGGGAGACAGACAGAAACAGATGCTCCCAAAGGTAGCTTGTAGCATTCACATTCACATTCTTACTTGTTCTCTGAGATTCTTCTAAAATCGAAATGTGCAAATAATAATAAAGAAATGAATGAATTCTTTTCCACATTACCACCCTAATCTTTGAGATTTAAGCTTTCAACTGAGGTAGCCTATAAAAGGAATCCAAAGATTGTAACAACGTTCATAATGGCTTCTAAAAGAAGGTTGATGATAATAATCTTAAAAACATTTCTGTCCTTATAACAAATGTATGACTGGAAAAAAAAAGATGATAAGTCTCAAATTAAATGAACACCATACATAAAATCCCCTTTGTGACTAAAGAAAGCAGACACAAGTTGATTGAAGACGGAAAGCCAAATTGTGAAGATAGTTTCAGAAAGACAAGCAAACACAGACATACCTTTCTGAAGGAATGATTAAAACGGTATCTTAGAAGACAATTTGGCACCAATCATATTTTGACCATGCTGCAGCCTGCCTACCCCATGCCTTCAGAAGAGGAGTGAGAGAGGCACAGGAAGTCACCTCAGGAAGGCTCATGTTTATGAAAGCACATGGGCTCTTAAAGCCACAGAGACCTGGATTTGAATCCCACCAATTCTGCAGTGTTCAAGGAATGTGTTCTTGAAAATTACTTAAACTCACAAGCCTCAGTTTCTGCATCTGCTAAAATGGAATAACCACCTCCTTGCAAGGTTATTGTGAGGGTTAAAGGTAATGTGTATAACATGTTTGGCACATGATAGTTTCTCAATAAATTGTAGCTAATTAATAACAACAAGAACCATGTTAATAAAAACAATTTTTAAAAATATTGCCAAAAGCAGAGATGGCAGAAGTGTGATGGCTGAGACCATGGGCCTGCGGTCGGACCACCTCAGTTTTTACTCTGGCTTTCCTTTCCTTGTAGAATTCAGCTCTTACTGAAAAAAGAATGTTCTCAGTTTATCTCTTTTCTCTCATAACATATCATCTTCATGGCTTTACTTTCACATATGAGGCCCTTAATTTGGGCAAATTACTTAACTTCTCTTGGCACCAGTTACCACAGTTGTAAAGGGGAGCTAATAGTAACATCTACTTCATATGCTTGTGATGAGCATAAATGAGTTCGTCCATGTAGGGTTTAGAATCGTGTCTGACCCTGACACATTATAAGAATGAATAAATGCTAGCTATTGTTGCTGCTGTTAGTTTACTCATTGTGTAAAGGACACTCCAAATCCAGGATCAACCACCCGGATAAAAATGATCCACCCAAATTAAAAACGAAAGAGTATGAAAACTCCTGAGGATGGCAAGACAGCATTTCAGACTAATGGCTGGAATAGCATAACATAACATGAGAAGTTACCTCAAGGGCAAAATCAAAATTAGACTGAAGATTACAAAGATGTGTGACCAAATAACTGGTAATCCTACTAGGGATGCATAGCTTCCAAAGTACTTCACTACAAAAGGAGTTTGTGAATGTCACTTTTAAAACTCAAACCCAAACACACACACAACCCCCAGAAAACAGTGAAGAAGAGGCAAAGGGAACACATGTTGCCTTCCTCCTTTCCTCAGAACATGATGTTTCTACACACCCTCACCCTGTTCCTGCCATATTTCTGAATCCTTTTTGTAAAGGTCAGAAAAGCAGCACTAATCTCATTGTGTCCCTTCCCAATGTACCATTTAAAAACATTCAGCCACCTAGCAAAAGTAATAAAGAAGGATTGGTATACCAATAAACCATACAAGAAACAGGTATCCAACAAGAACATTCCAATTTGCAAACATAACATATAATCTTGCTGTTTTAGATGTGGCTCTACAGAGAGGGATGGAGAGTCTGGGATTCAAAGTGCTGTGTCCAGCATGGCATGGATTAGAGTGATGGCGTCTGAACCACCGTCAGGGCACCCCTACTTGCTGTCTATACTCCAAGCCCTCTAAAGCACCAACACAGGGCTAGAAAATGGGACAACTCAGTAGAGTTCCTTTGGGTCTCCAGGGAAAGCAGCAGGGATAAACTTGAAAAAGCCCACTTTATGGTATGGTGTGAGAAACAAGAGGCAGGTTTTTAATAATCGTGTGTGGTTGCAGCTCACTCCTCAAGAACAGTAACTTCAGCAGCCACTTCATTATATTTCTACTGTAAATGACACAGGTCTGAGCCAAGTCCGCACCAAAACACCCTTCAGAATTCAGTCGGGATTAGGTCATCTGCAGTCTATTGACAACTGTTGAACTCACAACCCCAAACAAGGCATCTCAGCAACAGTATGTGTCTGCCACTAATGAGGCTCTTTTTCCATGAATAATGAATAAGAACATCATCTCTGTTGCCAGGTACACAACATAAACAAAACTCAACACAAGGGCCTTGGTATGGTAAGTTTGTCCATTTGCAACAAAGGAATTTTGCAACGTGCAAGCCAAATTCTAGTAGAGGGTGGGACAGCTGTTGTAACAAATAATGTGAACATATGTTATCAGAATCTAATAAATCAGCTTTCTGCTGTTGTGGAACAGAGGCGAGGCAATGGGATAGATAGAGATGACAGAAAGCTCCAAATGAGTTCATTTCTTTATTTTACAATCTGTCTTATAACACAAAGCTGATGACTTATCTAATGAACTGAGATTTTCATGAAAAGAGCCTTAAGAGATTTGAGATCCCAAAGGCTCTACTGGCTAAATCGTTTTTTCTTAAGCCTTGATGTATCAGGTTGAACACAGGTTGGCATGGGATGAGAACACTGGAGCCTTGCTATGTCACTGATGGCTAAAGGGTGGCATTTGGAAAAATTCATGGTCACCTGAACCAAATGCATGGGGTTGGCTTTCTTTGGTATCAAAAGACCCTCACTGTATAAGCACTATAAGGTAGTCTCATGACTTAGACTTCCAAAGTCAGCCAAACAGTGAGATTCTAGCATATAAACAGAACAAAAGTGAGCTGATGTGAAGGCCAAACAGTCTTTAGTTTGTTTACTATGAAGTGTACCACAAACACTTTTCTCCTTTTCTAAAATTGCTTCCATGTTTGGTAGCATGTACCTTGTCCCCCAGGGTGCTTGCGTTTGCTCAGGCCAAGAGACACCATCACTGCAGAGGGCTTATAGTTTCCATCAGTGAGCAACAATTAACAACAAAAGAAAACAAATGCGGTCTTACAATGCCTCTGTTTTCCTAACTGTAGGACCTAACTACAACCTATTTCAGAGATTCCTTATAAAGCATTGTGTGTCAAAAATAAGACTCAAATGTCCAGCTGGCATGGCCCAGTGGTTGAGTGTCGACCTATGAACCAGGAGGTCATGGTTCGATTCCCAGTCAGGGCACATGCCGGGTTGCAGGCTCAGTCCCCAGTGTGGGGCTCGCAGGAGGCAGCCAATCAATGATTCTCTCTCCTCAGTGATGTTTCCATCTCTCTCTCCCCCTCCCTTCCTCTCTGATATCAATAAAAATATATTAAGAATTAAAAATAAGCCTCAAAAATATACACATCCCCAGTGGGGGGTGAGCAAGAGGCAACTGATTGATGTTGCTCTCTCATCGATGTTTCTAACTCTCTCCCTCTTGCTTCCTCTCTGTAAAAAATCAATAAAATATATTTAAAAAAAAAAAGAAAAGAGGATGCAAATTAAAAAAAAATATATATAGTTTGCTCTACATGGTTGATGATATGCTGGAAAGTTTTACCTGAATAATTCATTAAATGCACTAAATATACTTACTAAAGAAAGAATATTTTCTAAAGTACAAAATATAATCATGTAATATAAGTAATCACTCCCTAATATCCACTTTATAAGCAAACATGTTTATTTTGTATAAAGCGTTAATGAAATAAAGCAGAACAGTATGAAATTATGCAGAGATTTCAGTAAACCAGGTCATGGCAGGTAATATGTGGATAACATTTGTAAAATTATTCAAAAAGTGATTCACAGACAATGGCAATATAAGTATAATATAATATAATATAATATAATATAATATAATATATAATATAATATAATATAATATGTAATATAATATAATATGGCTAGCTTGGTTGCAAAGCACCCCCCACCCTGTGAAAAGTAAGGAGTTCTCCCATACCAGACCCCCAGCTCAGGGTTCCAGAGCTGGGAAGAGAAGTCCCCATAATTTTGGGCTGTAAAAACCAGTAGAGATTGTGGCCGAGTGACATAGAGGCTGCCAGAGACCCAAATGTTCCTCTTAAAGGGCCAAAACACAAACTTACTCAGACTCGATCCTGCTGAGCTCCAGCCCTAGGCGGCTTTGGAGGACCCTGGGACATATAGGGAGGAATTGGATTGTTTAGCATCAGAGCAGGAACTCGGGGTGGCTTTCTCCCAGATGGGGGTGCTTCCTGGAGTCATTATTCCTGTGCTGAAACCTCCCCCAGCACAGGGCTGACTGGCAGCCATATCTGAGTCTCCATCAGCCTGGCTCACACTTTTTGCTCCACCCTGGTGATTCCCAGACCCTGCCCCTTCCCATTTTCAGCCCCAGCTAAGCTGTTTGCAGAAGCTTTTCCACATGAATGGCCTGTCCTGGCTCAGGCTTCAGACTTTGCTAAAATCTCTCAAACAAGCAACAGCTGGTGTCAGCATGATCCAAACCTATTAATAAAAGGCCCAAGACCTAGCACTAGCACCAGCCTGCCTTGCTTCACAGCTAAGCCTTGCTTGGGCACTTCCAAGCCCAATGCAAGTAGCAGCCATCTACAGACCTCTCTGTAGCTCCTGCCAGGTGGCCCCAGGCAGTGGCTGACTTCACACTTGCCTGGAGGCCCCAGAGCCAGTGCACCAGTGGACAGCTTCAGACTATACCAGATTACAACTCTACTCATCCACAAGCGACACACTGAAGGGGTAGACTTGGTGAGCACCAAAGCCCCATTGAAGAAAGTTCTGCTCCATAGGGGTGTCTCCTGCACAGCAGCTCTTCCACTGTAGTCGCAGCAGGTCCTCACAGCCAACTGGCCTGGAGGTCAAATCCTCCCAATGACACCAAGAGCAAAAAAAGGCTCAACTACAAGACTGTACACATAGCCCATACAGGGGCATACATAGAGTACTCAGCTCAGGTGACTGGGGAGGCTGAGCCACTGGGCCCTACAGGGCACCTACTACATAAGGCCACTCTACCAATTCCAGGAGACAAAGCAGCTCTACCTAATACATAGAAACAAACACAGGAAAGCAGCCAAAATGCGGAGACAAAGAAACATGTCACAAATGAAAGAGATGGAAGCAAGCAAACTACTGGATACAAAGTTCAAAACCGTGGTTATAAGGTTACTCAAGGATCTTAATGATAGCCTCAAGAGACTTAATGAGAGCTTCCAGGGACTCAATGGGAGCTTCAAGGGACTTAGTGATACTTTCAAGGATCTTAGTGAAAATTTCAAAGACATGAAAAAAGGACCAATCAGAAATTAAGCATACACTAACTGAAATAAAGAATAATTTACAAGGATTTAACAGTAGAGTAGAGGATTCCAGGAATCAAATCAATGATTTGGAATATGAGGAAGCAAAAACACCCAATCAGAAGAGCAAAAAGAAAAAGGAATCCAAAAATATGAAGACAGTGTAAGGAGCCTCTGGGATAACTTCAAGCATACCAACATTCACATTATGGGAGTGCAAGGAGTAGAGAGAGAGAAAGATATTGAAAACCTATTTGAAGAAATAATGACAGAAAACTTCCCCTACCTGGTAAAAAAAAAAAAATAGACTTACAAGTCCAGGAAGCTCAAAGAGTCCCAGATAAGAGAAACCCAAAGAGGCCCACACAAAGACACATCATAATTAAAATGATAGGACTAAAGACAAAGAGAGAATCTTAAAAGCAGCAAGATAAAAGCAGTTACAAGAGAGCGCCCATATGATTGTCAGTTGATTTCTCAACATAAACTTTGCAGACCAGAAGGGAGTATAATAAATATTCAAAGTGATGAATAGCAAGGACCTACAACCAAGATAACTATGCCCAGCAAAGCTATCATTTAGAATGGAAGGTCAGATAAAGAGCTTCACAGACAAGAAAAAGCTAAAGGAGTCCATCACCACCAAACCAGTATTATATGAAACGTTGAAGGGTATTCTTTAAGAAGAGAAAGAAGAAGGAAAAAATAAATTAAAAATATGAAAAATAAAATTTCAAATATATATCTATTAACAATTGAATCTAAAAATCAAAATAAACGAATAAGAAATCTAATGACAAAATAAACTGGTGAATAAAATAGAATCAGAGGTATGGAAACATGGAACAGATGACGAATCTCAGAGGGAAGGGAAGATTAACCAAAGATCTTATATGCATACTAGAGGCCCAGTGCACAAAATTTGTGCACTTGGGCGGGGGGGGGGGGGTCCCTCAGCCCGGATTGCGAGAGAGCGCAGGCCAGGCCGAGGGACCCCACAGGTGCACAATCGGAGCTGGGGAGGGATGCGGGAGGTTGGCCAGCCGGGGAGGGACCATGGGAGGGCCCCAGGGCATGTCTGGCTAGTCTCGTTCAGTCCCAATCAGCTGGACCCCAGCAGCAAGCTAACCTTATGGGTCGGAGCATCTGCCCCCTGGTGGTCAGTGCATGTCATAGCGAGTGGTTGAGCGACTTTAGCATATCATTAGCATATTACACTTTGATTGGTTGAATGGACGACCGGATGACCGGACACTTAGCATATTAGGCTTTTATTATATAGGATATGCATTACTTATGGACACAGACAATAGGGTGGTGAAGGCCTGGGGCAGGGTGGAAACTGGGTGGAGGCGGGCAATGGGGGGAAAAATGGGGACATCTGTAATATTCTCAACAATAAAGATTTTAAAAATAAAAAGAACAGGCAAAATGGAATAAGCTCATGGATGGTAACCAGAACAGCTAAGGGATTTCAAAGTCCCTCATGTGAAGAAATGGGGGTTTCCGCTAATGAGGAGAAGACCTGGTAGGAAGGGGACATAATTTTATCTTCAAATATTTACTGAGTTGTCACAAGGGCTGTAGCAAGGGCTCAACATGACCAACAGGTAGTGATCACAGTCAACTAATGTGGGGGTCATAACAGGAGCTTCAGCAGTCAGCACTGTCCCAGTAGGGTATGTGCTGCCTACAGAGGTGCTGAGTGTTTTCTGGCCATGGAGGTAATAAAGCAGAACATTGACAGGAAGAGTGTGAGGGCAATCTGCTGGGAGGGAAGGAGAGGATGTGGCACAGGACACTCAACATTTCTGGCCCCCACTAACCATTAAATTGTAAGATTCTGTAAATGCCATCATAAAACTGTTAACAAAAATTCTCTAAGAGGATAGTTAACAAAGTGCTGTGCTATTTGAAATGATCCTTCCAACCTAATCTTTTTTTAATCCTCACCTGAGGACATGCTTAAAGATAGGGAGAGAAAGAGAGACGGAGAAAGAGAGAGAAAGAGAAAGAAACATCGATGTGAGAGAAAAACATCAACTGGTTGCCTTCTGTATGTCTCCTGACCAGGGATTGAACCACAACCCAGGTATGTGCCCTGACCAGGAAATTGAACCAGCAACCTTTTGGTGCACAGGACAATGCTCAACCAATTGAGTCACTCCAGCCAGGCCAATCTAATCACTAAATACATCACAAAGAGGAATACTCAAGTAGATTTAAAAAAACCAAGGACTTACCATCATACTTTGCTAAAACTGCCTGAACATCAGCATATGCTTGTAGCTCCAGAAGGGCCTCTAAAAGGTTTTCGTGGATGTTGAACATGCTTAGCAAGGGGAACTCCTTCATTAACTAGGAAAGAAAAAAACAAGGAATAATTAATATATCCGTCTCATTTTTAAAAGTATAACTAACACTGAATTGTAATATATTTATGTAATATAAATGTATAATGTAATTTTTAAAGAATAGTTAATACTGCATTATATGCATTCACACTCATTATTATTTCATAAAGCATTAAATGCTTAAATTTTTTCCTGTTATTTTGGGGAAATGACAACTTTGAATTTGTGAGACTCTAAGATGGGAGAAAATTCAAAAGAGGGGGGGGTTTCATAAAAACTGAGAAAGATGCTTAGAGGTAGTGCTCAGTAATGCTGAAATACCAGAGGGACTCAATAAAGTGAAGGTTGAAAACTCTCTCTCAGGTGTTAACATATAAACCTATCGAGAACAGTTTGTATGGAAGCCAGAGAACAGAAGGGGAAGCAAGCAGGCACTACCTTTCGAGTGGAGCAGCCTGGTGACAAAGGAGAAAAGGTAGGAAAATAACGAAGGTGGTATGGACTGAGAAAACATGTAAGTAGTGACAGGGAGTGGTAGTAAAGGGAGTGGATGTTCAGTAGTCCTACTTCAATAAAACAAAAGTCATGATCATTTTCTGAGACTGAGGGAACAGGTGGCAGGGAGAAAGTTGAAAGATGGGGGTGAAAGATGGGGGGCAGAATAGTCACAAAGGGAAGAACTGCCTAAGGAAATACTCAAGCATTCCTAAGGCTGTCTTGAGGGCCTAAAATGTTGGAGACGATGAATTTATAGAGGGTACAATGGGCATAATTGTCAAGTTTTAGCTGCCAGCTGCCCAGGATCAGTAGCAAAGATGACAGATGAGTTGGGCTGAAACTCGGCACAATGATTTAGATTTAATGAAAAGTCAAGGGTAAGAGTTGATAAGAATGGTGAAAGAATAATTAAAGGAATGATCTAAAGCCGTGGTCAGCAAACTGCGGCTCTCGAGCCACATGAGGCTCTTTGGCCCCTTGAGTGTGGCTCTTCCACAAAATACCACGGCCTGGGCGAGTCTATTTTGAAAAAGTGGCGTTAGAAGAAGTTTAAGTTTAAAAAATTTGGCTCTCAAAAGAAATTTCAATCGTTGTACTGTTGATATTTGGCTCTGTTGACTAATGAGTTTGCCGACCACTGGTCTAAAGGTTCTAGGCAGAATGGCCGGAAGAAAGGTCCAATGAGAGTTAAAAATAGTATATTGAACCTCACTGGAAAACAAAGAAAAACGAGAAAGCACAAAGATTTCAGAGTAAAATCTTTACCTTAAAGAAAGGTAAACCTCATCTTACGAGGAAAATAACCCTTTCTTTATAAAGAAAAAAATATATAAATATATATGTATATATCCTCTATTTTATCTCCTACATGAATAACTATTTTATTATAACACAATGACTTGTAAAAAAAGTGATAACTTTTTGACATCAACATTTTTAAAGCAATTGTGCTGAGAGAATACTCAAAAATAGGCTAATTCACCCATAAGCAAGAAACCAGGGGTACAGTACATTGTCTATGCACTTCTTACATTAGAAACATTTGCCATATTGTGTGTTTTTTAAGCCAAGAATAATTTAGCATATCTCTAAAAATAATTTTCTGCAGCCCCAAAGAGCATTACATTACCAACGAAAAACACCTATCAAAATGATTGTGCGTTCAATAGGACTGTCTGAAGCCCCTAGAGACAGGTGCTATGTTTTTATTGCTAGTAAGGAAATGAATAAGACTATCACACATTGTTGATGTTCTGTAACCAATAAAAGTATTTCTTGTTCTGGTTCACTTTGATTCTGGTTGGCATCACCCTTTGATTTTTTCCTCTTTCTAATTAGAGCTTGTTAGGATTAAAGCTCTCCGTCATTCAGCATTTGGCAATACAATAAAAATATTCTCTGAACTGTAACATCTAAACATTTACAATTTTTTTTATCAATACCTCAGGTCAAACTTCAAGGACACAAGTCATATTCTGCAATTTTAAAACTGCAATTCCAAATATTGGCATGCTGAAGCTTAAAACTGAGAGGAGTCTTATTAAAATCCAATGAGACTGTATGAACCAACAGGGGGCCTCGGCTTGCGCAAACAGAACTTGAAGTAAGGTCGGAGGAGCGTGGGCAGTAGTGCTTTCATTGGAAGTTTGGACAGAGTCTATCATGTCAAAAAAATCACCCATAAAAGCACTTCCATCATGGCAAACAGCAAATGTTGGAGAGGTAATTGAAGTCATATGACAATTTGGAGATCTAGCTTTGCTTGTTTAATATGAACAAGAAGAAAAAGTGATCTTTCCGCTGCCTCCCCTCACTCCAGCTATCGCCTTGTCCTCTCTCGCCCTTCACAAGCTATCTTCCTTAGAAAAAGCCATGAGCACTACTCCCCAGCTCCCTTTACTCCTCACCACATAGCTACAATCTGGCTTCCAGCCCACAATTCCTCTGAATCTGTTCATCCCCGTGGAGAGGTGACTTAAATTGCTCCGTGGACACCCTCCCATACTCTTCCTGCTTGACCTCTGCAACATTTGACAGCTTGATGACTTTTTCCTTGAAACTCGTCTCCCTTGGCTTCCTCAGCACCATTCTCTTCTGGCTTTCTTCTGACCTGTCTCCCAGCTCCCTCTCCCCTTCCCACTTGTCTGCTACTTAGGAGTAGGTAGTCTCCCCGTTGTGTCACAAGTTCTCTTCTCATGAACACCCTGATCGCTAGGACTACTCTCGTGTCCAGAGTCTCAATACAACCATCTTTGTGGGGATGGCTCCCCCATCCTCACATCCTCTCTGACCCTCTCCTAAGTGATTATATTAGGTCACTTTATAAACGATCTCCCTGACAGTTTTACCTGATACACCTAATACCAAGCTCATAAATTCCTCCTCCCCAAGCCAACCCTTCAAAGCTGCTCTTCCCCTTGGTATTTCCTACCGTGGAGAATAGAACCATTAGCTCCTGTTGCCCTCCTCACCCTACCCACTACAGTCACGTTAGAGGTCCCGAAACCCCCAAATTAATATGTAAAATCTGCCAATAGGTTCACAGAAAGCTGTTATGCAAACAAACAATTAACAAGCAAACATGATGGTCAGAATCATTAGCATCTCCTCTTTTCTTGGGCCTTGCTGCTAATACCTTAGGTCAGTGGTCGGCAAACTCATTAGTCAACAGAGCGGCAAACCGGGGCGGCTCGCGAGCCGCAGTTTGCCGACCACTGCCTTAGGTTATGTCCTCATACTTGGCCTAAATTGCTCTGCTTGCCTCTGGATCACCTCTTTCCTATCCACCCTGCACATTGCTGTCATAACGCTTTTCAAACATACAGTGGAGTCCATCATGCCCCTGCTTAAAAGGCAACCACGGGCATGGCTGGACCTACCCCAAGGAAATAGGCACATGTGAGTACAAGTTACAAATAAGGCTGCTTATCACAACATTATTTATAACTAGAGGCCCAATGCACGAAATCCATGCAAGAGTAGGCCTTCCTTCCCCAGGCTGCCAGCACCAGCTTCCCTCTGGCATCCAGGCCCCGGGCTTCTCTCCGGCCGCCAGCACCCAGGACCCGAGCTTCCCTCCCAGCCCCTGCTTCGTCTGGAAGGACATCCGGTCTAATTAGCATATTATGCTTTTATTATTGTAGATAGTGAACAATGCAAGCAACTTAAATTTTATTCCATTATGAGGCATTTAAATGTAAGTCATAGTCATCTTTTGGGCCATTATATGTAGCCCTTAGTAATTAAATTCTCAAATAAGTTTTAATGGCATGGCCTGGGAAATGCTGACATACAAAGTTACATTAGAAAAAGCAGGATGCAGACTATATTTTGCAATAAGATCATGCTTTCCTTCTATATCTACACATAGAAACACACTTGGTAAGAAATGAGCCAAATGTTTTAACAGGGCTTATTTCTGGTTAGTGAGATTAAAGGTGAGTTTTATTTCTTCCTTCATATTTTCCATATGTTCTAGTATTTTTTAAGGGGTATATGTACATTCTATAAATTGGGGAGGAAAGACTACATATAAGAATACTGGCTTCTCATCAAATTCAGAATATAAAATGCTTAGCCTGGCAAACACAGCCCTTATGACAAGACCTTGCCCACTGCGCCAGCCTCATGTGTAGCCACTTTACTGTCCACACACCACGCTCCCACCACAGAACAGCTTTCGGTTCCTTAAACATTAGGCACATTCACTGGTGTTTCTACCCACACTCCCTCTCCGCCTGGGTGCTCTCCCTTCTGCCTCCTTGATCCATCTGGCCAGGTTCTCAACATCCAGAACCCTTACCTGCCCTTTGACTCCTGGCCTCTTGCCTCCATCTGCCAGGTTAAGTACTCCTGCCCCAAACTCCCAGAGTCCTGGTCACCATGGTCTATTGCTCCTTCCTCCCCTGAGCCTGGGACAAGTGAGAGAGCAGGACCTCTTTCTTAGCAATAGACTCTTGGTTACTAATGCTCAACACATGTTTCATGAATAGAATGCTTTTTAAAGTTTCTTCCTTTGGGGTACAAATTATATGTGTGCTGCCACAGGGCCACTTCAGGTTATATATCCCTGAACTGGTTCCTCTACCCTTTAAAATCTTCCAATGACCTTCCACTATCCACACCTTGGAAAAGGTCCAGCTACAACCATAAACTCTGATTTAATGGAAGGAAGAATTTTCTTACACTGAGAGCTGTCTGAAAATGGACTAGATAGTCTAGAGAAGGCTCCCTCACTGGAACTACTCATATAGAGAGAAGCCAGTCACTGAACAGGGATTCTCAAAAAATGACCCCGGATGTTTCCACTTCAGTAATTCCAGGGGACATTTCCCCAGCTCCTGAGCTTAACTCTCAGGCCCTCCCTAGCTCAGCACCACACCCCTCTTGCCTCTCCTGTCTTCTACAGGATCAAAACTGTAGCCTTGTCAGACTAGATATTACCCACCATTCCCGGAATTCTTTCTCCAGTTACTAGCCACTGTGTTTTTGCTCAATCTGTTCTCACCACCTGGAATACCTTTTCCCTTCATTTTCAAGGCAGCCTGTCAAAACCACCCCACCCTCCAAAGCCCAGATCAAATGCCACCTCCTAAAGTCACAGAAAGTGAGAGCCAGCAGAGCCCATGGAGGTCATCCAAACACCTGCTCAGTTTACAGACTCGGCCCCTCCCACGCCCACCCCACCAAAAACAATGAAGTCTGAAAATTTAAGTGATTCAGCCAAAATTAGTTACAGGACTATGATTCAAATCCAGTCATCAATACTGATGCCAAATTTCAGCACATCAGAACCCAGTCTCTGGCCTGCCAAGTCCTGGAGAACTAAACCATTTTGCTAATGCTTCTCTGCTACACTTACATATCTGCGTTGTATAGTGTTTATAAGACTATATGAAGACAGCTGAGGAAAGAGCCTATAGTTGGAGTTATTCCTGCCACTTACCACTTGTGACCCTTTGTACAAATTATTTAACTTCTCTGCACCTTGCTTTCTTCATCTTCTGGGTCTCAGCTCATATGGCATCTTTTCAGACTCTCTCTACCACCCACCCTACCTAACAGTGTCACCCCATTCACCATTTTCCATTGTTTCTATCACTTTCTGAAATCATCTTGATTTATGTTGCTTAATATTAGGTAATATAATAAGCAAAATTAAAAAGAATTAAAAAGAGTGATAGTAGGTAACACTATTATTACAGGGGTCAGCAAATTTTTTTCTTTAAAAAGCCAGAGAGTAAATATTTTGGGCTTTGCAAGCCAGATGGTCTGTTTTGCAGCTATTCAGATCTGACATTGTAGCGTGAACGCAGCCATGAACAATACATGACTGAGACAGTAAGACTATGTTTCAATAAAACTTTACTTCAAAAACAGGCAGGAACCCGAATTTGGCTTGCAGGCCTTAGTCTGCAACTTCTGGTTAACAGGATAATTTTTAAAAGGAGTTTTATAAAAAGTTTCATAGTGATATTATACTTGAAAAACATAGCACCGGGTGAAGCCAGATCCTGGGTCCGGGTGAGGCCGTGCGCCCCTGGATCCATCCGGGTGAGGCTGGGTCCCAGGCCCGGGTGAAACCACGTGCCCCTTGGGTATGGGTGAGGCCACGTGCCCCTTAGTCTGGGTGACGCCGTGCCCCTGGGTTCGGCCGAGACCAAACCAGAGGGAGTCGGACCTCCGTTACCACCATTTGTCCACCATCCAGAGCTGAGGGGTCAGTGCTGACATGTACACATAAGGAACTACTGGACATCGAAATTGGGTCTCAAAAGAACTGTTGGTCCAGGGGGAAGCTCGCTACAGATTGATTCATTTGCCTGTCAGCATAAATATTATTGCTCGTCTCACATTCAGTTCTTATTAGTATATATCTAGTGACATATGATCTCGTTCATCTAGAGGAAATGATGAACAACATAGACTGAGGAACAAGAACAGAACCAGAAGCAAGGAGGCATCGATCGGACTATCGGGCCTCAGAGGGAGGATAGGGGAGGGGAGGGGGAGGGTGGGGGGAGGGGGAGAGTTCAACCAAAGGACCTGTATGCATGCATATAAGCCTATCCAACGGTTAAGTTCAACAGGGGATTGGGGCATGCATGGGGAGAGGGGTGGGATGGGAATGGGGGGATGAGGACAAATATGTGACACCTTAATCAATAAAGAAATTAAAAAAAATTAAAAAAAAAAAAAAAAAAGAAAAAAAAAGAAAAACATAGCACCCCTTACACGCATTTGGTTTGGCACTCCATGGCAAAACTGAGAAAGACTGACTCTCTAACCCAACACTTCCCCAGCTCTCTTCCTAGAGACACTCCCACGGGCTTCTGAAGGGACATACCGGGGCAGCCACCCAAGATGGGAAGCACTGCCACAGACAGTGGGATGGATAGATCAATGAGGTACACTCGCATGACAAAAGCGACTTAGCAGGCAAAAGGACTAAGCTAAGCTTTGTATATCTTAATGTGGACAAATGTCAAGGAGTTTTGAGTGGGGGAAAAAAAACCACTATGGAGAAATATATTGTAGAATGTGATGAAATTTAATTAAATTTTAAAATGCACACAAAACAATTTTACAAATCATTTATGAGTGTTTATTGTAGAAACGTACGAAAACAAACTAAACACACCAACTTGCTGGCACCTCAAGGGAAGTGAATGGTGAATGGTGGTCACATGGGGGCGATGGCTTTACATTGTTTTATTTCTTTTCAGTAAACAAGGTGAACATGACAAAAATTTTATTTGTTATTTTTATTTATTATTAATTCTGGGTAGTGAGGCTGTTTTTAATATGTTATTCTTTATTTTTATGTGTATTTTTAAAGTTACTTCCTGACACATAGGGAGTTCATTAAATGTACTTTTCATTTGTAATTCCTCAAGTCATGAAGAGTTCAATTTCTCATCACTTTAATTTTTATTTGTTTTCCTATTTTCTAAGTGCCTTAAGACAAAATTCTTTTTTTCCATTGGGGCTTTGACTCTGTAGCTCCTTAAAGTATTGTTAGAGTCTAAAAAAGATCCAAGTCTGACTAAACAACAGTTAGAGAATTTCCTCAAAAAATAATTTCATCTAATAGATTTTAATACACTGCACTTGAATTCTGTAATGATATCAAGATAATAACTGCTAATTTCAGGTGCACTACAGCTTAGCCACTCCTTAATTCCTCTCCATCTGAGTGCCAGAGAGCAGGTCCACTGACACATTGGTGTGAGGAATTATAAGAACTATTATTTCACCTTGAAGGAACCTTTAGAGTTAAACTGACTATAAGGTAAGTTCCTTCCCTCTCTGTGCCTTCGCATTGGGGTGAGTGTTAGGCTTAGACAAGATGACTTAACCCTTTGCACTCGCTTGCTTTTTTCTCGATTCCTTTATTCTCCTCGAGATTTAATTGTTTAAATACCCCAGATTTTACAAAGCACGGCAGTAGAATAAAAAACTGGCGTTTCTTTTCATACAAACTTATTTATTTGGATTTTTTTATATTTCAAATTATTGATACATTCAAAGAGTATAAAAAGAGCTGCTATCGATGCTAACCGTGTCGAGTCACACTCGACATCCGAGTGCAAAAGGTTAATAAGAAACCTCTTCTGTCATAAAGTTCCTTCCTGATTCTCTCCAGAACCACTTCAAAGATCCCCAATGGCACAGCGTTTTCAAAATAAGAGAGAAGGCATTGGGGCAGCTGGAGAGATGGCACATGCAGGAGTCAAGAGCACTACCGCCTTTGGGACCAGACAGATATGAGTTCACATCCAGGGACAGTGGAGTTTCTTAGCACCAGGTGAACTGATTTTCTTATCTGCAAGCAAGGATAACTCCCAGCTCACAGTGCACCCAGATATAATGTGGGGGCTTCATAAAGGGGGGCCAATGTTCTTACACAACATTCATATAGGTATTCTACATTTTCAAAATGCTATTTGTTTGTTTTTCTCTGTGCAACCAGTTCCCTTTTTAGTTTTGGTTGTACAGTATAGCTTATTTCAATTTATTTATTTATGCTAAAATAAAATATAAAATGCCTTGGTGACATAATTGGCCTTTCTATTAAGGAACTTGAATGAAGGCATATATATGATAAATATAAAGGTCTGTTTTCTATAAGCCTAGTCATTCTAAATATATGTTTAAACTCATTCACTATCTAGCATAACTCTGTTTATTTACTGCCAGCTATCTTCTCCACATGGTAATTGCTTTCTCCTGGCAGTAAGAAATTTATATGCCCCATTTGTCTAAATATTACAGTTCACATACAACGAAACGCTATGATTCCTTTAATACCTATGGGGAAGAACATGGGATGGGCTAAGGATAGAATTTCAGTTTCAATTTTACATCATCTGGCTATTGTCAGTTCAAGTTTATTTCAATGGGAGAATTTGAGGCACTTCTGAGGTTAACATTTATGAGCTCATTTTTTTTAAAAGGAGAATTAATTCACTGGTTTTGAAATACTCTACGGACATAATTTAGAACTATGGTATGCATGCGTTTTCTCAGCTGACTTACAGGATGAAAACAACTTTCACGTTTGATTTGTATCTATTTAAACATTTTATTAGTTTAGCTGTCCATGCATTGTTCCTTGAGTGAGGAAAGCAATGTGAAAATTTTTACATATTTTAAGGAAGGGGTAATTAAAAGAGATCCACAGCCAGATTCCTACTGAGGTCAGTGCAAGCTTGGCCTAATTAAGTGCATAGAATTTGGCCTGTGTTTCATTCAAACAGCAGATACTATTTTGTTACAGTTGTAAGCTTGACATTATTTAATTATAGTTCAAATAAAATTATAAACACAATAGAAAAGACACTCTATTGCATGGTATTATTTTGGCAGTGGTTTTTACTGACACTAAGGGCCATGAAAGGAAAGAAGGAATTGTTTACCCGGGTCCTCAAAGCCCATGAGAGTTCCATTTACACAGACCACTATAAAATGCAGTCCTGAGAGGCTTAAGCATACATTAATAAGAAAATGTCATTTTTCAGAACTAACCTAAACAAAAATAATAAGCTACATCTATTGAAAAGTAATATGATCTAGATGGACAGTTAGCTAAATCACAAGTTAACTAGTTCTTCACTGGACTGAGCACATGAGGTAAATACATCCATCACTGAGAAATAGCAGTTGTACATTCAAAGAGTACAATGAATCAATGACTGCATCGCTCGAAGAATCAAAGGGCTGGAAGCTTACCTAAATAATCACCTACTTTTCCTGTCAAAATTATGCTCATTTCATCCCAGAAAGGGAAATTTTCCTGAAAAGTTCTAGTGAAGGAGACACGTTTTGCATTTATACAGATTCTGTGTAAATATATTTTCAGTATAAAATGAGGTTCCTCTTCCATTTGGTACCCAATCAATTCCTTAATCAGCTTATCTGTTCCTAATCAGATAAAACAAGCACAACCCCCATCAGAACTTAGAAATCTTCAAAGATTCTCTTCTTTAACCTCTACCATCCTCAGGGACAATTCTTTACCTCATTTCAAGACGTCAAAAACTTTCCTCTCCTAAAGCAAGGGTCTCATAGTACCACTGCTTTTTCTGCTATTATATGTCGGTACAATTTCCCCAACTCTAAACTGCAGCTTCCAGAACCTCTAGCGTGAAGGTGGAGAAGAGGTCAGGGAAGAAATCAGCCTTATTCTGTCTTAGGGAGCAGAATGATTTATACCCTCCTCAAAAGTGACAGGTAAAACTTTGAGTATAATATTTGCTTTATCACCTTAAAAAGCTTCAACTGGGGCTGTGCCTAGCCCTGAGATCGTGAACAAATTGAAAATTTGATGCATTTCACATGGCCCGGAGCCAGGATGGTAATGGAACACACAACAATAAGCACCCTTCCCTCTGTGGTGACATGGCTTTGCTTTCCTGTTCTCGAAGTCGCCTCAATCAGCAGAGGCTGAACATACCAGCCAACACTTACTGTCAGAAGGACTTTTATGCCCAAACTACAGTAACTGTGTTTGGTATACACCCTTCCACATTCACATGAGTTATGGTAAATAATTCTATTCAAACAGTTAACTCATTTGGTTATCTGGGGCACAGTCAATAAATGCTCACCCTGGCAGGCATTTCACAATAGGGTCATGCTAAAAGTTAAGTATTATGAAATATGCTTTAAGAGCAACAGGCAGAAGTTCAGTACTTTGTTCGACCTTTGACATTCATCCCTACACTGCTCTGTAATCCTTTGCCTTCCAATATTCTCTTTCCTCCCCCAGTCTTTCCGTTGAACCCCCTGGAACGGGACTCCGTGATACACAATTCACTGACACATCCATAAGCTATTTACAGAACATGAGTCTGAGTTCACTGGTTGTGCTGTCTCTTAAATTCACCCACAAAACTTGTGCCTGCCAGGCAAGATGCAGGACAGGCTTCTCTCAGTTCTTCAAGCAAGTCCAAACCCTTACTGCTCAGCACTTGGGAGGCAGTTCCTTCTCTGAGGCTCATGCCATAATAATCCAACACCTGCCACCATCCGCCACCATCCTTTGACCATGTTTTCTACCAAGTAACAGACTTACATAGCAGTGACAGCTTTATATAGTCTTACTCTTTAACCTCAAGTGCTACCCTCACTGTAGATGATCACAGTCCATGTAAACATCCCATCTGATATCCTAGATTCTTGATTGTCTTACCATCTCAAAGCAAAACACTGCCCCTCAGCTACAACAAAGTAACCCAAGGACCAAGACAAACCCTGGACCTTGACATCTAGACATGTTCCATCTAAAATACACAACTCTCTGACCATAATGTACCAACGTCCAGCTATCGTACATCACTACTCCCACTAAACTTCCTCTGTAGCTACACTAAGACCACCAGTGTCATCCTTTCCACTTATTTTTGTCTTTCTCTCTCTCAGGCCCCTTCCACTACTCTCAATTATTTTGGTTCCTTCAGCTTCCATGATATCACATTCTCTTGGTGTCCCTCCTACCATTCCTAGTGCTCCGTCTCAAAGCCACCAGATGTTTCTCACCTTCCCAGCCTGTCAGTGTTGGAGACCTCTGGGGATCACTTCCTAACCTTCTTCCTTCTGTATCTACATCTCTATATACATGCTCTCACTCAACACCATGGCATTAAACCCTACACATGTACTGATAACGCCCAAACTCCTCACCCCTGAGTTCTAAACACATGTCCAAGATTTTTATGAAATCTCCACCTCAAGGTAAAATAGGCATCTCAAACATGATGGCCAGAACAGAATCCCTGCTTTACAATGAAAACCTGCTCCCTCCTTGTTCTCCTTTTCGAAAATGGTATGACCATCGCCAAGAAGCTTAAGCAAGAAACCAGTGGACTCTTAGGTTTCCTTGATTATATAATTTCTTTATTTTGTTTTTTAATATTATGTATTTTTATTTTTTTAATTTATCTTTATTGTTGAAAGTATTGCAGATGATCCCTTTGTTTGTTTGTTTTTCTGCCACAGACTCCTCCCAACCCCACACCCAATCCTCCCAGGTCTTAATCACTCTATTGTCTGTGTCCATGGGCTATGCATATCTATATACATACATATATACATACATACATATATATATATATATATATATATAAAAATAGAGAAATATGCTAATTAACCAGGATGCCGTAATGGGTCGACCAGACAGGAGGAGGTTGAGCGCAACACTGGGGGAGGGCCTGATCAGCAGTGGCCACGGCTGCTGTGGGGCCCAGGGACCGAGGCAGGGCCAGACCCACAACTCGAGGGTGGGCGGCGACGCACGATTTCGAATCAAGTGCTGGGCTCCTAGTATGCATGTAAGTTTCCCAGTTAATCCACGCCCACCCACCAACCTCCACCTTCCCTCTGAAATTCATCAGCCTGTTAAATGTTTTTACCTCTCTAGATCTATTTTGTTCATCAGTTTATTTTGCTCATTAGATTCCACATATGAGTGTGATCATGTGATACTTATCTTTCTCCAACTGGCTTATTTCATTTAACATAATACTCACCATGTCCATCCATGCAGTTGCAAATGGTAAGATTCTTGCATTTTTACAGCTACATAGTATTCCATTGTGTAAATGTACCACTGTTTTATTTTTATCCAATCATCTATTGATGGGCACTTAGGCTGTTTCCAGATATTAGCTATTGTAAATTGAGCTGCTATGAACATAGGGGTGCATATATTCTTTCTGATTGGTGTTTCTGATTTCTTAGGATATATTCCTATAAGTGGGATTACTGGGTCAAATGGGAGTTCCATTTTTAATTTTTTGAAGGAACACCATATTGTTTTCTACAGTCTGCATTCCCACCAGCCATGAACTAGGTTTCCCTTTTCTCCACATCCTCACCAACACTTGTCATTTGATGATTTGTTGATGATAGCCATTCTAACAGGTGAGGATGTTTTAAACCTCATCGTTGTTTTAATATGCATCTCTCTGATGATTAGTGACTTTGAGCATTTTTCATATGTCTCTTGCCTTCTGTATGTCCACTTTGGAGAAGTGTCTATTTAGGCCCTTTGCCCAGTTTTTAATTAGATTGTCTTCCTTTTGTTAAGTTCTGTGAGTTCCTTTTATACATTGGAAATTAACCCCTTATTGGATGTATCATTGGCAAATGTGTTCTCCCATACAGTGGGCTCTTTTTTCATTTTGTTGATGGTTTGTTTTGCTATGCAGAAGCCTTTTATTTTTATGTAGTCCCATGTTTATTTTCTCCTTAGTTTCCTTTGCCCTAGGAGATGTATTGGCAAACATATTGCTACGAGAGATGTCTTAGCTTTTGCTGCCTATGGTTTCTTCTAAGATTTTTATGGTTTCATGACTTAAACAATTAAATCTTTCATACATTTTGAATTTACTCTTGTGTGCGGTATAAGTTGGTGGTCTAATTTAAATTTTTGCATGTACCTATCCAATCTTCCCAATACCATTTATTGAAGAGACTGTCATTACTTCACTGTATGTCCTTGTTTTCATGTCCAATATTAATTGAACATAATGGCTTGGGTTGATTTCTGGATTCTCTGTTCTGTTCCACTGATCTACTAGTATATGCCTATTCTGGTGCCAGTACCAGGCTGTTTTGAGTACAGTGGCTTTGTAGTATAACTTGGTATCTGGTATTGTGATTCCTCCAACTTTGTTCTTCTTTCTCAAGATTGCTGCAGCTATTTGCAGTCTTTTTTGGTTCCATATAAATTTTTTGAGTGTTTGTTCTAGGTCTGTGAAATATGCTGTTGGTATTTTAATAGGGATTGCATTGAATCTGTAGATTGCTTTGGGTAGTATGGACATTTTAATGATGTTGATTCTACCAATTCATGTACACGGTATATTCTTCAACTTGTTCATATCTTCCTCTATCTCTTTTTTCAATATTCTGTAGTGTTCCGAATACAGGTCTTTTACCTCCTTGGTTAAGTTTATTCCTAAGTATCTTAATTTTCTTGTTGCAATGATAAATGGGATTGTTTTATTAGTTTCTCTTTCTGTGAGTTCATTATTGGTGTCAATTTTGTATCTGGCTACATGATTAGTTTCTCTTTCTGTGAGTTCATTTCTGGGTGTCAATTTTGTATCTGGCTACATTGCCAAATTCATTTATTAAATACTAGAGGCCCGATGCACGAATATTCGTGCAAGAATAGGCCTTCCTTCCCCTGGCTGCCGGGACCAGCTTCCCTCTGGCACCCGGGACCTGGGCTTCCCTCCTCCGGCTGCAAGCAGGCACCCGGGACCTGGGCTGGCTTCCCTTGGGCTGCCCGCAGGCACCCGGGACTGGACCAGCTTCCCTCTAGCCCCAGTTTCATCAGGAAGGACATCCAGAATGACATCTGGAAGATGTCCAGTCTAATTAGCATATTATCCTTTTATTATTATAGATAGCAGTTTTTATGGAATCTTTAGGCTTTTTCTATGTACAATATCATGCAATCTGCACAAAATGACAGTTTTCCTTACACCTTGTCTGTTCACTATGGCTAGGACTTCCAGTACTATGTTAAGTAAGAGTGGTGAAAGTGGACATCCCTGTCTTGTTCCTGTTCTTAGGGAAAATGGTTTTAGTTTTTGCCCATTGAGTATTGTGTCGACTGAATATTTGTCATATACGGCCTTTATTATGGTGAGTATGATCCCATTATTCCCACTTTACTGAGAGTTTTTATCATAAAAGGGTATTGGATTTTGTCAAATGCTTTTTCTGCATCAATTAATATAATCATGTATTGTTTTGCAATCTGTTTATGTGATGTATCATATTTATTGATTTGCAAATATCGTACCAGACTTTCATCTCCAGAATAAATCCCACTTGATCAGGGTGTATGAACTTTTTAAGATATTTCTGGATCTGATTTGCTAATATTTTGGTCAGGATTTTAGCATCTATGTTCATCAGGAATATTGGCCTATAATTCTCTTTGTAGTGTCTTTATATGGTTTTGGAATTAGGATAATGCTGGCCTCATAAAAAAAAATTGGAAGTGTTCCTCCCTTTTGGATTCTCTGGAGTAGTTTGAGGAGAGTAGTGTTAGTTCTTCTTTGAATGTTTGGTAAAACTCCCCTGTGAAGCTGACTGGACCAGGGTTTCTGTTTGCAGGTAATTTTTTTTATTTTTTTATTACAGCTTCAATTGTATCAGTAGTTATTGGCCTATTCATGTTTTATGATTCTTCCTGACTGACTTTTGGAAGATTGCATTTTTCTAGGAATATAAACATTTTGTCCAGGTTGTCCAGTTTGTTGGAATATGGCTGTTCATAGACATTTTTACAAACCTTTGTATTTCTATGGGGTGAGTTGTTATTTCTTCACCTCTTTCATTTGTTATTTATTGGGTCCTCTCTCTGTTTCTTTTTTTTTTTTAATATATTTTATTGATATTTTACAGAGAGGAAGAGAGAGGGACAGAGAGTTAGAAACATCGATGAGAGAGAAACATCGACCAGCTGCCTCCTGCACAGCCCCCCACTGGGGATGTGCCCGCAACCAAGGCACATGCCCCTGACCAGAATCGAACCCGGGACCCTTGAGTCCGCAGGCCGACGCTCTATCCACTGAGCCAAACTGGTTTCGGCCTCTCTCTGTTTCTTGATGAGTCTGGCAAATGGTTCATCAATCTTTTTTATCTTTTCAAAGAACCAGCTCTTGGTTTTACTATCTTTTGTATTGGTGGTGGTTTTTTTAGCTTCTATGTCATTTATTTCCACTGTGATCTTTATTATTTCCTTTCTTCTTCATACTCTGGGCTTTTCTTATTGTTCTCTTTCTAATTCTTTATGTTTAGTGTTAAATAGCTCATTAAAATTTTTTCTTGTTTTTTGAGGTAGGCCTGTAAGGCTTCCCTCTCAGGACTGCTTTCACTGTGTCCCATAGGGTTTGGATTGCTGTGTGTTCATTTTCATTTGTTTCAGGATGTTTTATTTCTTCCTTGATCTCTTTGGTAACCGTCATTGTTTAATGCTATTTGGCCTCCAGGTGTTTGAATGTTTTTAGTGTTTTTATTGTAGTTGATTTCTAATTTCACGCCATTATGAACCGAGAAGATGCTTGATATGATTTCAGTCTTCTTGAACTTGTAGAGACTTAGCTTGTGTCCTAAAATGTGGTCTATCTTTGAAAATGTCCCATGTGCACTTGAGAAGAATGTATATTCTGTAGCTTTGGGGTAAAATGTCAATTAATTCCATCTGATCTAGTGTGTCGTTTAGGATTGCTGTTTCCTTCTTGGTGTTTTGTCTGGATACTAATACCCAGTGATATTAGTAGGGCGTTAAAGTCCCCTACTACCATTTTATTTTTGTCGATCTCTCCCTTAAAATCTTCGTTTTTAAAAATATAAATATATTTGGATGTTCCAGTATTGGATGCATATATGTTTACTGGAGTTATATCCTCTTGTTTTATCTATCCCTTTACTATTATGTAGTGGCTTTCATTATCTCTTGTTATGGCCTTCACTTTGAAATCTATTTTCAGCCGAAACCGGTTTGGCTCAGTGGATAGAGCGTCGGCCTGCGGACTCCAGGGTCCCAGGTTCGATTCCGGTCAAGGGCATGTACCTTGGTTGCGGGCACATCCCCAGTAGGGGGTGTGCAGGAGGCAGCTGATCGATGTTTCTAACTCTCTATCCCTCTCTCTTCCTCTCTGTAAAAACTCAATAAAAAAAAAAAGAAATCTATTTTCAGATATGAGTATTGCTACCCCAGATTTTGTTTCATTTCCATTTGTTCAGGAAGTTTTTTTTCCCATCCCTTCATTATCATTCTGTGTGATGCCTTTGTCCTGAGGTGAGTCTCTTGTAGACAGCACATATATGGGTAATGTTTTCTTATCCATTCAGCTAACCTATGTATTTTGATTGGAGGATTTAATATATTTACAATTCAGGTTATTATTAAGTACTTCTTTATTGCCATTCTTATTCTTTATACCTGTGTTCTTCTCTTTCTCTCTACTTATTTTTCTTACAACACTCCCTTTAGCATTTCTTGCAGTGATGATATGGTGTGTTAATAAACTCTTTTAACTTTTTTTTTTTTTAAATCTGCTAAGCTCTTTATTTTACCCACCATTTTGAATACTAACCCTGCTGAATATAGTAATCTTGGGTTCAGTCCCTGGGTTTTCATTCCCTTCTGGCCTGAAGTGTTTCTATTGAGAAGTCAGCTGACAGTCTAATGGGAGCTCCCTTGTCGGTAACTTTCTATCTCTTGCAGCCTTTAAGATTCTTTATTTGCCTTTAATGTTTGTCATTTTAATTACTATGTGCCTAGATGTTGGTCTTTTGGGGTTCATCTTGATTGGGACTCTGTTTCCTGAACTTAAGTAACTTTTTCCTTCACCAGGTTAGGGAAATTTTCTGCCATTATTTCTTCAAACAGGTTTTCTATTCCTTGCTTGGATTCTTCTCTTTCTGGTACCCCTATAATTCGAATGTTGTTATGTTTCATGTTGTCCCAAAGCTCCCTTAGACTCTCTTCTTGCTTTAAATTTTTTTTTTCCATTTTCTGCTCTGAATGGGTGTTTTTTCCTACCTTGTCTTCTAATTCACTGATTCAGTCCTCAGCTTTTTCTAGTCTACTGTTGAATCCTTCCAGGGAGTTCTTTATTTCAGCTATGTCATTCCTCATTTCCAATGGATTTTTATTTATTGTTTCAAGCCTTCTTTTCATGTTGGTGTAGCTCTCACTGAGACCCCTATAATTCTCATTAAGTTGCTTGTAGTTCTCACTGAATTGTTTGAGCACCCTTATTACCATTACTTTGAATTCTTTATCTGACAAATTCTTTACCTCCATTTCATGTAGTTCCTTTCCTGGTGATTCCTCCTTTTCTTTCATTTGGGGGTTGTTTTATTGTCTTCCCCTTTATGCTGTCTCTTTGTTTTTGTTTCTGTTTATTAGATCAAACTGCTATGCCTCCCAGATTTTGTGGAGTGGTCTTATGTAGTAGATGTTTTGTGGGACCCAGTGGTGCAGTCTTAGGTCTCCCAAGCTGGGTTCTCTAGCAAAGCCCCTTACTTGAGTTATTTGGGTTCTCCTGGTGTTGAATGGTATTGTCCCATTCGTGGAAGGAGTCTCCTCTCAGGCTGGCTATGTGGCTTACTCCTGACTACGTCATGCGTGCTTTTGTGGAGGTGCTGACTGAAGGGAACAAAATACAACACAGCAAAATACAAAACAAAAGAAAAACATACACAAGACCCCTACAGCACCAACAAAAGTAACCCTATAGAAGAGATAATTAGGAAAGAGAAAAGAGAGCAAGAATGATAGAAAAAAAGAAATATGAGAAAACAAAACAAAAAACAAAAGTACAAACAAAAAACAACAAAAAGGGGGATGGAATATGTAGATGTAGAGCTAAAATAAAGAAAATCATAATAAAGAATTAGGGAAGGAAAACGGTTTAAAATAAAAGAGGAAGAAATGAAATGAAATTTTTGAAAAGGAAAAAAGATGAGAAAGCAGAAGAAAAAGGAAAGAGAAAGAAAAGAGAAAATAAAATTGGGTAGTGAAAAAAATTAAACAAAATTGGTAGGAAAAGGGCACAGGAAAATTAGATATATGAACAAAACAACAGAGACTAGCATAATAACAAATCAATAAAACAGATAGATAAAGAAGATTTAAAACAGGGGGAAAAGAAAGAAAAAATAAAATAAATAAAAGAGAAAATAAATAAAAAGTAAAGTGGCATTCATTTCAGCAGATTTTAGTGTCCCATGGGGCTCCCTTTGAGTCCTACTCTTCTGTTCTGTCTGCCAATTCTGGATTCTTGTGAAGTACTTAAGTGCTAACCATTGTCAGGAACTGTTCTCCTTCGGCTCTCAGCAGCCTGCTTGAAGCTCCAAGTGATCCACCATTTGTGTCTGTCTCCACAGGCCTTGGCTGTAAGCAGGAGGGGCCATCTGCCCTGTAAAGTAGGTTTGTTAACAGCATGGGGCCCAGGGTTGGGTCAGCAGTTACCCTATTCCCCAGGCTTCACCTCTGCCCGCCTTTGCCTGCTAGCCAGCTGTCAATCTTAATCACTCAAAAGTCTGTTACTGAAAGGGTTAGTTTTTTGGGGGTTTTTTTGTGGGTGTGTTTTGGGGGGGCGGTGACGACTATTTAGCTTTCAGGGAATGTGGTGGGTGTGTTTACCTCTCCCAGAGCTACTCCTCTACAAATGGCTCAAAATATTACTCTGCCCTCAGCTGAAAGAGGTCCTTGTCTGGAGACCAGGGGGTCGGCTGGAAACCTGGAAACCTGGAGTTTAATCAGCTCTCTAGTGCGGGCAATATACCAGTCTGGTTCCCAGGATAGTGGGGTGGACAGCCCCTCTGCCAATCGAGTCACTGAAGCTCATGAGACTGTTCAAACCTGTAGGCTGGGCCTCTGCTTTTGTTCCCCATGAAAAGGTCAAAACACAGGGAGTGACATGCAGGGATCCTGAGGTAGGACAGGCTGTATCACCTATGGCAGGGTTTTTCCTTTTTCTGCCCTCTGGCTACTGGGAGCAGCTGGCTCCTCTCAGGAAAAAATGGCCGTTTTGGTTTGGGGACCTAGGACCAAATACTCCTGGCTGCTCACGTCTCCCCACAATGCTTCCCACCCCAGCTCTCCTTAGGTACCTGAAGCCCACACCTCCCTCCCTACACCAAATCCTTGGGTGAGTAGCTGCACATGAAAACTGTGCTCTGGGTTTCAAAAAAGAAAGAATGGAAACTGTGACTGGCTTTCTCTCCAGCAGGCTTCAATCTACCAGCTTCAGACTCCGCCGTGGCCTGCAGGCCTGCCACTTTTCATGCCTGGATGTTATGTGGCACTGATCTCGGCTCTGGTGCTCCGAGCTGTGGAGCCCAGCCTGGGTTCCGGGCCTCTATCTTCTGAGGGAACAGACCCTCCGGTAGCCGGGATCTCTCTCCTCATTCTCGGCCTGGCACTCCTGGGAGCTGGGTCAGTTCCAACCTCACCCTTCCTACCGGTCTCCAGGTGTTTTCTGTCCTTTCTTGATATAAGTCTCCTCCTCAGCTGGACCTCAGTTAGTAAGCCCAGGTGAATGTCCTCTAATTTAGTTTTATTTCCAGTCTGGCCCTGGCAGAAGGTCTGCCTCTTTGGCTGCCATTTTTTCTCCTTCTCTATAATTTCTATTTCTTTTTACATCCAATCCATTCTGTAATTCATTATTCAACTGGTTCTTGAGAAGCTAATATGTTCCTGGCACTGTTCAACTGAGATAAAAGTAGTAAACAGATTTCTTAAAAATTCTGTCCCACCTGAAAGTGACATTCTAGAGAAGAAAG